>NC_088203.1:82384727-82687757 GCF_037126465.1 Ornithodoros turicata
TATCAGTCGCTGTCTGCGCAGCTTTGAGTGGCCATTATGCAGGGGATCCATTATAAAATTCGTAGCAATCACCACCCGATAGATATCGTGATAAGTCTGATGCCAAAAACTGACGCGGTATAATTCCAAATTACGAAACTAAATGACTTTCGAAATACGAATAATATTGCACAACGCTGCACAGAACCTTAAGCAGAAATATGCTAGTAAAATATGTGTTAGAGAACATGACACACACACATATATATAAATTGGATGACGATGATGAAGTGGGCGATTCAATGACAATGACACACACACACATAAATGGGATGATGATGTGGTGTGTGGGATGAACTTCGTAAGGCGAGACTCGAAAGCAATGTCGCCCATCCATAGCAGTCCTGACGAGCATTTCGTCGCCCTAATCACCAGCTCTCGTAATCGGTCGGTGTTTATTACCAACCCGTTCTACGTGTCCACAATCCACAGTGTCCACAGTTCCACTATGTTGAAGTGTAGTGGACGGTGCGAAGTATGGGATATGTAGATTGTCCCAACATACCAATTCACGTACGTTGCCATGACCGCGTGTAAATGACCCTGTCTTTTAGCATCATTAAACAACATTAACCTCGTATGATCGAACACGCACACGTCGGGATAGGTACAAATAAAAGGAACAGCCTGGGAGCACAAAAACGGAAGGAGGAACCTTGCGCAGTGTAATGGTTCCCGATTCGCATTCGCTCAAGTAAAGCAACATGACGGAAATGTTCTTATGAAAGAATTGCTCACAGGTTGTCGCCTCAAAGTCAACCAACCGAACCTGCCTTCTCTCTTTTTTTTTTCTTCCCTCTCTCTCTCTGTTTCTCTTCCAGGACGGGGTGAGATACTTTACAGAATATATCTGAAGCGCGTCCAATATAAAGAATGTTCGATGGAGCTCGTCTAATCGTCTGGGAGTAGGTGATCACTCCGCGCGTAATGATTTCAGGAAATGGCACTGCCACTCGCGAGGACTTTAAATGACTCCGGGAAATTTCTTTGCTCAGCTACACCGTATATTGCGCGACGGGAAGGGGATAATGATTTCCGGCGTAGATACACGGTGGTATATTATAAACGCCCTACAATATGGTGTAAATGCACCATGATTTTTTTTATTCCGTGTTGGCGCCGCGAAGCAACTGTGGCTATGAGAAGCGTACGGGTGTGGACAGGCGGAGAGAGGACAGCAGGAAGGAGTGGGGGGACAGGGGGGGTCAGTATGCGTCGACTTCAGGAGCAACTGTGCCGACATTCGTCTGGAAAGTCTTCGGAAAACCCAGAGAAAACCTCACACAGCATAGCCGGTAGTGGGATTCGAACCCACCATCTCCCAGTCTTCACCAACGAGCGGAACGCCTTAACCCGCTCGGCAATGTCGCTGGTATAAATGCACCATTAGGTATAGGTTTTCTCTAAGCATATATGTCCTACGTGTCCTTTTCGTGCTACTCCTATAAGGGCTTTACCAATTATATTTATTTTATTTCGTATTGTATCATTATCATCATAACCATATTATATCATTATACGGTGTATTATATAAAAACCTCGCTCACTGATTCGGTAGGAAATCTATGAATGCGATGAGTGAATATTATACGCGCGCTACCAGGAATGTTGTAAAGAACTCCGCAAAACTTATTAGTTTCGGATTCTCCGAAAGAAGGTGACGTCACCGCGAGCTCTGGTGGGCGCAGCTGTAGCGAGGAGACGGAAAGAGAGCTTCGAAAGCCAGTGTTGCCAGACGCGTGGCATACTGCGCACATGGCGACATCCTAATTCTCAGAACTATAGAAATTAATTTCGTGATACTTGCGCGTCACACAGAAAAAGAACGTTTCGTGAAAACACATTGTGAGACACGGGGTCGCAACTTCTGCACGGGGTATGTGCCGCGATATCCCAGTGTTCAAAATCCCAGATAGCAAAGTCAACAATACCGTAATCACAAATCGCACAATCAAAGCGAGGTCCACTGCGAATGACCATGTTTCAAAGTAGGCTATCACTGAGCAGCGTGCCAGCTTCGTGTGTTTTCGATGTGCATCGAAGTCGTTTTAGCGAATGAAATGAAAGTTAGTTAGCGACGGTTAGACTGAGCAGGGCGGACGCGCTATAGAGAGCAACGCAAAACATGGCGACGATGGTTAGTTTACGGTCATGAGAGACCTATATAGTGCTCTAGTGAAACCACGGTTAGTTTAAGTTTGTTAACTACAGTTCAACCGCGTATTTGTAGGCTATGTCGATTTGGGATTCTGAACGTCTGGAATAGAAAGAACACATTTTTTTAAAGTTAAAATTACATTAGAACACATTAAAATTACAAAACATATTTACGTGTCGTAAAACGCGACAGCGCGGAGCCCTGTTATATTAACTGGAAGTGTACAACAAACACGGGATCAGCAGGCAGGCATCTTTTTGCGCTGCAGACGCAGCGCTTTTTACCTGCTTGCAATAAAGATAATATACATAGTCAACAAGTAATTCAAGTATTCAGTAAGAATACATAGTTTTGAGCGCGCGATAGGTCCCAGCTATGTCGTCACAGATAATACGTGTAGAACTGCCCTCTATTCACAGTGGTGCCCCATACGTACCACACATCGGTCCATAGACGAAAGCGTGCCAGGCGAACGCAATGCATTTTGGAAGCACAGGTCCCGGTTATACGTCATTGCAAACGTCAACGCACACGTGACCATAAACATGGCTGCGCAGTTGATTAGCATTCAAATGGCCCGTCAAGAAAGCGATTGCTGCTTCCGTGCGGTGTTTTGCACGGTTTTATCCGATATCCTTGCAGTAAAACACGTAGATCTACAAATGAAGCCTCGTACTGCTGACCACACAAACGATAGTGGGGCTAATGGGCTAAAGTGGGGAGATGCACTCGGAACATGCTACAAATGCCGAGTAAGCAGCGTCGTATAATTTACGCTGGCAAAATATACCCATCTTCGGGTTTTATGTTGACGGGAATACGGCGGCAATCGCTAAAACTGGACACAAAGTCACACGATCTCAAAACGACGTGTCCTGTGACCAGGACAATTGGTATGCCCTTACAATTGGACAACTCGGACGTTAGTTTGGCCATAAGCGACCGCTTGAGGGCAGTTACAAAAATGGTGGATGTAGAACACCCTTGTGCCCATATTGGCATAATCTCAGTTGCAAACCATGGTGTCAGATCTTCGTGTTTTCTCCAGACATCGGAGACAGGCGCTTCGAGAGCTCAGTGGGCGTTAGTAAGATAGTAGCGAAGAAGGTGCATCGGTGTAGCACCGCACACTTGAATATATATCGAAGACTTCGTGGAAACAGCGATAGGGCTCTTTTAGCGGGATAATATAAATACCTGCAAAGTACTATGCACATCGAGCAAATGTCCAGCCAGAGTGAGTAAGTGAGGTCGACAAACATGTACGAGACTCGCTATAACCGAATATGACGAAGGGGGGGGGGGGGGGGAAAGCAGCTTCATACGGCAAGTTCACCGTTGAGCATGTGCCTTCTATTTTCCCCCAAGTTCTTCCTGCTAAGGTAACAAACAATGCACCCACTTCGATCTGCTGTGAGACTGCATATGTACCAAATAATGTGCAACTGGAAACGCGCGTGCTCCCGCTAAATGAGATTTGAATACATAAATAACGCAATTCAGCTAACGTGTTTCCAAACACAAATCCTAAAGGAAGGGAGTTGCCTCAGGACAGAAGCCGCCGATATTTCGAACAGAGACTGTTCTTCTTCTGGGGACACGTCTGGGGGAACTTCTCCCAGAAGAAGAACAGTCTCTGTTCGAAATATCGGCGGCTTCTGTCCTGAGGCAACTCCCTTCCTACATTCTACCGGTTCGCTGGATTTCTACCCATCTACAAATCCTAAAGGGTTTCCAAAACAGCAAATCAGGCAAAAACCACAGAGGAACTACTGAACACTGCGGCAGGTTACTGAACATCCATGACAGTGTACATGTTCGTTCGTCGCTTCGTTCGTTCGTTCGTTCGTTATATGTAGGTGCCATACACATGCACAGGTGTAACTAACTGATGGGAACTCTTTGCTCCTAGGAGCAAGGAGTCGATGAATGACCTCCTTGAAAAGTATTGGTTGCCGAAAACAAAAGCCTCCTCCGCAGTGATCAATCATTTTGATTGTCTTTCCATAGGACAATAAAGGAGAGACATACCCTCTAATGTCGTCTGTAAATCAGTGTCCCCGTCGAGCTACGGAGACTCTACATCGGCGAACAATTCTTCCACCTTGGCTCTTATATAGTTTTCTTTCAAACTTTACGAACGTTCCCGCGAATGCGACAGGGAAACAAGAACCTTGCCCCTCCAGGGTTGATGTTCTGTCATTCCCTATCATACACGCCCAACAGTTCTCTCCGCCGCTGTTATGTAGGGGGTTATAATTTTCGCGGTCCGCGAAACTCGACTTACTGACCCGACTGCCGTGTGACAACAACGGTTCGTTGTTGTCACACAGCAGTCCGGGACATGTTAGCAGTGACCACGTGATTTTGTGTACAAGGACAGTTATATTGGGATAACGCTGTACTATCGTGAAAAGAAAAGGGCACAATGGTAATAAAAAAAGCTTAACAATAATTAAATACACAGTACGCGCATGATTATTTTGGGAAATGTAATTACACGCGTATTGATGTCGGGAAATTGGAATCGCGAAACCGTGGTTACCTCGTGAAACCGAAGTTGACGCGAGCTCAGTCTCCTAGAACCGCGGTTATAGTGCCGTGCCCTCCGTTCGGTCGGCCGTCTGACCGCGGCGAACCGCGGTTGCCCTAACCGGGGTTAGCCGTTCCCGTATGACAAGGGATGACAGGAACGCGGTGAAAAACTCCCCGCGTTCCTAATAAAAACGAATAGGGATGTGTGAAATACGTGGTGTCACAAAAATAGTAAAGTGCGACAGGTACCGCGTATCTGACACTGTTTCTTGATTGGTACTCACCACTTTGAAGTCCCTGCTGAATTCTGTGGGCTTGCCCTGGAAGGAAGGGACAAGATAATGAGTATAGTGGAGACATGCGATACATGTGATATATGCGACTGGAACAAGCGATATTTACGTGTCTTGAAATAGACTCACATCTCAGTATTTTTTTTCGTCGGTCAATCAATAACGAAACATCGAAGATACGAAGTCAGAACATGCTGCGAATGGTAAATATATGCATCACCGACTGCACGGTTGAACTCTGTCGCGCTTGATCTAGAAAACTTTGTGCATTTTAATGATCCTCATTAACTTCATCTTTGTATTTCATTTGAATTTGCATAGTTGCTGTTTGTTCCTCATATGAGTAGGACATCCCATTTCACTGCCTGCGACTTGGTGCGCGAAAAGGAGAAGCAGTGTAGCACCGCTGCTTCTCCCTTATGCTTTCCGTAGCTATGCTGTTGAATTCAATCGCTTTAAACTGTCACGGCCTTCGAATCCATGGTTTTCTTGTTTTCACCATCATCATCATCGTCGTCATCATCGCGTTAAACACGTGCAACAAGTCGTAGCACACTCTTCTTGCCGTTTTCTACTACCAACGAAACATTCTTTTATCCCACGTCTTCGTTACTTTTACTATTCGGCTTTCGATGGCAAGACCGCTAAATCATACTTGGGCGGCGTCCTCAAAATCATTCCTTTTTATCAGCGACGCGCCGTTATGCTCTCATTCATTAATCATCCTAACAAGGTGAGAATGACGCATGTAAAAAAAAGAGAGAGAGAGAGAGAATGTGAACCCCACTCCCTGGACGCCCTTTTAGTAGGAGTTTCCCGCTGGTTAGGTCGCCCTCTATGTGAACTCCCGCCCCATAATGTTGAGGGGGAATACTTTGATATTAAGAGAACCGCAAAGCCCCGAGGCAATGTTGCCCTCAGGGCATGCGAGGCCGACCGCTATACGGGCAGGAGGCGAGATGGCGGAAACTTTGCTGAGTAACCTACAAAGTATTCGGGGGAAAAGGTGCGATGCGTTAGGCTCGTATCTAGACCTGGTGAATAAAAGGTACTGGGAGCAACGAAGAAGCAGCTTACATGTTTGGTGTCAGTTCAGAGCGTATTGCTTATAAATAACTTGCAACATATCACACGTGACTTCCCCCCCCCCCCCCGATTCTGGCTTCCACGCGGCGCGCCCGCCGAAGACGTCGCCTCGTTAGACCCAGTGTTATGCGCATGTGATGTAGTTTCGCCACCGCACTCAACGGGCGAAGCTGGTAGTACGGTATACTTGTTGCTGGCAACTTTCAATCGTTGATTTTCTATAAGAGCGTGATTGGAACGAAAACTGTGACGTCACAGTCATGAGAGCGTACGCTGAATGTGTTACGGTAATTTTCAAAAGTAAATCTCGGTCAACAAACGACACGCGTGTCCCACATTGCTACAGTAAAACCTTAGAAGTAAGAACAATGAGTTGACGGTAAGCAACGAGTATTAGTCGAGGCGAGCTCCATCTATGAACGATACAAACACATAAGCCTCCAACGTCCAGGAATAATTTGTTTTGAGACGGGTGGGCTACACCTGGAATAATTAAATTGGAAAGATCAGGAAAAGATCTTTCCGGAACAGCACCGCTTGGAAATTGGAAAGAATAGACAATGGTACAGATACACGAATGCCCGTGTATCTATACCGTGCTATGCGATTAAATGGTAAAGTTACTCGCCAAATTGTGAGCACGTGGGTTATTAAACAAACAGCCATCGCAAAGTAAGCCATCGGTACATAAGATTGGAAGACGAAATAAAATATGTTATCTATGAGAAGAGTTATCAAATGAACCGTTACCTAAAAAAAGGATTCTTCGCTTGCTGATAACAAAAAGAAAAAGATGCGAAGGGAAGAAATGTGTTGCTATATAGTACTAATAAGTAGCAGCATTTATCCCAAGCAAAATGCGTTTTTAGATGTTCTTAAGATCGAATTTACCTGAAAATTTTGATCGTCCGGGACTCCTTGCTCACAATCGGAAGAAAAAAGAAATATCGACGCAAACGAAAATACTCTGTGGAAATAAGAACGGGGCAATGGCACAATAGCACATGCTGATCGCTTTACATTGTTTAAACTGGAAAGTAGACTCATATATCACGCTCACGGTACATCTGCATGAAATGCAGCAATGCACACCATATGATTGCACGATAATCTCTTTATCGAGTTGAGGGTATCACAGCTAGCCTTCATGCCTGCAGTTATGTCGCTATTCCGAAGTCTATACGCGTGTGCGAACCTAGGAGCTCAATATTATTATGACTATCCACGACACCGCAACATAAACCGAGTAAACCATCACCGTCCTCAGGACATCCCGGACTGATCCCAACGTCCACATCCATGCTGGATGTCCCAGGGATATATTCTAGATGTCACAGAAATATCCACAAACGTCCTAGAATGATCGACTGATCATACTACCTCCAGGACATCCTGAGGCTGTCCCCGCGATGAACATCGCGTGGCGTCCTGCAATATCGGAAAGAAATTACTTTTTTAATAAAACTGAAGTCATTCCAAGTTCATATAAAACGAAATTTGTCTATACGTATTTAATCACGCGCAGCGAAGCGCTCAAGAGCAAGGTACGCTGCCGACACGTCCCTTGCATGGACATAAAGGCTGCCACTTATGAAAGAGCACGTTCGCCCGCCACTTCAATGCACGGAAACATCGCCGCAAGTTCAAACGGGGAGGAGTTGCTCTTAATGAAACGGCGACCGCTAATGAATAACGAGGACGACGACGACGTCGTCGTCTCTTACGTACGTGGGCCACATCATTCACCCCGTGGAATGACACCGCTGCGGCCCAAATCAGCCCCCCATCAATTTAGACCGCTCACATTTTTATACTCCGCGAGGTGAAAATTCCCATTCGTTTGCTGTGAAATCTCTTAGACGCGCTGATTCGATCGAAGACTAATGTCCACACACCGAGAGGTACGGAATGAAACATGGAAGGACGAAAAAATGTTTCCTGCGTTGATGCTAGAGTGGCAACAAACGCGTCTAATCTGGTAGTTGGGTAGCCTGCCAAGGTTGCTTAAATTGAAATATCTGAGACTGGGATGTAGATATTGTACGTTCCTCATAGCATCGTCATAATATATTTCTTGTTGTTTTATGTTGTCAATATATCGTTTTTATTCCGTTTCTTGTTTTGTTTCACCCTTCTCTTGAGGTCTTCTTTTTTTCTTGTAGTGGCCTGTTTTCGAAAGCATGGCATAGCAAAGTTCAAAATTTTAGCCCACACATTCAAAATGTGTGGGCTAAAATGGGTTAACTTGAAGTTGGAAGACCAAACTGCCATTTAACCAGCTCTTCATGTAAACCGAGTCGAAATGTGCCAACATTGATTGCATATTTGCTTGCATAGCCTTGTCTCTCGCTTTTTTTTTAAATCTCCCTCTCTCTCTTTTCCTTTTTCCACCGAGACGTCAGCATCACCACCTGCCCCATCGAGCCAGTAATAATAATAATAATAAATAAATATTATGAGGTAATAACGTATGCAAACACAAGCATCGATACAGAAGGCCAGCTGTAAGGCGACCTGCCTCTCATTAGGAACCTCCATCACTCAAAAGACGGACATTTTCTGAGAAAATCATTCACCAACTCTTACGCACCCATGGGCAACAATGAATCCCCCCTACTCCACTATAGAGCAGTCTCACGCAGATGCTCACAGCATTTTCAAGGACTGTACAGAGCCTCACAAAATCAAGGACGCACACAATATACACCATAGCGCCTGTAATACACCATCAACTCTACGCCGAAGAACAATTCCAACCCGATGGCGGTTCGAAAATTGGACACCACCAACTTCCGAGCCCCGGTGAGTTTCCGGAAATGGCCACATCGGGGCGCCGTGGGCGGGGATCAGTGGCGCGCCCTTTGGGTCGAGTAAGGCATATCTTCGAGTACAATCTGTCGGCTGAAGCGGCCACTGTACGGGCGGTGTATTTTTCTTCTCTTTGTGCTGCTTTCGCTTTCCGAATTCGAGATGCTTCCGTTCTGTGAACGTGAAGCGGTGCTGTGCACGATTAAAGGAGAGTCGGATTGGCTTGTGCCAATTTGAAGGATAGAGTTTTTTTCTCTTAAAGGGGGTGCAACAGAAATGTTGATTCATCGTCCTTTCATCACTTAAGTGTAAATCAGAGTGAGCTGGAAGAAAATAATGACCATCTGCAAGTGTGGCGAGCCACACCTTTGATGTACCCTGAACGGGTACGCCGCGACATCTCGGCGTTCAGAATCCCAGACCTCAAAATCCACAATACCACTATGCCAAACTGCAATATCGAAGCTTATATGTGCGACGTCTGAGAATGGCAGGGTTTTAATAGAGGATATCACTGAGCAACGTATCAGCTTTTCGCGTGTTTTCGATGTCCGTTGAGGTCGTTGTAGCAAACGAACTGCGCGTTTTAACGACGGACAGGAACAACACAAAATGAAGCGACGTTAGTTAGTTTACGGCTAAGGCGAGACCTATATATAGCGAGCGTAGTGAGACCTAGGTTAGTCCCACGAGCGTTCTATAGGCGATGGGTCGATTTTTAGGTTTTGAACTGTGGGATTACGGGATACCCCGCCCTTGAACCAAGAACCCGGCCTTTGGAGCCTTCGCTGCCTTGGGAAACCGTGTAATATCCTATGGCGACACGTTTCTATGTGGAGCGAAAAGAAACGGTAGGAAGTCAAAGTCACGGTGTCCACGTAGTACAACGTTAATAAAACAACATAACCCTTACAACAGTGGAATGTATCGAATTCCTAAGAAGAATAAGAACACACGGAAGAGGGAACACTACAAGATTGAAACTGCTCACTCTAGACTTCGTGTTAGAACCGGATTCACATTCTTGCATCAAAAACGCAATATTGCTGTTAGTATTATTGTGACATGTTTATGAAGGCTGGCGTGGCACAATGACTGTATCTGCGAAAAGTACATTCTGCACAGGATGCGGACACAGATACACCTGCAACGGTATATATCAACATTGGTATCACGCAAATACACATTCGTTCTATACTAATTTTCGATTGCAGCTCACTTCCTCGATGAACCTCAATGATTAGCGTTGTCAAGTGACATCTTCCCCATTGTCCCACGTGTAAGAGCGCTGCCATCCCCTCTGGAACATCCCGCGATTGCAATGCTCACGCCAATGACAGCCTACTACGAAGAGTGCCGGAACCAAGCCCATCACACTCCCGAGAACACGGCCCAGAGATATCGCAATCCTGAGAATGCGATATAGAGAAACCATTAAGAAAGAAACACAATCCCCGGCTTCATGCGCGCGGCTGAATGACACACAATCCGGCGGCCTTTCTGGCGAACGGTGCCCTTGATTCAGATCGTACGGAATTTCCGGGGCTGAGTGGAAGGGAACTAGAGAGAGCGTGCACACAAAACCACGCAGTTCTCAAATCCCTCCCGTCAAGCCACCATCAGGAGCGCTTGACCTTGAGGAGGTGGGCGGAGGGGACAGTAATAATGGTACCCAAATTGGGCGCTAATAACGCAGCCGGCCAACAGGATCGAGGACCGTCCTTTGTTATCGGCATTCGATTCCTCTCTTTTTCTAAAACTTGGAAACAGTTTCATGTAACCTTGCCTAGTGATGGATAGTTTTTTCTTTTCTTTTTTTTTTTTCAGACCGTTACATTTTCAACGTCAAAGTGTCCGAGAATTCGGTGAAAGTGAAGTTGGTAACACACTGGTCACGTGCCGGCTTCGCTCGAAAGCCGTTCACGTAGAGGATACCGCAAAATCACACGGAAGCATCACACAACGAGTCCAGTGTATTCCAACACGTCCAACAGGATATGTATATCGTTCCGACTTGTGATAAATTTTTGCTGCATACTTCGCAGCCGTGACACGGTAAGTTCACTACGTATTAGTACGCACTTGGGCGTCTGTATGCAAAAGCAACAACAAATACATGATGGCGATGTTATGCAGGCGTTATGTTATCTACGCATGTAGCTTTTCTTCCTATATTGGATTTTTTCTTTTCTTATTTTTTTTGTTTAAGGTACTATACACCGTAATATCGTATAGCGACAGCTCTCCACATTAAAATTATCAAAAAGTAGCAACGTCTTCTGGTGTGACCTCAAACGGTTTCAATATGAAATTGTACATTTCTCATAGTTTCATTGTTGTCCGTTACACCATCAGATAATTGTAATTAATTTTCCAAATATTGCCGATACTAGCCTAGTAGAACAGCTTCCATTATTAATAAATGCAGTCCCGTTGGTTTATCAACACTTCGCTTTTTTCGGTCCACACTAAGGCTTTTCATAGTACGTAGCCTGCATTACTACGCAACGCAAAACACCGCATATCATCAGTCACGCACAGACATAAGACTATCACGCATAAAAGCAGTGACAGTTGCTCGTGACAAGGCGAAACACCATTTTGTGCCGACATGGACTTGTGCCAATGAAGTTGCAAACACTCCGGTTGAAGCTCCTAGCCACAATCTAACTAGAACCGTGTACCTTTAGCATTTGCTCACAAAACTACAATGTAAAAGAGTCGCTTCTGCGGTAGAGGCATGTCACCGCTGTGTAAAAAGCGTCTCTTTGTTGTCTTGCGTCACTTACCCCAAAACGTCCTATAGGCCGCATCTCTAGCAGTTTAAGAGAGAGAGAGCAAAAAAGAAAAGAAAGAAAATACGGCAATAACCCAGAAGCCCTCATCAACCCACGTAAAAGAAACTCTTTGCGAACTTCCCGACCTCCACTCACGTATTATAATCCCCCTGCGCAATACTCCCGCATATCCCGAACGCAACTTCTACATGGTACATACATAGACGTATATCTCGCTCATTTTTTCCGAGAATGCCCCTCGCAGCTTGCATCCGTCCGAATCATATTTGCTCTTCTTTATAGAATGCCTTCCCAGAAAATCCGACATCAAACGACACTATAAAATGGGCGAGGGCGAAAAACCAGCCGGAGGTGATTCACAAAAGCGTTACACGAACGGCAGCAATGGTATCCTGCAAGAACAAGAATCTCGCCTTTATATATATTTATATATACACCTATATAACAAACGCGGCATGATTACGAGTGGAAAGAGTGAAAAGCACAAAAGCTCGACTCCGAAGGCCGCTGCCTGGACGAGTGGCGGCACTTTTTTTTTTCTTTCTTGTTACTACGTCGTGATACGTCTCCGGGATATTGCCGTAATCCTTGCTGCTCCTATATTGCTATTATATTTGATAAGACTGGCAGCTTATGTAAAAAGCTAGGAAAGCAGCCAGGATTGATGGCCGCAGAAGTTGCGTCGTATTATAGTGCGCGGTGCGCGCGCGAAGGGCGAAAGTCAAGGTGAAGTTTAGAAGGATCAAATCGACGCGCAGTGTACAAATGCACCCGATTATTGAAATTACTGCGAAGTTAGATGCGTCATTCAAGCTCCTCGATATAGCGTCCATCGATAATGGTACATGCGACCTGACAACTTTCGAGGTACCGAGGGTGTGTTTGCTCCGTCATTTCTCTTGTCGATTGAGTTAGGTCTTCTACCCTTCCAAGAACCATTGCGTAGTGAAAGATCAGACGCACCGGCGTTACCGTGAAGCGTCTTATCGATGCGATACTTCGTTGCGCCAGAACAGCACATGAAACAAACAGCCTCAGACAGCCCGAATGGACTACGATGTACCGAAAATGTATGAGGATAGATAGGTTGATTAAAGGGACTACCGCATCCGGAAAGGTGTGTATGATACCGATACTGTAATGTTCGGCATGGTTTCACAGTCAAGTTTCTCTTCCCAAAACAGCGTACTTATTAGCTGAACGAGTTTTAAAGACTCGCACTCCCTGTGCAGCTTAGCCAGAATGACGTAAGCAGGGCACGGGAATAGGAGCCCAGCGCAGCTGATTGTCTCCCAGGTCGTTTGCTTCGCGTTCGCACGGCGACATGCTGGGTGAAAAGACCTCGGTAAATACGCCGGCTTTCGCTTACCAGTGTGAGTGCTGACATGACCATGTTCCATGGAACACGGTGTTGCGCTCCTGTCTGTACGAACACGTACGACGCTAACCAGAAACTGCATTCCACGAGCTCAGGGTCGGCGCCTACGGGGTGGCAACTGCCCCCCCCCCCCCCGGACCCGCATCAGGGATGCAAAAAAAAAAAAAAAGAAGACGAGACGACACCGAATTCTGTGCGGTTTCGAACTGCACGTTTGCAAGTTCCGAGATCCCTGGGCCGTCTTGATAGCCGACCCTTTGACGTCGTCAAACTGATGGGCGAATGGCCTGCGATTCATCGTCAGGGTGCACAGCGCTCATCACCTCATCACCTTCTTTAAAAGCATTGCAGAGCTCTCGTCTTTTTAGACATTTTTTTCCTCCTTTTTCTTTACTAAACCTGGAGTAGCTTGTCCCACACTGAGCGGGCTCACATCTCCTTTTTTTTTTCTCCTGTCATCATCAAAAGACACCTTTCGGGGAGGAAGTGGAGGGCGCAAATTTCCCACTTGTCCTCCAGGAGGCGCAAAGTAGACGCCGCTGCTGCACGAGTGGACCTCAGACCTCTCCGCGACCTGCGGGCCCCATCACTCCCGCCCGGCGGTCGGACGCCAGGTCTCTCTCCCTGACTGGCCTTGTCTGAGTGACGTTTCAAGAGAGGGAATTCCGGAATACTCTCAACATCCGTCGTCTGCTCTTGCCACGCATTACATCAAATTGCACAGAAACAACTCCACTAACGCGCGTCGGATTTTCGCCGTCATTGTCGGTGATGAACGAGGAGCGAAATAGCACTGTAGTTTCGGAATCGACAGCGACGGATAGCCCCTCTTTTCTTGCGAAGTATTGCGCAATGAACCAATGCCCTGATAAGATATCTGGTAGTTGCGAATACGCACAGGTCTGAACTTCCGGTAACAGGGTTCTTGCATGGGACTGTGTTGGTTCGGCTTGTTCAGTACACACACACACACACACACTCTCGCTCTCTTTTATGCCGTGGTAGCGCCGAGAAACAACGGTGGCTATGAGCCGCGCACAGACGTGGACAGATGGATAGCGGACAGCAGGAAGGAGTGGGGGACATGGGGTTACTACGCGTCCTGGGCAGACTTCAGGGGCAACTATGCCGACATTCGTCTGGAAAGCCTGCCGGAAAACCGAGGGAAGACAGCGTAGACGGTGCGGGGATTCGAACCCACGTCACCTCCCAGTCTCTGCGTGGACGGCGATGATGCTAACCCCTATGCCACGGGGGGTCGGTTTGTTCAGTACTACGTGACGTTTCGGTTCAACGAAATATTGGTTTGACATGCTGCTCGGTTTTCTCTCTCTCCCCTTTGTATGTTCAACTCCACCAGATGTTTCCTTTCATGCAAACATCTTTCAAAGGTTTTTGTTTTGTTTTTCAAAGTCCTAAGGCAAAACTGAGATGCTGTAGTTCAAACAGCGCCAGCAGGTCCGAAGCCAACATTTTCCTACCTCAACGTTGACTAAATTATTTATGCAAACGGGCTTTCGACGGGGTTCTGACCGAAGCAAAAGACGAAGTGTGCAATGAATTCAATCTAGCCCATTTATCGCGCACCACACGAAACACTTTAACACAAACATTCGCCGAAGCGTGTGCGCAACAGGGAGATCGTCCGGCGGTTCATTCTCGGCGGCGTCCGCTGATAATAGTTGCCGAATAATTCATTCGACTGCGGCCAGCGCATTATAGGCTGGCGTCATTATAACACTAAAGCCGTCATCATTTATTGCTTTATTCGCTTCGTTACGCCGATAATTCCAGTCCCGATAAAACTTTACGACTCCCGTACAGACGGACGTTCAGTATCTATAAATCTATATACACGTTATATGTTGCGTTCAACAACGGAGCTACATTAACTGCGCCCGTACATATTTACGCCCTAATCCGTCCTGTTCATCTCGGCGCATTAATGTACGTCCTGCCTTACACAGGAGGTGGTTTGTCCGGTTCCACCCGTTATCGGTCCAACTATACTCATAGGAGCATTATGACAGCGTGCCATGATACGATCAAATCGAAGATTAATTTCTAGGTTCATCAAAAGACGTTCAAACATGTTGCACGAATGTTTCAGAGTATTGATGCCCCAACGATTGCGTGTCTTGATATCGGCGATTCGAATGAATGTTGCAAGGTTAGTCAATCACATTTTTGTCTTTTTTTTTTCTCATACTCAAATGACGCGACTAGACGCCTGGTGGGCGAGTGTTTTGCATTCTCGAATATAATAATAATCACTTGATAATCAGAGGGGTGTTTCATGGCTGTTCTTGGGCACCAATAATCTCATGTCGTGTCATATCATACGTCATTGCTACCTGCTTCACTGCTCAGCGTAATTTGGTGAAGATATAAGGATCAATAAAAGTTGCTGGCTGGTACTTCGTGCTTCTCGAAAGTAAGCAGAATTATTTCGCTACTCGCCGCCATTTTATCGCAAGCCTGAACGCGCGCGTCGTAGTTTATCAAACCGAAGTCTGCGCCGCTGAAATGCACCGAAGTCTGCGCTCTTAAAACCGAACTTCAAGCACGCTCCTAGCCTACCACCATCCCGAATGGAATCATTCCCCCCCCCCCCCCACCCCGTGACTTGCGGAAAATCGGAGGTGTACGCCATTTTATGACAAGTATGCAATTGTGTTAACTGTCACAAAAAGGTGTACGCGCGGCGCTTTCTAGAAATCGGGAGCGATAACGATAATAGTCTGTGCAATGGTTTGACTTCAGCAAGTTATGTTCTAAGACTGTGGAACCATAACTCTTATTTACTTAAAAGCCGAATCCCTGCATCGTGGTGTTCCATATCAGTTTCCCGATCTAAAATCAACCTCATAAAAGGGCAGCTAGCGAAATGTGACGCGACGGACCAACGCCGCGACAGCACTGACGCAGCTCGAAATAAACGAGATCTAAAACCTCCCCCCAGACACTTGCTGACTAATACCACAGAGGAGTTCAGTTAGCCTTCGCCTCAGACCATCTGCTTATTGCATAAAAAGACCTACCATGTGCCTGAGAAAGAATAAGAACGACGTGCCAACTCGACTAGTTCCTGTGAGCCCGGTATCCAGATACAATGTCTTATATGAATGCATATGCTCTTCATCAAACATCCAGATTAAACAAACAAAAAAAAAGAGAGAAAAAGATCAGTCTTGGGTAAAGTTACTCGAAAAAGTAATCGAGTTTGTACGCGGATAAAGTAGCTAAGTTACAAGCACATTTAGTCTCGACAAATAGTAACTGGATAGGTTACAGTTACAAGTAATTGACTTACTCTCTGTAAGTAACTGCAAGTAACTGAGGCGGCTCTCGTCCTGAGGCACTTCCTTTCATGAGTTACTTTACAGTTACAATTCCAAAGTGGCAAAAACAGAGACCAGTACAAAAAGTTTATTCTAAATTTGTCACTGGCGCAATGTGAACTACTTCAGCAGGTTACACTTGAACAACAGCTACCGCTCGAAGTTCTAAGTCTGGCTCACATTATTCCAAACCATCACTACTAATTCCGCATAGCCACTGAACTGGGGCAGTAGACGGGACCAACGCTTCTTCCGTATAACGCTGACCACAGAACTGTTTCAGTAAGTATCAGAAGAGTAAAAATCGTCCCGTTTTACATTGTAGCAATACCGAATCATGAACTACCCAAATCAACTGTAATTTGAGCCCTCTGACTCGAGTGCTAGCGTTGCAGAGCTTGGGACAAAAGTTTATGGAACACGGCACTGGCGTATTTCTTCGTCGGATCCGCCCCGTGTTAGATATCCGGACGAGGTTGAATATAAGAAACGGATGACCCACTAGTCTATCCATCTCTCACTATCTGTGTCTGCTTCTGTTTGCTGCTATAGGCTGTCGTCCCAATGGTCAAATGTGATGCTCCGATGTTCCGTAAACCGTTGTCTGTGCGATGGTACTTGGAGCATATCCTGGCACAGTGAGCTGTAGTCACGGGTAGCGTCGAGGCGAGCGTCCCCCCCCCCCCCCCTCTGAGTGGCGGTGATAGCTCGTGAAATATTCTGAAAGAGCGTGCAGAATGTTCCATTCGTAAACAACTTGCTACCTACGGTATCTTCCTCGAAAGCGTTCCTATCCGTCCTACAAGTATGATGGCATTGCGCTGCCCCCCATCAGTACACATGGCAGTCGCAGAACTTTCGAAAATAAGGGCCTCCTTTTATCAACAGCCTGCCTCCGATTGAAGAAGCGATTCGAACTTTGGACAAACATCCCCAAGTTTCCTCGAAAATTCGCTCACAGCAACTGGTTATCTTTCAATATTTGTCGAGGACTGAGTTGGACATCCGCCCACTCGAAACAATATTTATTCTAAAGCTTTTCCTTTGCGGGCGAGACCCCACATCAAGGGTCCACGACAACGACTGCCCGTTCGTTGTTCTGCGAAGGAACACAAAATGTACCACGAAAGAGGAGGAAGGGTTAGAAATGCACAGGCTCTCATCAACTTCACATGCGAACAAAGTTAGCCCTTATGCCTTCGAGCTTCCCACAGAGGGTACTCTTCCATAAATATGTTTGCAAGCGCGGCTGCCGCTTTACGAAAATGATGGTAAGCAACAGTTTCTTCAGATCGACACCAGCCAATGAGAAGGCGAGATAAAGAGCTCACGTGACGTCTGTCGCCTGGAGTGGTTTGAATTGAACGCTAAGTACCTCGCTACGTGCAGATATATCTAGAAGCACCCAAGGAAGTTACAAATTCTAGTATCAGTCACTTGTGTGCGGAGCGCAAGTAGACTGGCAATAACTGATGCGATATTTTCCCTTTTTCCAGCAGTGTCGAATAAATTGGCTATACATAATGGCATTTTTACTGGGCGCGCTGTTGGGTTTGTATCCTCAGAAACCTCCGCGTCTTATGTGAGTTGGTTCTTGTAGACTCCGAAAGGTTTCTATGATGCACATTTTTCGCAGGGGTACCAGAAATGTGCCATCGACATCAAAAGCGCACGAGAATTTAAGAAACAAACATCATGCGAGAGGTTCGTGGGGGCGCCACTGTCTTCCAGCATCTGTGGCATGTTTACAGGAAAGAGCGGCACGTTCACTTTTAATGACACATCTAAACTGCCAGATGGACGTTTTCGTCTCTTCAACGCATCGCCCTCTAGCGTCACACGCAAAAAGCATATTTTTACGACACTCTCCATGCAAAAAGCAAAGAAGCAAGAGAGAAAGAAAAAGGAAAAGGTGGGGTCCGTGCTTTGTTTCATTCCTCTGGCACTTCATCTTTCACGAGCACTGTCGGCAAGATAAAGAAGTACGCCACTTTTTGTTTTAAGCTTTATTAATTCAAGAGGCTGCAAATGATGTCGATGGCGATGAGAGAATAAAGCGACCGTCTATGGCTGGTCGTAAAAAGTTGTAAAACTGGGAACCTCCCATTGGACGCACCGATGTTGCAGGTGATGGCAAAAAGATACAAGTGTACAAGACATTAGAACGTCCTGCTATTCTTCAGAGCTCCGAGATACCAACGAGCACCCGCGGGGATATCGGTATGCCTGGCGATACGGGCAATGAGCAAAGAGGAGTAGCTGTTATACATGGGTCTTCTACGCCACGATTCGATTTCCGTGCGACAAGTTAGTACGCGGGCATTACTTAACGTGACGTCTGAAGACAGAAGACTTGTAACATGGGACATAACCCTATGAATCGGACGTAAACAGCAGAATATAAGGATGCTGCTTCTTTTACAGACACAACGGAATATCTTGTAAGGCATTGCAGAGGACCACATTGGTTCACTTCTGCGCTAAACAAAAGTCAGTCACTCCTAGACATTCCTTTCACAACAACAAAAGCCAAAGGAGATAAGTGAGTCAGTGCGACGGTTGCACCACCACTTTAGCTGGTGGTGCGGGTGACGTGTATTGGTGGGTGACGTGTATTGGAGCGGCTCTTCCATGGGGCATGCTGCGTGCCATGGGCAGCCCATAGCATATAACGCCAACCTTGGAATAGTGCGATTTGATTTGAAACAAGAAGAAATATATAGAAATATTGGCCATATATTGGCATTGGGTCGGCTACTCCATCACGCGTAAATGGCGGGATTCGCTACACGATATCAGGAAAGACATGTGTGCCAGAGAGTCTTAGGAAGTTCACAGTTTGCCGATAGTTGGCAGGCCAGTCAGCAAGTACTTTCTTGATGTCAAGAGGCCCATCGACGTATCTGTTCAATGCACTCTGTAGCACTTCACGACTTTGCTGGATACCTTTCGCAGCTGAACAGTAGTGCGATAGAATGGTACATGCAATACGATGTAATAGGAGTATAGCTTCAGATAAGGTGGACTCTGGATAGGGCGCTACACAGTGATAGTAGCTAAAAATGTATGGACTTTTGATTGGTGCTCTAGTTGCGATAATCATGTCTAAGTATGAGGGTTGTGCAGTGACGTCATATTTGGTCACGTGACACAGTAGGAGGCATGCTGTGAGTTGTTGCGGTATGCGTGCAGTTACGAGAGGAAATTGTAAAAACACACGCTGCCGCCTCATTCGGCTCGCAGTAAGACGTCTGTCACGCGTCCCCATGTTTTCCCATGTCACGTGGCTCCAACGCGCTCAAAGACTGCACGACTGCACGTGACGTCATTGCCCAAGCCTCCCCCCCCCCCCCCCCCCCCCATTAAGACCTACAGTGATTCTTTGAGGAATGACCTCACAAGACCAGTGTCAGTCGGAAAAATAAGGAAACAGGGTTATCTATGACAGAGCAAAGCAGACGCGGGATCGGTTCGTCAACAGGTACGCTCTTATCTGTGGGCGATAAGTCTGTCTGCTACTGCCGCTTCAGCAACGATGATTAGGAAGCCCGTCAATGTGTCTACGTACAGGAATACATATAAAAGAAGGACGGAAATTACGGAATGCATCGTGATACGCCGTTACGCAGTACGCGGTGAAACCAGGCTTGTACAAGATACTCACAAACAGTGAAGTTACTGAGTACCGGACAAAAAAGTAACTGAGTAGGGTACTGAATACGCAGTCTTGAAAATTATTTAAGATACAGTATTAAATACTCTTAAAAGTAACTCGTTACCTTCAAGATACTTTGAGGTCACAGTTGAAATTCGCTATCGAAGAAATACGAACAGCGTGAAGTTGAAAATGACATTTCCAATAAGCTTTATTAGCTCGGGGGAAGATTGAAAGCATTTTGAAGATTGCATTGAAAGCCTTGCATTGAAAGCATTGAAAGCCTTTGAAAGCGCAAGATACCAAGTTATTCGCAAAAATATTTAAGAAACGCGACTTATATAATATACTCAATTTACTGTATAAGAATGGGTGAAAATATACGATGTCGTTTGTGTTGAGTATCGCAAGGCACACATTCATGTTTGTCTTATTTTGCGCTGCAAAACAATAGCATAATATCAAACAATGAAGAAAGGGAAGAAAGGGCTCAACCAGGAGATTCCTGCTATGGTAACAGCGACACATTCGTGATACAGTTGTGTCCGGGTTTCAACGATCACACTGTTCAAAGCCCGGTGAGCGTGTTGTAAAAATACAAACAGACACGTCTGCTCGCGTGATCAATGGCAACGGCGCGCTGCCCGTGCAAGGTGTTTGTTTATTAGTACATTTGTTGTTCATTACTATTAGATTGAGAGTACGGTTTAGTAGATCAGTAGGTTTAGTTTTAGGTTAGGTTATTAGTTAGCGATTACTTATTTTTTATTGGACCGAATTAGGTGTAGCAGGTTATTAGTTTTATGTGCTTATTAGTTGCTTCTTCGTTGGCCAGAGAAGTGGGGCCGGTTTTCCTTTTCCTACAGTCAAGGTTTTCCAGAAGCGAGAAACATTTCAATTTCACTACCACGCTGGCAGGATAGCACGAAAACGTCAAAGGCCGCCGACCCGAGCACCATGCGCCCTCCGCGTTGAAACGAATACCTCCTTAAACTCCTTCTGTTTCTTCAACGTGTATCTTTTTGCCGTTTCCTTTGTTCGTCTCACTCCTCCGTCTTTTTCTCAACTGGTAGCGGGAGAATTTCACGCCCTTCGCGTTGCGTTTGCCAAGCGTCGGGCCAGAGCAAAAAGTGGCGCCTGAACCGAAAGTCGACACTGTAAAGCACGCGAGGGTTGGGACTCCGGCGCGAACAAAGGGAAGGCTTTGTGAAACTTCTCCCCAAGGCTGGGAGGGGGGGGGGGGGCTGTCTTCACCTGAGATAGCATCCCGCGACTGATTGCTACATAGCGGGGTGAAGCCGCGCTGTCTAGCGCACTTAATGACTTCACGTAGAAATCACCGTTGAAAGTCAGTGTGGATGAGGAAAAGGGTCGGTAAGAGACGCGTACACTAGGGCCCGAACGATATTTTACCTATCAATATTTTTATTTGACAGCTTCGACATTTGATATATTCGAGTTGATGGCCATATCACACCATAGATACCCAATGTCGGAGATGTCAGATTAACAACTCCCTATTAGCGATGCGTGTGGCAATCAACAACTGGTAGTCTACTCCATATTATCGAGTGTTAGTGTCGATCGAAAGCACTCTACGAAAATGATACAATAAAGTACGCTGTCAAATCCGAAACCAGTTTGGCAATGTGATCAGAGAGGCACTTGAAGGGGAATTAATTCGCAAATTTCCTCACTCATTGTAACTGCACGTATTTGCTGTTATTGAAAGGAACGGAAGCGTTGTCGTGAACATCTTCCGATCAACTAAAACTCCGTTAGTTAGTTAATTAGTTAATAAGATAAACGTTGGAGCCCTGGATAAACCCTGTTAATTCTATAGCAGTCAACTGATATTTCGCATGCTTTCTCATTTGGCTTACAGAAGTTCAAAAATAGGTTTCACATCACGCGCCACCAGCGAAGCCCGCTTAATGGGAAAGATATGCTATAGGTCACGTATTATCGCAGCGGAGGGGAATGTTTTGGGCTATTGTACATGAACAGCCGGACATACTTACACGCCGGACATACGGATAGTATCGAGAGGCGGTACCTCCATGATATTCATTTATCTAATCTAATTTATGAGCCAGTTGAACGTGGTCAGTGCCTGTCATAGATGGCGATTTATTCTTATCAAGTATAAAGCGTTAAGCAAAACAACAGCAACCACAATAAATGAATAAAGGAACAGTTATGATGACATGGGATGCTTCATCGCGGTGATCGCAGTACCCTCCCCCACTTGAAACAGGTTAATATGAGAAGATGAATTAATGGTCAGCACGAAGAGATGACACCAGAGTTCTGTTTAGAGCTCTTCGAGGAGGCCAGTATAGCTTGAACGAAAGCAAAGATTGAGCAAAGAGGGAGCGAAGAGCCCGGTATACAACCCACTAAGAAGCCTGCGAAAAACTCGTGAGCAATACCAACCCAGAACCTTGTATTTTAGCGTTTAATGTTTATGTTTTCCTAGATCGGGGGAGTAAAACTCGGGTGATACCGAATCAAAGCCGTTTTTCGGGTGTAAAAGAAAACAGGAAAAAAGAAGAACACGTGAGGTGGGTGACAGGCAGAGACGAGTGCGAAGTATTGAAACGTGCTCTCGGTGTTTTCCGGGTTTCACCAAAAGTGGACGACGGATGCCAATCAGGGGAGGGGGTAAAAATGGGTTTTAACCCTAAATTACAGGGCTCTAATACAACCCGATTCATAAGTATACTTGTCAGTCCAGCGTTTCGCGAACATATTTGGGTAATTCTGAAATTCTACAGCGTTGGCTATTACACACCTCAATAGACAGGCACCTTTCCCTGCGTCTCTCTCTACCTCTCTACTTCTTTACCCCGTGTCCGGAACAACTACAGTTAATACAGGAAATCCCAGACGCTCGACCGAGATCGTCGACTCTCGTGTATAGAAGGAAGAACCCCCCGCAGCTCACACTTCACCAGCACAACCGCATCAAGGCGTGAAAATAAATTGGCACCCCACACTCCGCCTCCCGAACGTCTTCTCCGTGCAAGACGCACTTCTGACTTCTGCCTTTCGCACCAGCAATTCCCTCCTCGATTTTCTTTTCTTTTTTTTTTCCGCTTCATCTTCCGTTGCTCTCAACGGGGGTGAGAAAGTCGTCCGTGTACTTTTCGTGTATCGTCCGTATTTGTCACGGGACAGCGAAGACACTTTGTTTATTTTGGTGCCGTTTCAAAAAAAGAAGAGGAATCTGCAGGAAAAAAAGAAAAAAAGAAAAGAAAACTGAAACCACGAACACGCACACACTCACGCCTCCGTTTCGCGGATGGGCTCGACGCCAAAAATTCGCCCGAGCTCGAAGCGTGGAATATATAGGTGTATATATAAAGTTACTCCCGTTTTCTGAAAATCCCTCTTTCTCGCAGTCAACATGTCGTGGCGCAGAGATTCATCGTGAGGTTTCGGAATCAGCGCTAAACATGGAAGTGCCTCGCGAGAGGCGGCAACGGGTATAGCGACAGCTGCCGCGACGCGTTCGGAGTTCGTTACGAATTTTTGCGGAGAAAGTTCCAATAGAAGAATGGTGGGACCATCTATTTCTGCTGCTGCAGAGACGATCTTTTTATAACCCTTCGGGCCTCGCGTAACGGATCGCAAACAGCGGGTCAACGAAGAGTAGAGTGTGCCAAAATGTAAGAAGCTATTAATCACGTATCCCTCGCAGGCTTCCTTGAAGAAGAGCCAATCGCTCGGTGTCGATGCGTCGCATGTTAGGGGTGTCGACACTCACGAGGTGGCAAATGTTAAAGGTGAGGTGTCGAAGTCTGAACGTTGTGGTTTATCGTACCGAGATGAACGTTCCGAGCTTCATGTTTTCTTTTCGTGTTTTCTGATATATCTAATTAATTAGTCAATCAACTGATTGATGGGAAAAAAACATGGGGTCCAAATTCGGTGCAAGGGTACGGCAGTCATCCCCGCCGTTATGAAGATCCCTGGCCTATGAATGCCTCCACCCCCATGATCACGAATAAACAACTACACACACACAAAAAAAAAAGTCTACAAATAGATTGTTGACGCGTTTATGAGAGAAGGACACCGTAGGGTTTCCCGATTACCATTTCGGACACTAATAAGGTGATATACCACGTACGTCTCGAATGTGTAAGCTCCAGAACAGTACGAGCTCTAGAATACGACAAATTAGGAATAATCTTGCTGCGTTTTGCGAAACTGCGCGGCGTTTTTTTTTTTTTTTTTTGGCTCACGAGGGAAAGTGCACCGTTTGGAGAGAAACGCGAGTTTCGCTTTTCCCTTTCTTGTCCGTCGCGAAATCGAACGCGGTCGCTGTAACAAAACCGCGCTTCCTCTTTGTCGCTGGGCCGCGGTCGTTCTTTGCATCTCAAGAGCAAGACCTCTAAATTAATCATGAGCACGCCTATAAGACACAATACGGCACGTTCTCCCATGCAGTTATCTAAATTTGGAGCACGGCGAGGCGACGAGAACTACCAACAGTAAAACGAAAGACAAAAAAAAAAAAAGCAATGTGCCGCTGAAGTTATACGGCAGCCAGATTCCGAGGGGGGACATCCTATCATCGGATTGAGGATGCCATAAACCCCCCGAGAACTAAAATAAAAAGGCATTTATCACGAACCTACACAGGATCGCGGGAGAGACCCGAAGAAGCTATTCTAATATCACGAGAGACTGCTACAAACCGTCGCGCGTATCACCCGGCGTCTTCACCTCCCTTGAAGAAACGTGCGAAGGAAGCCCTCTCATATTTCCTCCCTCTACGCGAGTGAAAAAAAGAAAAGAAAAAAGAACCTGATGGCGCGACACGGACGTCTCCTGTTGACAAGGGACGCCTCATTTGGACCATTTTATAGCGTTTCTGGCGTCAGCCTATTTATAATGGCACCGTCATTGGCTTCGAGGACAGATGCGGCCACTTTTAGCGGGAAGCCCCCGCACGCACGGATCAAGCCATACATGCAAACGCCACAGCAGCTCTTCACTCAATAGTGGCATAACGGCGACGTTTACGAGGCACCGTTATAGGGCATTAAAAAACACAACGCACCACATTTTTCCCCCGCGACTCCAAAGATACACGCTACCGGCGCTACTGAGTGATCCGCTCGCTGAGTGTACCTCTGACTCCTTCCCTGTGGAAAAGGTAAGGGCGACCGCATTGACTCCGACAGAGGATGCCTGTCGACGCGAAAGAGTTCGTACTCGATTGCCACATGAACTGTGAGAGACTATACGCTCTTCACACGTGGACTACCGACTCTGCGTTATACGGCAGGGTTACTAATGCTCGACTAAGGGCTGGACACTAGGTGGTGGTTTGCCCTTGGGCTTGCGTCAGGACTCACAGGCAATAGTAAACGCGTTGCCCCTTCCCTTGGAAGGGTCAGTTCGGCTCAAGGCACGATTTAAAACTTCGGTGCCTGTACGTGTGTTGTTACCGTTACCCCAACGCACTGGTACTCGTATGCTCTTGGCCTGTACCTGCGGAAGGCGTTCGGCACCAGATTACAATCGGCGGCATATTACAATCGTCATAAGTGACAACGAGGATTGTGCGGGTTACCAGGAGTATAGGAGTATATACCAGGGAGTGAGCCTGAGATTCAGACACAGGGGAAACGACTTTAACTTACTTACTTGCTACATTAAGGCACTGACAGTCTTAAAGGTTATGTACTACGCTGGGGAAGGGACAGAAAAAACAAGAAGAGAGCAAGTGTAACCAGAGCTTATGTCGAAAAGACGTCAGTCCTCTGCAGACACCAACGTGACACGCGAGACTTCGAGGGGGCAGAGTAGGGCTTCTCCATCCAGCAACATGTTCTGACATTCCGGGTTCACTAGACCTGACATTTTGAAGGAATGTAGCATGCAGAATATACGTACTAGTCGTCCAGCGCTGCTGTAGTGTTGGTCATCGTAGCCCAGGTATTTGGTGTGATGGTCCGGCGTTACGGCCGTCGATTGTGGCGTGCTGACGGGCGTTAGCGTCGGGGGAAGGTGCAGCATGTGTGGGGGAGGCGTAGAGTTCGACATTGTGTACGGGGGAGGCGGAAGAGTACCGATACCCGTCGAAGGGGGACCTGCCAGGGCAATGGCGGGTGGTGGCGGGGGTGGAGGAGGATGTCGGGGCACCGTCGCCGTTGTCGGTGGGATGCGATCTGTTGCCCCGTTACTCGTGGCCGGAGAGGTGCCATTGCTCCCCAGAGACAATGCCAACGGGGACCTAGCAGAGAACAAGAGGGGGAGAGAGAGAGGTATAGAGAACATAGTAGGTGTCAAGCAACAATGGGCACATGTTTGGTCTGTCGTGAATGTTTGTCTTCTGCTGCGGACAACCGCAGTGACCGGACAGTACACACCGAGAGAACATATGAGCTACAGTCACAAATCTATGTCTCCGCCAGAGGAGAATGTAGACCGTGCATTGACAGTGGGGCATATCAGAAGACGGTAGACGACCTGTAGACGGGGAAGCCTGTTTACGTGTTTCGTTAACGCGAATATTTTACGTGGCTTGTTTAAAAGCATGCAAATGTGCTCTAAGCACGTCGTCTCCGGCGGTCGTTTTCGCAACATGATCAATGCGCAAGCAACAGTCTGAAGCATGCCGACGCGCCATGTGGTGACTCAGACGTCCGCTACGCCAATGGACGGAGTTGATCTGTAGGTGTTTTAGCACATCGAAGGGACCCTACAAAAACGACACGATATAGGGACGCCGTCAAATACGGAATCGGCAATCTAAAGTCACCGAATTCAAAGACTAGCTTGCGTTTTCGTAACTTTTTATCGTCAACACCTTCCTATTTACTAAAGCACCCTAATAGAGATTTGCATCCGCTATGATTACATATGTATAATACCGCTCAGCTACTCATATCGCTTTCCCGGATGACGATTTATCATAACGGGATGACACAGAGAGGAGAACAAACAAAAGTTCACTCCAGGAAGCGCTCGACTGCATGCTGTCGCTATGGGAAGCATCATCTTCATCTTACTTCGAAGGCTCATTACTCTTTCTCCAGCTGTCTTCTTTCAAATTCAACCGTTCTCTTTGGTAAGTGCTATGGTCGCCCTATTAAACTACTTCTTTGTGGAAGTATGACGTAAAGCAGCGTATAACGTAAAGTACAGGTCCCGACGAAAGTTTACGGATCACACGAGCGGTGTATTTTCTCCTCGGTACGACACCCTACCGGCGAGTGCAAATTGGCTCGTTTACTCGTTCAGAGGGGTGAGCGAGTGCGCCGGTAGCGCTACACCGCGGCTGTTTCGGTATGGCGTGAATGTGCTCGAATGGTAGTTTGAATTGGTGTCGAGTGAACAAGCCTGCTCCCGCTTGTCGCTAGGGTGTCGTACGGAGGAGAAAATACACCGCTCGCGTGTACCGTAACCTGTTCTCGGAACCTGCACGACTGCAAGGTGCATAGCCATCCACAAGCAGGGTTACTATAGGTAAATTTACCCGTCTTCTGGGCGTCTGTAGCTTTGGTGTCTGTGGCCTCCTACGGAGATCATCATGTCGTGGTGGTCGACGCCGTCGTTGCTGAGCTCCCCCTCAAGGGGTGTGCGACGCTCATCTTCGTCTTCGCCAGAGCCCCCGTAATCGGACTCGTTCATCTCTTCTTCTTCGGGATTCGACTGGGGAGTAAGCAAAAGAATGCACACATAAGTGTCTTTACAACGACACTTATATCAAAATTAAAAACTCAAAATGTAAAGTTCTAGTAATGCAACATGCTACAGACAAGAGAGGCCCCACAAAGGTGTGTCACTCTATTTCGATAGCTACCATTGTTTAATTCGTAACATTTTCATGACCCTCTCCGCTGTCCCCACACTC
Organism: Ornithodoros turicata; assembly: GCF_037126465.1. Classification (NCBI taxonomy): domain Eukaryota; kingdom Metazoa; phylum Arthropoda; class Arachnida; order Ixodida; family Argasidae; genus Ornithodoros; species Ornithodoros turicata. The sequence goes on from NC_088203.1 coordinate 82,412,692, forward strand.
CCTCCTGCTGTTCTCCCTCCATCTGTCCACGCCTCTACGTCGCTCATAGCCACAGTTGCTTCGAGGCGCTAACACGGACTTAAAAGAAGATTTTTGTGACATACGCTTTATCTCGGTAGTCTCACCGCGACGTAAGCTCCCAATTATTATTATAATTATTACATACGCTTTATGTAGGACATAGACCACAATGCAACACAACGCGGGCCATTCAAAGCTATCATCAGTACATACGTTACTTGCTACGACTTCGCACAATGATACAGGAGACATAAAAGAACAGACAAGATCCCAGGGTTGCGTCTTCCGTGTGCTGAACTTTCGGTGCACGTTCAAATTAATCCACAGACCGACCACAGTGGCGTAAAGCCACGAATCATCATTATGAGATAAAGGTACGAACGTCACATGCTATCGCAGCGCATTCGATGGAGCAGAACAACGTCATGCATTTGGATAGTTCACTGCTATCCTCCATTATCATTTGCATCTACGCAGCGCGCAACGGAACTCATGGAAGAAAGAATAGTAATAATAATAATCGGTTTCATTATAGCTTGGCACTGACCACGCGCACCAAGGCCATGAAACCGGCAGTGCTGGGGAAACGAAATGTGGAGACACCAATCGTATTCGTCACAGCCCTTAAAGGTACACGCAACGCGCTGGTCTACGTAACCAGCAAAGAATGTTCTATTATCCATCGTTGGCTGCCCTGCGTCAGTGAGTATCGTCCGGTATCACTTGAAACCTGTCCACTTCGAAAATATAGGTTCTCTGCGATCCAGAACCTTTCCCAGCAGCAATCACAAGTAGTACTACTTCCCCGCCTCGCCGCAAACCCAATCTCCATCTTAATCAAAGCAAGCATCTACATACAAACAAAGAACGCTCGTGTACGCGGAGCTTCTCCACCAGCAAATGGTCACGAGCACTAGATGCATAACTCAATGCGTCTTTCACTGTCAGGAAAGCCAGCGAACACTCTTTTTCCCATGAACCAACTTTATAAAGAGAACGGATGGATCAGCGTGTGTTTGTCGCCGGACAGAAATGTCCCCCCGGGGCCCCAGAAAACAACAACGCGACTTCCCAATTTGCGAGATGACTGCTTCTGATTGATCACGTCCGAGTCGCATTCCGAAAAGGCTATTGAGCGTGGCCCTACGACGGCCACCGCGCTCTTGCAAATTCAACATATCACTCAAGACGAATATCGCATTGCAACCCCCCAGCGCGCAACCAGCTACCGGACCTCTCAAACTCTCAATCTGCATGAAATTATCGACAGGACAATGGATAAATGTGAATAATGGAAAGCGAGAGCGTTTGCTTATATAGAAATCTCTCTACCACACTCTAACAGGGACGGCAGAGGATAGAGATGCATTCATTCATGGGCGGGTATAGTCATAATATCACCTGTGATAAAGGAGACTCCGGGATTTGGAGCGTGCCATGGAATATGCCAGCGTGGCTCCTTTCCTTTTTTGATTCCGAGTGAACGCCACGAAGCGACCGTGGCTACGAGCGTGGAGACGTGGACAGATGGAGAGAGAACTGAAGGAAGGAGCGTGAGACGAGGGCCGGGGGGAGGGAGTTAGTATGCGTCCTGGGCCGACTTTAGGGGAAATTTTGCCGACATCCGTCTGGCAGGACTGCCGAAAAACCCAGCGAAAGCACCAGACAGCAGAGACGGTGGTGGATTCGAAGACACCACCTCCCAGTCTAAAGCACTGCCTTAGCAACCACCAGCGACCGGATAGTTTTACCAACACGGTCATGCCGTTGGCCTCAGCATACCTCTAGTTGCCCAATTTATGTCGTTGACTGCAACCTATTCAATGGCCAATTCGATTATCAAACGCCGCAACTGAAAACAAAAGCTATCACTTGTATCATGTGCTCGCTGGGGTGCAATAACTCCGTCATATGGGATATGCTGAGTCATTCTGAACGTTTCCATAGTATCTCGAGTACGGAACTTTGATGAACGCATATCTCAATCCTTACACAAGATTGATAGAACGTAAGATACCACGATGTCCGCAGCGATGACGACGCTGTAAATAAAGATATCGAGATCTGTGGCGACATCTACCGTGGGACAAGCTATTCCAGAGCGATTATGTATAGAAGCACGTGGCTAGTAAGGTGTTAAAATGATGTTTCATCCCCTTCGACAGTAACAAAAGCTGGAAATGAACGTTGTGCAGGCTGTCGATGGAGAGCCGCCAACCCTTCCGCGACATCAAACTGTGTTTTATCCATTCTGTCCGGGGGTCGTCTCCATGGCTCACGAGATGTCGAAGATCGTCACGTGGTACAGAATTGTCTGTTTTGTTTGTCTTTTGCTCCTTACGAGTTCATTTTATTACTAGGATGTAGGGGCGTTCCCGTTCAATGACGCGCTCAACTCTTCTATCTCTCAGCTCATAGAGACTAAGATCAGTCAAATTACGCCTATGCGATAGCGATAGTGTGCTATCTTCACGGAATCACCATTACAACTGAAGGTGACTCCGTACTACAGCGAACTAGAAGGGGACAGTGGAACGAACGCAGGAGTCTCCGCCTCAGGACGGCTGTCAAGAGAGTGGCGAAAATATAGCGGCGGCGCTCCTGTCGCCAACAACAGTGTGCGGGCATGCTTTGTGAAGCATGTCGTCTGCGTTTCCACAATTTGACGAATTCAGACTTTTGTTCTCTTCTGTTCTGTTGAGAATAATGAATTATAATTGTACTTAATTGTGATTGCAATAATGATTGCATCTTTATTCTGAGTCTCCTTCCTAACTCTATGGCCTCTCCATAGTCGTCAATTGCAGCGCCGCCGGTGGCTGTCGACGCCGGGATATAGTCACGCGGAGAGCTCGGTCGTTCCACTGCCCTCTTCTAGTTCACTATATAGCAGTACTCCTCCTTTGTACTTTCCAACTTGTAGACAAGCAGGGGTGAGCTCAAACCACATCGGTTCGCGCGGATTAAGTCTTGCGGAACACTAGGTAGCCGTCGACTGCTCAATCGCCCAGATGCCATACTCCAGCACGTCTGCAGGAGATTCCCAAACAATGAAAGGACCAGCTGGAGCAGCAAAACCTGCAGCGCGAAGACACTGTGCGAACTGTCTATTCCCTCTTTCTCTTGCAAATGACACGGCGTTTCCTGTTGTTGTGTGCCTTATAAGAAGTCGCTGTAGGAGGATTGTGATCGCTGTGGCGAATGTCGTCGTGTATACGTTGTGGGTGGATACGCATTTCGAATGCGTGGGAGTCTTCAAGAACGATTACGTTTCTTCGTTCTCTTGTAGCCTCTTTCTCTCTGTACATGTACTTTGATGTCTTCCGTCATCCGCTGCAAAGTTGGTAGCCGCATTGTATGACAGCAGCGCGGAACACGATACAGGAACAATGAAACTATTCCTGTTAGGGTAAGTTAGGAACAGAGACACAAGTATGGAGATGGAGACAAGCGCGGATGGGATATTAAGGGAAAACATGTGCGGGTTGCGGGTCATATGCTAGTCAAGGAATTCCGACCCGTACAGGATTCTGCTATGAGCCTTGCATCCTATTCGATGATATGGAAATACAGGGTGTTTGCGCTAACGTGTCCAGAAATTTTATTTAAAGCCAGCGATAACCGAGAAACGAGCGCCACTTTTCAGCTACTTGACTAAGAAACAGGTGCTACTATAGTGAAGCAGTACCTGTTTTTTACTCAAGTAGCAAAAAAGTACCACTTGCTTTTTTTTTATCGCTCGCTTTAAATATAATTTCTGGACACGTTAGAGCAAACACCCTGTATAATTGCGTAATACTTTCTGTCATACAGCGTCATAACATGTGGCTTTGTGCCAACACCATTAATCATCAATTCGTAAAAATATCATTATAAGATGTATTTAGAAGACACAAAGGAACAATCAATAATGGCTCTACCTCCTTTGTGACACACTATTTGGCAGTACCAACAGAGATAAGCCAATTTCAGTTACGGAGAACAGAGCCACTCCTGCTATTGTAAGTGTGAACAAATGAAAAAATAATAAACAGCAAGGCAAAAACAATACTAAATTTCCACCATAGTGACTAAACATTTTAGAGATTAGATTAGATTAGATTAGAAGTGGAAAGAAAAAAATGGAAACGTAGGTCGCACTGGAGCGACCAGCTGTTCCATGAGGCTTGATGTGTGATAGTACTCAGTGATTTAAAAGGTTACTTCAGCGCGTATGTCCTTGAGGTAGTTCACCAGGGCACACAGCGCAGGTCGTTGATGCTGCTTTGGCCAGCTACCCAGTCCCTTCTCAACATTAAAAGCGCTGTTTATGGACAACCTAATAAAACTATATATAACTATATATAAAAGGTCGGTTATCAAGTTTCCAAGGGCGTTCTTCAGTTTTTGCCGACTACAATCGAAGCGTCGGCAGGTGACCAGAACGTGACATTTTACAGTTTCGGAATTATTTCACATGCCTTCAGTTATGCTTGTTGCGCGAATATGCGTGCATAATGCAGAAGAACTGTCGCGTTTATTTCTTTTTTCGTCTTTTTTTTTTGTGTGTGTGTGCGTGCGCGTCTCATTATCATCTTCAACAACAACAACAACGGCCACGAACCAAATCAAGACAACAAGTTCCGAAAGAATACTACATCTGGTACTCTCACATGCAGCACAAAACTCAACCGCAGGCGACTGAGTCCCTGCACGACGAAGGTTAAACTCCGTTTAAAGAAGGCAGGAGATCACGCTTTCAATTCGCTCGCACATCTACGCATCGCTGAAATTAATTCCCTGCATGAAGTAGTGACTCGATATACACGCGACTACCTTTCACTATTTGCACGTCATGAAACCGGTCCGTACAGCTTCCCATGTGCTCCGACGACAGCTCACGATTCTAATACCGAAGACAATGCAACGTGCTCGCGTCGTCTCTTTCCACATCCCCGCCACCAATTCAATCATCAATTATCGAAGGACTGTTGTATCGATGCGGCTAACAAAACATCAACGAGCACGAACGCTGAGACTCAGACAGGAGATGAGTGTATAAGTGCGGGGAGCCAGTGGTATATAAGAACGAGAATAAAAATGCGATGTTAACGTCGCTTAATGGGGATATTGACCACGCGCGTTTTCTTGAGAGAGGATTACGTATTAATTGTCAGGTACGGACTTGGACGGGTAGACGCTGCTGTCATGACGTTGAGGAGTCAAGCACGTAACGCTAGGAGGCGCAAAGATATGGCGAAGTTGAGCGACGTAAATTAGTTCGGTGTCCGGTTTTTCGTGTTTGCTCGCTGTGTAACGCATTGTGGTTCTTGATACACCCTCATATGTGGACAGAAACAGTATGTACAACGTGTGAAAGATTACTGCTTCGAGTATCATCATCATTATCATTCGGGAAGACGCGAAATTATTGTAGGGCTCCCCACAAGCGCCAACATTTCGGAGAAATTCAAGCGTCAGAATGCGTCAGATGTACGTCGGTGTATCTTGCCCAGATCACAAGTATTGGAGCGTTCGGAGGGGGGGGGGGGGGGGGGCGTATATATTTGTACGGGGTATTTTAAGTGCGAGACACGAAATACATACGTGGAAATTTTTATGGAATGTTGTTTAATTTAACTCTTTCAGTGACTTAAAGTAACATTCGCAGCTGATTATATAAATAATAAAAATAAAGCAATTAATCAAGAACACGTGGATGGTGAGTCGTATTTCTGCCAATGGAATGACCTTCTAAATGAGATTAGGCACGAGAAGAGATAAATTGGAGAGATCTGCATCGAACTTACTCCGCAACCCCTGCAGGCAGTCCGAGCTTCGTTTTGCAAAGGTGGCCACTCCGTTCGTGCCACGAGGCAGCCGGGTGATCGTTACGTCGCGTGAGGCTCCTTGATATCTGAAGGCGCAGGTATTTTATAAGACGGACCGGGGAGGTGACGTCTAAAAATAAGGGGGCGCAACCATCCTTCATTGTCAAGCGACGACGTCCGCCAGTGTGTCAGCTCTCAGAAATAACCTCAGCTATAAACGCCCCAATCTGGTCATAAATCACGTCTGATACCCACGTGAAAGTCACACTTGTCCACACACAGCTATCCTGTTTTTTTTTTGTTTTTTTTTAACGAACTAACACCGCTCGCTCAAAGAGCACTGGAGTATGCTGAGTCGACGTATTCGAAATCAGCCACAGGTATAGTAACAAAGTTAGACGTAACATGGAAGTGTAACGAGTTACTTTTTTTGTTCAATAACTAGTCGAGTTTGTCGAGAAGCCCCCTCCGCGCTTCCGGAGCGGAGCGTCTGCTTCTCTACAAACACCCGCAAGCATGAGTGGGATACTCCACAACGCTCTTTCCCTATAGTTCTACATAGCGCCGACAGGGTGGCTCTCAAACTGCTCCGCCAGGCATCGCCGCGTTCAAGTTAACACTGCAGAGAGCTGTACAAGTTATAAAACAAAGTTTTTGATAGTTACATTTGTCCGGCTTTTTTCTTCCAAATTTTAACTTCAGAACACTTAAGTTACATTAAGGTGACAACTCTAGCTGTAGTGATGTTGTAATGAATGTACAGAGCCGGTGTTCAGTTCTCGGAAATGATGCCATACATGATAAAACGTCTCAGTGAGTGCGGGGGTTCCATGATCCCGGGTATATTTCCGTGGTATATTTCCTGGGTGCACCGCTCGTCCACTCCAGAGTAGACTGACCGCACCTCCCCCTACATCACCCCACCACCGGGTAGATTTCCGTCATCGTCACCAATATATTGCGGGGTTCTCCTTTCGCCGAAAAAAAAAAAATGATTTGATTTGATTTTGATTTATTGGTTCATTACCGTAAAAACTGTAGCACACAATGTTCAAAGTATCGTGGAGGAAACAGTGGGAATTAATGCTCCCTGCTGACCGCAATATTCGCTCAAACCAACCCCTCGGTGTCACAAAAGGATGTGTTCCGCTTTCCCCGTGATGCGGGCCTCCTGGGCTCCCTGTGAGCCGTTTCTTTTTATTTATATTTATTTTTATTTATCTTTTATTTTTTTATTTTTTAGGGAATACCAAGCCGATGTGCTGCATGGCTGACCTTTCCCTTTTATCTTTCGTGTTTTTTTTTTGTTTTTTTTTTTTTTTCAGTCAATAAGTTGATTGTCGGCGTGGTTACCGGAGCACGCTTTCCTCTCTGAGCTGTTGCTTCTTCAGAAAATATTTCTGTCAGTGGCCTTTATGGGAGTTGCTGCATACGGAACGATCCCTAGACGCTGTGTACGTCGCATAACCTCTTCCTCCATCGCTGACAATTTGTGTTTCGTTTGTTGTCCAAACCGAAACCATGCACCCACGTGGTCACGGTCGTCCACAATTGGCCGAGAGGACTGGATGTTGATTACGTAAACCCGCTTCGAAGGGATGTATCCGGCGGTCACGCCCCGCTATTTTTGCGTGTAACTGCGCCCCCCGGTGCACTGAACACGGTTAAAAGTCGATGTGTTTATGATCGTGAGAGATCGTGAGAACCGTTTCCGGCAGAGTACTCAGACTTCGCAAAAATCATTTCACGGTCCCTGTAAGGGGTCGAACAGTTTTTGGATGTGACAAACACGAAGCCCCGCGTTGCATTACATAATTCCGATACTTCGTTCAAATCTTTAGGGAAAGAAAGACGTGCATGGGCGAGACGAGGAAGAGAAGACGTAGTCTTGCGACAGAATCACAAGTTTACACTTCATAAGCAGAGCCAGCGAAAGTTCCATCTTAAAGCGATCGCTTCACACAGACCGCGGATGAACAAAAAGCTCCACCATCCATCTCGAGTGGAGGCGGAAATCCTCACCGTAAAACTGACATCGAATCTCTTCCTAATCAATTATAGCTGAGAAAAAGAAACGGCGATCGAAATAAATCAAGGTCAACTTCCTTCTACTCTCTGAGCTCAAAAGGAAGAACGTAATATGGGAATCAATCAGTTAACGGTGACTGCGTTTGTCTGTCTGGACAACGTTGTTTGTAGAACGATGGCATCGGGAAAACTGTGTTGAACGCAACGCAGTGATTCTAAACCGGATGCGAATTAGATGAACGACAGAATACGATGTGATGACCGAGAACGGTCGGGGGGAGGTAAACATTTCTTCCAGCACCGTGCATCGGAGATAAAGAACCGTTAGACAATCCCAAGTGGTCGAAATTATCTACAGTCCTGTAGCCGGCGGTATGTGCGGCATGTCGCCACGCAAATGTAAGCCAATTCACCCGGTCAAACTACTCCCAATTATGTGAAAGGGCCTCGGTCAGGGGGGCTTGTCACGCGTTGCAAAGCATTTTCTAAACCATTCACGGTCCGTGAGTACGGTATCGTTAACTATGCCACCGTTAACTTAACATCCATCGTTAACTTTCAGTACTGTGCTTGCATTCTTTCCGATTTTTTTTTTTTCATGCTGTACTTCAATTAACGCGGAAAGGTACCACATACTTGTGGGCCCCTATAGGAATATGTAGATGGAAGGAACAAAAGCTTTGTTACTTTTGTTGGTTACAACAACGAGTTCGCTTTTTTGTCTTCTTTGTTTGTCTGTTTCATCCAATGTACATATTCGTATATATGGGTATGTGTATGTTGTTTGTTCTACCGAAAAGGACGACGGGTTGGAGCGGCCTTAATATTTTTTGCTTCCACTCCTTCGTCAATAAAAACCGCATCACTTCTTTTTGTGTGGGACAAATAAAATGGGTAGATAAACTGTTGTCGAGCACCTACTCATTGCTTGCGCTGGAGCAATATCGCACGACCGGTTTCACTCTTATTCGTAAGTGCCGTTATCGTCATGCCTAGCAGACGATGTGACGCTATCGTTGTCCAATCCAGCTGTAATCAACGCGCTGAAATTCATGCAGGCAGTGTTGCGCCGTTAATGCTAAGCGACGGCAAAAATAACCCGGCTTCCCCTTTCCACAGCAATCATTTTCAACCATCGAAGGCGTTCTTGGTGCTAAAACCAGATCAGCTTCAGTCTTTTACACTGAAACAAAACGTTTGCTGTGCGAATTGTGCCGAAAAGTCTGAAAATCTCGAGTCTCCTTTTAAAACACATAGCCGACATACCCCGTTCAACAACCCATAAAGTATTATCTACTGTGCAAGACTTGACATGATGCCCAGAAAAATATTTAGCTCTCGCTTAGTTGATCAGTGTTAAATTTCTTTTTTGTTTTTTTATGTTTGTTTTTTGGTGATGGTGAAGCGGTTCGTGGTACTAAGAATTTAACGGTCAAAAGCATGAACCTCAATTTCAATTTCAATTTATTTCAATTTCTGCTGTACAGCAATTTGGTCCATATACAAAAGGCCCAGGCCTGACGAGGTACATGGACCAACGTCAAGCCAAATATTGCCAGACTACGGTCGTCGGAGGGCTTCGTTGTCTTCGTGTTGAATGACTTCCTCAATAGAGCTGAAGCTGCATTGATTTTCATTCCTACCTCAGAAAATAATCTTCTTCTTCTTCTTCTCTTCACTGGGTGTTTGCTGACCTCATACCAGACTTGACCTTAGGCAGAGTATGTAGGTTACGTATCTTGAATACTTTTTCGAGTACCTTGGTATCTTGCAAATACTTTCAAATGTCAGTATTTAGTAATCTAACTTCAATATTTTTTTTAATAACTTCTACTCATTTTCCGAGCTACTTTGAAGATACTTCTCTTGGCGTGACACGGAGGTCGAGCGAAAGACTCTCTTTTATACTCGGCAATGCGCTTTGTGCTGTACATATGCTTCAGCGTCTGGGATATTCAGAGGAGTATCCCTGGAGAAGGGGTAGCGTGCAGCGCCTCGGGTTTGGGAGCATGCATGAGGCGATGTGTTCCAAGGGTATGCGGGTAAACCATTGAGACCCCTATCAGGCAGGGTAGAGGATCCGTGCCGAAAGCCGTAGCGAGAGAGGACACGCAAAGTATTAACTCCTTATGAGGTTAAAGCAACGATAAGGAGAAAAACGACAGAAAATTCTGTAGTTTCTGTATTGAGCATTCGTTTGCATCTGTAGAGCGCCTGGTCAGTATTCGGGGCAATGTTTTCTTTTTTTTTTTTTTTTTTTAAGAAAACGGGACAGGCCGCCGGTTAGTAGTTTTGAAAAGCCGTTGTTCCTGCGAACTAATAAAGCTTTTTGGTACTGCCATTTTCAACTTCACGCTCTTCGTATTTCTGTGATAGTGAATTCTATCTGCGACGTCAACGTATCTGAAAAATAACGAGTTACTTTCAAAACGCATTTAATACCCTATCTTAAACACTTTTTTTAAAAAAGATTGGGTATTTAGTACTCTACAAAGTTACTTTTTCTGTCCGGTACTCAGTGTATACTTAACTTAAATACTTTGTGTCAGTATCTGCCTTTTTTTAAGCCTTACAGCGTCACAAAGAACATCAAATGTGTGGTGTGGTGTGGAGCAGGATTCGACATTACAACGTACGACCGACAAATAGACGATGACGACGACACGAGGGTGAACGGAGTGTTTGGCGACATTACAGCACAAGACAAACATCGACGGTGAATGTGCTCTTTCACATTCATCCGCAGCTTAACTATCCACCCACAAAAATCTTGAAAGACGGCAAACTTACTGTGGTGCATGACTGCACAAAGCACCGCATCCAGTGTCCAAATCCGCAATGGCTACAAAATATTTGAAAGGGAAAGTTGTCCTATATCGGCTTTTTTTGCACTCTGTGGGCCCGACGAGATAAACATCTTCGCAAGCGATTGGACGGTATACTCTTCTGGCATCGAGCGATATTTATGCCAAGGAGTTGCATGTTATGCTTACGCCGAGGTTTCACGTGCGCAAAAGTGTTACGAAAACATCCTCGATCGCATGCGTGGCGCCCCCGTAACTCATGTACTCCGGAGTTTTACCTCGGCCATCTTGTTTTGCACCATGTGTCACGGGGGGGGGGGGGGGGGGGGGGGGACGTGTCTCACGGCGTGCTAAGTAAACTTGGATAATTCGCGCTCGACTGCCTTCGTCAGTCAGTTAGAAATATATGAATACATAACTGACTATTTAAAAGTAAAATTACTATAACCTCTCTTGGCAGCAACAACAACAAATAAACTGATGATGATGCATGGGGACATTCGCCACCGGAGTTGTGACCCACAAACCCGATGCCGATGGGACAATTACCCCGGAACTATTGTTTAAAGCATATTCGACTGGATACAATATCCCCTGTCACCTTAACACACATACAAAAAAAACGTAGCAGGGACGCAAAGTTCGTGGGAGCGCCGCGAAACAGCTGTGGCTGTGGGCTGTGTAGAGACGTGGACAGACGGAGAGAGGACAGAAGGAAGGAGTGGGACCTTGGAGCTGCGGTGCCGCGTGTTTGAGAGAACTTTGAACCGTAGACGACTAGTATAATGATATTGACGAAATTTATATATGGTGTCTTACATATTATCGATAGTTCGTGAGGACCCGTTTCAATTTCGTGTAATGTGTGACAAAGAGCTGTGAGATTTGGGGAAGTCTATGTCACATGCAGCTGCTGAACCAGTTCGCATGCGGCTCCACAGGCCGTATTTCAAAGAAGGTTATTGAAGAGGGTTATTAAAGGTTATTAGAAGGTTATCAGGGAGTTTTAGAGAACCGTTTTCACTCGAAAGGTTCGATAACGGTTTTGTCGCTGCCCAGCCAGAGGATTCCATTGTGATTGATTCGAAAAAAAAAAAAAAATGGAGATGATTCATTCCATGCCATTCCATTCTGAGTCAGGCCCCCTTCCCATTGGTTCCCCGCGATACGGTTCACGAACGGTTTGAACAAAAACGATTCACTAAAAGTGGCTATTATGGCGCTGACGATTTCATTATCGCGCATATTACCTACATTTGCCGCATATCATATGTTGCATCGCGCCATGTACCGCGCATAGAGTTATCTGCTCGATAACACTGAACCCGTAAGGCCAAGCAACCACTCGCAAGTTCACCTGCAACCGAAACAAACAGGAGAAAGAAAGAACAAATAATAATCTCGCAATGCGTAGGACCAAAATGCACGATAGGATGTGTTCGGAAGAGCATATCTGCCACCTTCTCGGAGCGCGGTCCATTTGCATACGCCTCCGTGGGGTAAAACAAACCTGGGCATCCTTCAAACGCGATCACGACGGTTATGCGTAAAAGGATGAAATGTGTGTACGGAACGCCTACGCAAGCTGTGTCAAAGGCTCAGATGGATCATGAGGGAAAAGGCGATTCTTGACGCAAAGTGACGAGAAGCAGACAGGAAATTTGCGATCTGGTTTAATCTGAAGATGATCGAGGATTGCTCCTCATGCTCAGTCCATCCGTCAAAGGCTTCCCGCTTCTGGTAATCCTTAGAATGATTAAGACAGCATAAAGACACCGGGAAGACGTGGTCCTGGTTGTAGTTAAGTGATTTTTGCTTAACCATCGTCGTACCAAAAAAAAAAAAAGGAAAGAAGTGGGTTATGCAGGAAGAACCTGAATTCGCCAACTTGGCACTAAAAAGAAAAAGGAGTTAAGTGGGATGTGTGGAAATTCTCCTGTCACACTTGTCATTACTTCGGTTGATGATAAGACTGGAGGTAGGATAGGTCGTTGCGGGTCATTCAGATATCCAAAGCTGTGGCAAATTATGGAAGCGCGCAGTGACTCCCCTTCGTGCTCTCTAACGGTTCAAATGTCTCTGAGCCTTTTCCAATCCAATCCAAGCTTCTCTTGACGTTGGTTGTGTGTTGATGGTGGGGGGGGGGGGGGATTGCAAACCCTTTCTTTTATCCCTTCTTTCCCTGAGCAACGTGCAATCAATCCATGCAGGTAGACTGCTCCAAGCCCCCCCCCCCCCCAACAAGGAGCACGTTCCTAAAACAAATCGCCAACCCACAATGTTATTACGTGATATTTATTTATTTGCAATGTATAGTTACTAAGCACCACCACTTGGTAGTTCAAGACTTATTCGCGTTTATTCACTACACCAATAGGCACTTAGGATGAACAAAGGTAAACAGCACGATGGTCAAGTTACCCAAGTACATTCCAAGTCCATGAAGTACCACCAAGAGTACATCAAGTACGTCCGAAGCACAACCGTAAAGTCCCCTCGCAAAATACGTAACTCACTGACTTCGACGTAATCTCAGCACACCAGCATTTATTGACGATCGCATTCTAGTTTGGAGTCCCTCCCGGAAATAAACGGATGGCTGCGATCCCGAAAATTTTTCGTAGCCCGACGGGCCTGCGTGTATGCATGCTAGCGGAAACGGGTTTGATATTTCTGGATGTGTTCCCGACGCGCGCTATCCGCCGTAATGAGCCTTGCTCCTCGTATCAAAGCAAACGTTTTCTGCCTCCCCGGTATTATTACTGCATCAGGGCGATACCAGAAATAGGGCCATGCTTGCCCAGCTTCCATAACTCTCGCCGACCGCCTTTCTATCTGCACTCACATATACACGCATTCTATCGACACACGAGCATAAAAAAAGGCGAGATGGGCGCGCAGCGGAGCAAATTCCACTTGTAGCTAGTCATTCGGTCGCCTCGCAGAACTTGTTTGGAGGTTATAAAGTTCAACGCGGCAATGTTTTTGTTGTCTCAGACACGACACATATTAGTTAGTGTGCCTTTGCCGAATAAATGCGCAGGGGTGCGATGCATGTTGAAATAAATGTGAATATCCGTGGTTGTCAACAGCTAGCGCCAACTGCCACAAAAACAAAAAAAAGAAGAAGAAGAAGAAGAAGAAAAAGGAAAAGAAGTACTACGATGGGTGCAATGAATGAGCAATGAATGAGCGGTTAGAAACACCTCAGTCAAGTGTGTCTCGCGACCTCGGTCCTTAAATCAATATTGAAAGAGGTAGCTAATTAGACTTATCCAATTAATTAATTAGGCACAATGAAAAATACTGGCGACAACGTTGCACAGCTGCTAACAACACTCAGCTGGTTCCATTCGATGTAGAGCACTCAGTCTTTTTTTTTTAAATCTTGCTGCACGGTAGTTGAGACCCCCCCCCCCCCCCCTGTATAAATGAAATGTGCATGTAAGGCGTGGTAGCCCGTGTGAGGTATCGTCGCTACATCCCGAAATGTACCATGTTTCAAGGAGGCCTAGGTAGAACGAAATACTTCATCATCTCAAATAAAGTTGTTGTTGAAATACTTGGTATGGGGAGCGTTCACTGGAACTGAGCAATTTCTCCTGTTCTTCCTACAAAGAAACTGAGCACGCTCAGCTGCTGTGGGTGTTTTTTTCTTCCTCTATCACATCACATCACATAACGCTGTGGGTGCCGCAGGCTACAGCTAAGTTAAAGTATCGCTACTGGCTAGATATAAATGATATTTATCCATAATTAAATGTAAATTAAGAATGAACAATTTCGAGTTGAATTTGAATTAATAGAAGAATAATTCAAAATGAAAATTTACTTAGTTTCGTATTATAAATCAACCTCGCCTCAAAGACTCAGGATTCAGAACATAAATAAACGTCGACCAACTTTATGCACTTCCAGGAATTTTCGAAAGAAGTAGAAAGAAGCCAAAACTCCATAGTTTTGGGATTATCCAAGTGTCGGTGACACCAGCGTGAGATCTGGCGTCTGTCTCCTAACAAACAGCGCGCGCGTCTCCGCTCTCCTCCCCTCCTTGCAAGTTTGCCAGCAGCTATGACGAGGAGACGGAAATCGATGCTCGAAGAGCAATGTTGCCAGTCGCGTGGCAGAATACGGATCCTATGACGTCATACATATCAAAACTAGAAATTAAATTTGATACTTCCGTGTCACGTGGTGATTTTTTTTAGAGATAATGCAGTGTGAGACGCGTAGATTACAATGGCATCAATTCGGTAGGATTCTGAAGGCACTATATCCGTGTATGCACAGGAGCGACATCCTCACGGAAGATTCTAGTGGAAGAAAATGCGAAAACAATGCTCACGGAGCCGAAGCTTCGTCCCGTGTTAAGTTGGTCATTCACACGGTGCCGGAATATCGGGAGCGACGTACTGCGCACTTAGCAGACGACACCTTCAGCGTCTTTTCCTGTCGTCTGCTACGGAATATCTTGTGGCTGCGTCGCAGGCCGCTCACGTGACGGCAGAAAACTATGACGTTTTTCGCATCTTCCGCTGTAGTATTCTGGGGAATGTCGCTCGTGCGAATACTCTGTATCTGTAGTCGGCATTGCCACTCTAACGAAAGGGCGGTGAGTGAGGACGACTACGACTGGGAAGCTATGCGAACGGACGAAGGGACGCGCTCAGGGCGACAGCAGGCGACGTGACCTCGCCCGTGTGACATCACTACAAACATGCCCTCGCACTTGTATACCTGTCCGTATTTCATTAGCAAAGATCACGCAACGCTAAATCAAACGCACACATAAAAATGCATCCCGCACCAAATGAGCTTGCGAGTCACTTTTTTTTTTTTTTTTTCGTGTCATTATCATTAAGACGGAGCCGCAATTTTATATTGCGCTTCTGCGGGGACCCCGCAAGCACGACAGCGTTAATAAAATTACTAAAAGAAAACCGCAGTTGGAGATGGCGCGCCCTCCGCCCTATTAGGCCCTTAATAGTCAACTGTCTCACGCAGATTAATTCGCTCGGGGTTATCGAACAACATTCCTCGTTTTCTGTGTGTGTGTTTTTTTCTCCGATTGTTTTTTTCTTCAGGCGACCACAGTTAATAATTGACCGAATGGCATGCACAGATGCGACTCATAAAAAAAACAGAAAAGAAAAAGGTAAAGTTTGCCCCAGGTACCTCGCAATGATATACAGACGCAATGATCGCAGTCTGATACCATGCTGGTTCTGGCTGGCAATGAAATATCCGCCCGGTTCTGTACATCTACGGAGGTAGGAAGAAGTTTTGTGGCTTCGCCGGTGATTACGGAAAAAAAGTAATTACGATTGGATCTGAATTGCAGAGCGGAATTAATTGTGGCTTTGCCGGGTTCTGCGGTTAATTTAACGTCGTTCCAGTCGATATATTTCGTGCGGGGAGCGTTGATAGAATGCCACGTAGGTCCCGTGTTTGCCACTGGACGCAGAACGCGGGGCGCTATTTACATGACAGAGTGAAAGAATGAAAAGACGAGCTGACGGGATGTTTCGTGTATGCATTCTGTCCCTTGTCACCGTGTGGGATACATGCTTCCTTGTGTGACGTTTAATGCGTCCGGGGCCGACTTCATCGTAAACTCTCACGTTATAACCACCGGTTAGAAGGCAACTGCGGAAATCGCAACTTGGAGACCTCGCAATCTTCCGCCTCCGCGTGAAGCGGTCATTCCAGCAAAGTCGTCTGAAGAGGTTGCTTTTTGCTTAGTGTGACATTGTAAAAGATCCTGAGCCAAACACTGTTTACAACAGCATCAAGCTGATAAAGGTTGTTTGATGCTGCAAAATAGCCATTAAAATGACACTCGTATGACTAGAACATGGAATAAAACAATAGACGATTTCAGAAATTGCATGGATGGCCCACCAGAGAGCGCTGTGTTGCGAAAGCCCCGCTGCACCTTGGGATTTAGTTTTCATGAGTCAGAGAGAAGAAGAAGAGCGCAAACGGTTTCGGTTTTCTTTCTCCTTCACCTCCCGCAACTTCGAGCAACAGGCAGCGAGCACGAATGTAAACTATTTCCCACGACGCATTGCGCGATGCGCGTGACTTGGGCGACGGAGGGCCCCCGTGCGGAGCACAAGGGCAATATCTGAAATTGCCTATTGCATTAATTAGAAACAATTACTAAATCAAATTAGTTTCGATATCTATTGTTAATACAAGTAGGAATTGATTTCTCTTTTTTTTTTTGTTCTTCAATACAGCACCACTTACTGTACCTTATAACAAATACTTTTTTTTAATAACGCCCCTGTTGCTGTACTTCTAACAAAACCAACATACCCACATCTTGTGCCACTGCCACGGACGACTTCTCCGACTGAAATTCTGTGGTACCTCATTTAATCCAAAGAATTTCGAAGTACGGCGCTAAGACATTCCAAAAGTATACCCGATGCGATCATAGTGCGGGAAAGCCGCAATTACAAATATTTCGCCTTTTACAATGCGGCGAGCGAAATTCCCGGAAACGCCTGTGAATCAGCTCCACACGATTTCGATGAAAGCCGTTGGCAACTTCACGCTAACAACGCGCTTTTTTTTCTAATTATTATTTTGCTGAATGGCCCGTCCTACTTTCAAACTTGGGCATCATTAAGCTGGGAATAGCGATATGGTGCCGTTGGGTCACAATGGATCGTTGAAATGAAGTTAGAAAGTACCTGGAATTCCTGCAGTTGGAAGGTTACATACGAGGTTTTGAATGGAAGGGCTCTGTTCTCCACAACGAGGAATGACCAACAGGGCCTTCACGGCTTTCATTACCGCAACATTATGCCAAGAAGCAACGAAACAAAAGTAAGTTGGACCTGTGTGAAGGTTCTTGAAACACCCGGCAAGGTGTTGACCAAGACAGGCTATAGCAACTCGACTCATCCGCACGACATGCCAGTCGTTCCTGGTTCATAACGGACTTGACCATGGACTTGTACGCACTTTGAGTCCCGTACTCAAAATACCATATTTTATACACTTTTGTTAGTATTTTAGTTTCTTTCTGAGTACTTTTCCCGAAAGTATTTCATTTAAACTACTTTTTTCACTATTTTTTACATAATACTCTAACTACTTTTCGTTTGTCTGTTCGTCTTCATATACCGTGTTCAGATCCACAACAAGGGCATCTTTGCTTCGCATGTTTTTTTTTTCTTGTTCTTTTCAATGGATTGTGGAAAGGAAGACAATTTATTGTCCAAATAAATTATTTTTCGAAGAAAGAGAGGAAGGCGGACGGACGAACACTACGCAAATCCTGCAACACACAAATCCTGCAACGTCTGTGCTTCAATAAAAAAATTAAAGGAAAAGATAAAAGAACACTTTTTTACTAATACTCAAGTACCTCAAATGTATCTTAAGTACTACTATTTCAAACACTTTTCCAAGTATTCTTCGAATTCTTCTACTCTAATTACTTTTTACTTTTACCTTTTTCGAGTATTTGTACTGTATCTTAAGTATCCCTTTGGTCTTCAGTGTTTAGTACAGAATTTTAAGTACATTTTTACGGTACCTTATACGGTAAGGTTGACGTACGTTGATGGTGGTTCTGCGCACGCCCATAACAGAAACAGAGCTTCCCGCAGTGCGCAAAGCCATCCCCCCCCCCCCCCCCAACGCTGTCCCTTACTAAAACTCTATTTTCTCTGATTCAACACCGGATAATCTAAGACGGTTGCTGGTCATTTTCCTCGGCGGTTTCTAAGAACATTTGACCCTATCTGCGAATTGAAGCCCAGATAAGTGAAGGCAAGTTTCATTATCTGAAACCTATCGACATACGCATTTCCCGTCACGATGTCGCGCTGGATCCGGATAGGTGAAACCACGGTAAATTCATATCCGTGTTATCTAATGTTTAGAAGACGTGATACATGTGGAGCAAGCTGACGAATCTGCCTCGATTCTTTTTAATTCATCTGAAACGCGATAGACGAGGTAACAAACTGCCAAGTGGGATATATTACAAACCGTTTCCACATAACGCAACTGCGAGAATGTCGAAATCACGTAGCATTGGCATTAGTGTTGCGCGAAACACAGGATGTATTTCAACACTAGCCACAATATCCTCTTCGTTGTTTTCTCTCTCTTTTTTTTATTTGTCCACTGTGATAACGTGGTGTGACCAGAACTTGATTGATTGATTGATTCTGTGATGTTGATTTTCGCGCAACAACAGGAGCTGTCGCTATGACCAAAAATAACGGCGAGAGATCTGTTATAGTTAGAACGGGGATCTAATGGGTACAAAACAGCGCACAGGGAGACAATGAAAAATCTTGACATTAAACTATTCTACGTGGTTATAAATGTCCCATCACTTAAACAATTCCAGAAAATATCGAATAACATCATGCGCCACGGCGATAAGCGTAGCAATAGTCGCACACCTCTGAGAAACAACGCGAGAAATAATGAACATGCACCGTCTTCAGGTCACTACTCACCCTCCACCCTTCCCCGTCATATATTTCCTTCCCGAAAACAAACTTCCTATCTGTTTACCGCGCTAGCATTCACGCACGCACACACACACACACATTCCCCGACCTGTCAGATAAGCCTCGCTGGCAAAAATCGAAAACTATCCCTCAAAAGCGGCGTTCTTTGCCATCATATCCTCCGACTATCAAACCCCCCCTCCCCTCCAACAGATAAATGAGGGTGTGACAACGGTACACACAACAGCCTCACAAACAAAGCGAGCTACCCTCCCGAAACAAAAGCGATCGCAACAGACGCGCGCGCGCGGACTCCCCTTTTCCCGCGTTTTCCCGCAGAAAACGCGCTAAAACAAGGCAAAAATGGCACGCACAAATCGACGCTACGCGGCGTCATCCATTGTTTGAACCCTTTCCCGGAGGAAAATACCTCAGGGCGACGTTATGTGTCGTCCGATATGAAAATTGCGGAGGGTGAGTTGGAAAATTAATGCCGTACTATTTCTTCCCCCCCTCCTCGTATTCCTATTTTCCCGAATGACTTTTCCCTCCCCGACGCGCAAAATTTCGCGCGTGTGGCATTTCCGCCGACGATGATTTGCTGTGCGTCTCTTTTGTAGATGAGAAACACAATGAAAGCGCTCTCTCTCTCTCTCTGTTTGTAGCTCCAGTTTGATAATAACGGGAGTTACAGGGCCGCGTGCTCTACATGCTTTGTTTTCTCACCCCCATAACGTGAGTTGGTGCAAGTGGCATTCGATGCGTTGGATTGTGATGCTGCTCTGGGCGAGTTTATACTCGAGTGTCGGAGGGGCGTTAAGTGCAGCAACGAACAACCTGAATGTTCGCGGTCGTTGGTTGTTTGATCGTTGATGACCACACACGATAAGGGTTGTTCGATGAGTCGCGCTTCTTCAAATAGTTCCTGGTCATTCGACTTCACGGTCAAGCTGGTTCCGTAAACACGAGCTCATTTCGTCCTAATGTAAGAAAGGGATATGCGATCAAGCCGGTACCTGTAACCCATACGTGATAGAAAGCCGAGAGGCACGGGCACACAGAAGGACACATACTCCGCCTTCTCATTAAAATTGTTAACTCCAATCCAATTTACATAAGACGACAGGTTTTCGGAATACAAGCTGGGCCTGTCGCCTAGGCCTGTTGTTTATGGACGTGTCGCGTGTCTGTCCTGGCGTCTAGGTTCCCCCCCTTGTAACGCATCACCGTATCCGTTCTTACCAATATTGCCATGTCAAAATGCTACAACCGCAGCAGAACACCACTAACTGAGGACGCTTGTGCACACACGTGAAACACAGAACAAAAAACAGACTGCTAATTGAAAAATAAAACATCCTCACTAGCACGATTACGAATTCCACGTCGCCGCGTCCCTCCTGGGTTCGTATAGCCGCTTTTGTGTTTGTTTCTCGGAACAGCACCCCTGAAGGCAACCTGCGGAAGCGGGACCCGCAAAGTAGCAATTACGGAGGTCCTTCGCCCTCGGCGCCATTTGTAATCGTGTATTTGACCGGACTAATCAGCAAGGTGCTTCTTTTAGCAACTACCGTACCGAGGCCCAAGGAAACAAACCGGCCGAGCACGCGTACACCTCAACCACACCGGAGTAAGACAGAAATAAAAATGATGCATGATAGTACCAGTTCAAAAAAAGAAAAAAAAAAGAAAAGGAAAACGTCCGTGGTTGACAATTTTCCACAAGATGATTAGGCTGTCTAACGATGCACACATCATGTCAAGCGTTACGTAAGGGTTTATTTGCGGGGAACATGTTTGCGTTTCATCGTGGCTCGAAATCGTCATTCGGAATCGCTGCTGGTTGACACGTTTTCTAGTACATTTGTAAGTACGTTTTGGCTTCCATACGCATTAGGTTATGCTCATCAAACGTTATCCGTTGACGAACTTGCTGTAACCATAGCTTGTTTCATCCACACATGCACGTGCAGGAGAATCAGATGCATAGTTCCATGCATCCGAACACAGGGTGACGCCAACACAAACCTACAACAATTAAATTATGAATGATGATGTCATTCGGTGTTTCCGCGCTTGGGCAGCGGGACCCCCACCCCAGTGTATGTGGGTTAATATCATTTGATGAGTTAATATGACAGGCGCGCAAACCAGTCCGTCTTTATCAACCCCCGGAGACAGTGATCGACACATGGTCATTACGAAACAACTTCAAACAGAACACTCCGGAATCTAGAATCCGGGAGATTATGGTAAATCGTCGGTTACATTTGCCTATGACGGGTCTCCGAAGAAAGATCCAAACAAAGCTCCACAGGTTGCGAACGGGGTCAGCGCTCACCAACTCGCTCCTATACAAAAACAGCTCCGTAGACGACGCAAACCGCAAGCACTGTCGTATAAGCCCGAAACCATTGAGCACATCCTAAGAGGCTGCTACCCGTACGATGGTGCTCTTCAAATACACCTAAAAGACGTGATATCGTGCACTCCATAGGTAGGTACATTCACCGAGAGACGCATGAGAGCC
The DNA here is from genome assembly GCF_037126465.1 of Ornithodoros turicata. Taxonomy (NCBI): domain Eukaryota; kingdom Metazoa; phylum Arthropoda; class Arachnida; order Ixodida; family Argasidae; genus Ornithodoros; species Ornithodoros turicata. The sequence goes on from NC_088203.1 coordinate 82,434,368, forward strand.
CAGAAGCTAGCACGCTTCCTTCGTGAAACGGGGCTTGCTTGGAGGCCTTCACGATGTGCATGACCAAGTCTTTGGCCCTCTCAAAGCTTGGACTCGGTCAACCATCGGCCGTTGCTTCCTCCATGTGTATCTCTTCCTACCTTTACCTCATCTCATGATCTCATCTAATCATCTAACTACGGTCGTGACCAGAGTTCGAGGTAACTCGTTACTACAACTAAGTTCCTTTTTTCGGTAACTTGTAACTTAACTCGGTACTTTTGAGCCGTGGTAACTTTCAGAGAAACTCGTTCCTTTTTCAGGTAACTTTGCCAAAGTAACTTAAGTTCCAAGTTACTTTTAACTCGCTTTTTACTCACGTCCACATATTTCTTGCTTTCTCTCCGGTTCCTTCATGGTATTTTTTGCCATAAAACGTGATATTCCATCAACGACAGTATTTTGTTCAGGAAGTAAGAACCGCTGCGATTGAGTTGAACCATTGTGCGCCCACAGCGAGTAAGATGCAAAGCGTTCGAATAGACCTCTACCAGAGAATCGTCATCATGACATTGGTAGACAGACTGAAACCGAAACAAATCGGAAGGAGAGGGCTGGGTTCCACGAACGGGCAGTTGTTCGCTGCCTCCCATTGAAAGAAAAGTAGGACAGAGGGTCACGTCCCTTTAAGGGACCATATCTTAATCCCCTCAAGACCGTGGCTTTCGGGCGCGACTTTGTACACCTCTAGCTTCGAGCGTAGTTCAATTCTACCAAATTTTGGCGCTGTCAAACACTATGACGTCATTTGTTTACAAACAGGTAGAAGCCTATTGTTGGACATAAACGCAAACAATCTACAGGGTTATTCTAGCAAACGTTACACATTTCCATCGCCCTGTAAAAATAGAAGACTACATTTGGCCCATCCCAAACTTTGCAGACTGATAGCCATTCATCTGAAGTTTCATTTGAATTTTTTTAAAGCGCTATGGTTATGTAGAAAGAAAATTAAAAATAAAGCAAAATCTCGTCCCATGCGTTTTCAATGGCCTATCCCACACAAAGACCGCCATTTTTTCTTGTGTCTGCTTCATGTTCACATCACTTCACACAGGTAGCGCTGCCTACAACGATGTTACATGCCAATTCTGACGTTATGCACCAATCCTCTTGTTCTGTATGCTGGTGCCACCTGTGTGTGGTGAAATGAAAGTGAAGCGCTCACAGCAGAAAATGGCGGCTTTTGAGTGATATAGGCCATAGAAAATGCATAGAGTGAGATTTTGTTTGTTTTTAAATTTCTCTTCTACGGGACCATAACGCTCACAAAAAATTCCAACAGAACTCAGACCAATGGCTACCAGTCTGCAAAGTTTGGTGCTGGACAAACCCTGTCTTCTGTTTTTAAGATGCGATCAAAATGTGTAACGTTTGCGAGACTAACCCTGTAAGTGTGTTGCACTCCTCCGCAGGCAACTCAAGGTCTAACTCAACTGCTCACGCGCGCTGCACCTGCGTAATACTATTTTGTATCCGAAGTAACTCGGAGGTAACTCGTTCTTTTTTTAAGTAACTCAGTAACTGCGAGTTACATTTCAGGCTGAAGAACTTCGTTATTAACTTATACCCTTGTCACACGGGCACATTTAGGGCCTTTTATCTCAACTGTTTTATTAGATAGGGCAACAAGTTCGATGCCGCAGAGAGCGCGAAACAGTGCTGCGTGAATGTTTTCTATTTCAATTGTGGAATTTCCAAAAGGCCTTGAGATAAGAGGTCCTGAATGTGCCCGTGTGTCAGGGCCATCAGTTACATTTTGCACACGGTAACTTAACTTGTAACGAGTTCTTTTTCACGGGTAACTTCTCAATCTATGGTCGTGACGCTGTCAAAAACTAATAACGCTATGCTGTTCACGCCACTATCACAGCAAACACAAAACTTTTGTATGTGTGTATTTCGAAGCACCTTCACACAGAGTTTATGGCACTGTGTTATGCATTAAGGAGTTGTAGTAGATCAGAAACGCTTTACGAAAATGATATGATAAAGGAAGCTGTCAAACCAAAGACCAGCAACGTAAAGTCAGCCGCTTCAAAGAAACACCGCGATTGGCTTATGGTGTTTTTGTAACCGTTATCGTCAACACCTTCAGATACTAAAACTCGTATACGCTATCAAATGCTAGTTTATGCTGCTACCTGCTACCGCAACCTTTGTTACGTCTATCCATTTACACACGTGCGAAATAATCATCCTCGGCCGCCGATGCATTCGGACGAAAGCTGAAACCAAAGCAAAACCGTTTTATCTGCGTCAATTTTGAAGCAGCCGCCTCCGGAGTTAGCGCTTGGCGGTATGAAACGATCGTTGCAAACAGCCAAAATCAACTAACGCCCTTCGCTACCCACCTATACAATAAGACTACACGTACAGTGTGGACGGACATCTAGAGCCCGCTTCCGGGACGACTTAGCGAAAAGGTGAAGATTAATTTGCCTATGCATGACGAATTCAAAGGGGAAAATCGCACCGGTGGGATGGCTTATTACGTCAAAAAGCAAAATTGTTTCCTCCTGGTGTAGCGGCGCGAAAACTGATGACAGTTCTGTGATGACACCGACGCTTATGCTTCTTTGCTTGAATGACCATTTGCATGATAAATTTGTCGACAGAATTTGCTTTCGTCTTGTGCGGGGAAAGAATATAATATAAGCGTGAGAAGGCATTAGGAAAGGCACAGCGAGGTTAGAACGAGGTGTTGACGCACACACTCGGGAGGGGGGGGGGGTGCAGGAACGTGGACGGAGGTCTAAATGTTTGACTGCGTGGAGGAGCAAAACCAAACAGAGGCGATTTTTGAAGTGAGCGTTCGGATTCGACGAATGAAGATGGATGTTTGGACACATTTCGAGGTTACCTCCAGCAGGTCTGGTGAGGAAAACGGTATCCTCCGCTAGCGCAAAGTTTTATACAATGCCGCGATTGTGAAGCTCCACTAACTGGCCTTACATGAGGGCATTACATCATGCGTTACATTGCATGCGGAACACCACAGAAAGACGAAACATTCGCATAACAGATACGAACGGCGGGAATGGAGATTGAGGGGTTTGAGATAACGATTTTGCGGCTTGGGCCGAATGTGTGGATGTCATGTACGGAGACTATCATGCAGTGGTAGCGTATTCCAACAACATATCGTGCGTTGACAAGGGCATGAACGGATTTTGTAAACCTGAGATGTTCACGAAAGGGGCTAGCGGACAAATGATAAAAATCGATTATAACCGCGGTGACTTTCCACATATGAGCTGTCTGCACTGTACTGCGTGTACCCCGGAGCACGTATTCCATGTCCTATATTTTGCAGCTCATCAATCGCATGCGAATCGCATCTACAAAGCGCGTTAAATTTACCTGCAGTACTACTTACCGACATTTAAAAAACATGGCCCGGCTTTCAAGTTCATTACGTTGTAGCATGCATAATTACTCCGCTTGAGTGGCCTCCTATTACTCCCGTGAAATAACCGCCAGGAATATAGAAGTGAACAAAGAAACAGACAGCGTTCCAAAGTGCTGCTTATGACAAATGCGATAAAATCTCATCGCACACAAACTACTCCGCACTAGGGTGAAGTATATGGGGTATGAACGGGAAATGGGAACAATAAAAAGGAACTGGACGAGAAAAAAAAATCCCACACTTCCGGAACCCCCGAACGCTGCATGCAGAGCGTGCTTTTCGTCGCCCCCACTGGTAGAAGCGCGTGCTAATGGTTTACAAACCAAAAGCGACCAGAGAGACACAGAACGAGACGATCGATGCATCGATCTGCATTCAACTCCCCCTCAACCCTCGGCAGCATTCAACCACTATTTTTCGCGCGCGTCTGAATTCTACCCGCAAAGGCACAATGTTTGTCGCTGTAGGTGAGAGCGACAGCGTGTTTGGGGGAGGTTGTATAGTAGTGACGCCAGGAAACGTATTTTTGGGCTTTGTTTCCGCGCGGGATGGAGGCGACTCACTGCGCTCGTTTGCCGCGTGCGAAGGGAAGGGGGGGAATTACGGGAATGAAGGGAATTAGGGAAAGAGAAGCGGCGTTATAGCGGCTGATTGCTCCCAGCACTCCTTTTGTGTGGGATGACGTTTCGCGTTTTATTATTTTATCGCGTGTTGCATTATTAATAAAGCTTGCATAACAGACATATTCTCTCGAACTTGTGACGTGCGTCTTTTACAGAAAGCCGCTGCCAAAGCTAGCTCAGCATGGGGGGGGGGGGGGGGGCGGAATCCGTCGGGTGACGAGTCAACCTCTTCCTATTTTCGTTTTTTTCCAATCCAAATTCAAAACTAAGCAACTACTTCAAATAGGTTGTTTTAGATAATCGTTTTCATTCAAACGGCTCGCAAACGGTTTCGCCGCTGCCCAATCAGATGATTACGTTCTGAGTCACAACCACTTCTGATTGGCCCTCCGCGAAACCGTTCGAGAGCTGTTTGAGCAAAAGCGATTTTCACTAAAACTCACTGTAGTATGTAAAAAGATTATGCCGATAGGTTGAGAGGCTTTGTAATTGTGATTGTAATTTATTTGACCTGATGCATGACAACAGCTGAATTACAGTACATGTCAGCACACCTATACAAGCAGACACGTAAATTATCAATAATTTTTCGCCTTTTGTCTAGGTGATAACGTTAATGGGAATAGAGGTATCAAGTCGGACCTCTAAGCAACTATATACCTGACAGCTGTTTTTTGCGACCAAGATATCGCCTAGACGAAAGCGCGTTTGAAAGAGAAAGATTTAGGACGTGGTACCGGACACGACGAAAGCCCAAACGGATATCGTAATTTTCCGAACGAGAGAACAACATTACTCGCTTTTCCTTTTCTTTCCATTCGTTTCTTGAACAGGTGGACAAAGTCGGACAGGCTATCGGCACGGCACTCACGACAAGGAGAAAATGCATTGAACGCGATCCGAGTCGGCATTAGCATCACAATACCCTTCATCATCAATGTGCCAGAAACGGGGGTGGATAGTTTATGGGCGCCAGTTTCCTTAATCGTCGTGTATAATGTCTTACAGCTCCATAATGCAGATCGTTGAGCACGCTTTGTGCGATACGCAACGCCAAGCACTCCAGTCTTTATGCTGCACGCATTTGTACGCACAACATTTTTTTCTGACTTTGCGTTCGAATTTCGAGAAATACTTTCCGGTCCTCGAGTTTGCGACATGCTATAGCACTCGCTCCTGATTATGTGGTGCCAATTAAGAGAGCGAATGGGAGAGGGAAAAATTCAGCAGTACGCACTGCTGGACGATGTTGAATAAACAGTGAAGGCAGTTTGACACTTCACCACTTGGACAAACCACCTTTAAAGTGTTATTTCAATAAAAACATTGCTACACGTAATTCAGTCAATACGGCAGAAAGGTCTTTCTCCTGGTTCTTTTCTATGGACAATTCCTCTCGCTGAAGTGTATTCTAATGGCGAATTCTTTCCGCTGGTCGTTTTCGTGTGGTGCAGTATAGTGTGCCAGTCTAGGTTCAGTCAACACTACCTAGATAGAGAAAGCATGCTTACTCGTCGACGTGACGTAACAACTACGAGTTAGCCAATCAGGATCGTGTTTTCAATGGCGGTAGCCAATCACGAACGTGCGTTCAGCGGTTGTAGCGATGGAGACAAACTATACACAGTACACTTTTTTACACTTTTTTGGTGTAAATGGCTTGTCCCATGGTGCACACCTTTTTGGTGTTGTCTTTACACTCAGATGATGATGGGTGTTTTCTAATACTGATAAAACAAATATTCCTAATAAAACACTTATAACTGGTGCTTAAAAACAAAAACACCTTTAAAAGGGGAGTATTCTGTTGAAAACACCTTTTATGATGGAATTATTTGCTAGCAAATATCCCCTCGCAAATAGTGTAATAGAAACTTCCGCGGCAGTATACCGAGACAACTGGCCGAGACAAATACAGTTCGACGTTCTTGCTTCTATGGTAAGCAGCACCGTGTACACGGCAGACTTCCAGCCGTGGTTCCATCGTAGAAACTAAAGCGGAGTGCAATGCGTCGCAGGCACGCCTCGTTAGCTTGGTACTGTGGGACAAACGTGAGTGCAGAGGCATGAAGAGACCTTTGCACCTTCAGTAGCCTATATTGGCGTGTCGGATGGATCATATACTGAAATACAATTTGTTGGGGCACGTTCGTTACATGTGGTGGGGCGGGAAACGTTTCTAACGGTGGCGGGAATGTGTTTTTGCAATTAACACCCACGATTGCAACGAGTTAAATATATAAGCTAAATTTCGAACATCTCACCCTGTCAAATACCGTGTTTTTAACTCAGGCTATCGTCTATAATGTGATTACTTGCTGAGCGGAGCTGGGAAACCCGTATAATTTTTCTCTCACGGAATAAGACACCACTTCTTACACCATATTCCCAATTCAACTGGTGTAAAAAAAGGTGTATTAGATCGTAAACACTTGTTTCAACACCCCACTTTACACCCTTAATGATCGACATTTGATAAAACGTGGTGTATGTCGATATTACACCATTAGTAATGCTCTTTTTGCACCGTTTGCGGAATAGAAAAGGGTGTTTTTATAAGGATACACCTTTTTTTGAGCAGATAAAGGTGTAAAATGATTCGCAGAACCGCGAACGCAATAGCTGGCGAATTCTGACTTCATATGTCCACGTAGCACATATTGGTTTGAATGATCATTGGCGACTGGCTGTGTGACTGGGGTACGACTTTTTTCTGCACCACAACGACCAGAGGTTTAAGAGGTTCCTTGAAAGGGAAGAAGTGACACATATTTATTTCTATTTTTTAAATTCCGTGTTAGCGTCGCGAAGCAATGGCTGTGAGCGGCGCACAGACGTGAACAGATGGAGAGAGGACAGCAGGAAGGTGTGGGGAACAGGGGAGTGGTTAGGACGCGTCCCGGGCCGACTTCAGGGGGAAACTGTGCTGACATTCGTCTGGAAAGTCTTTGGGTTATATTAGGGTTATATGAGGTATATATTATATTAGGCATACATATATTAGGTGTTACATATTTTAGGGTTCTTGGAATGCGTAATATCCTACGGTGCCCATGCCACCAGCGAAAGCGATGTCATGTCGATCCACCGAAAGGTCACAAGGTCAACCTGTACCCATTTACCTTCACGCTTCCAGCTGATAATCCTCCGATGCTGTTTCCCAGTAATTTCCCGAAACTAATTGACAGGTTTGGTCACGGGGATCGAAAACAACGTTTTGCCATCGGCAATGAAATTCGCATACCAAGCTACGCATTGTAAACTGTAAAATCGCCATGCACCCCTCTCTTCATCCCATAAGGCAATCAATCACGTAGCAAGCAAATCCCGCCGAGAGAGCCCTTGACTGCAGAGCGCCTGTCACCCTTTTCTACCTGTTTGTGGGGGGAAAACCATTTTCTCATTTTGTCCCTTCTTTCCTGTCTTTCCCATCTTTTCCTCCTTTCCCACGAATTCGCATTCCGGGAATAAAGTATCAGAAGACGAGTAGCGTGAACTTTCGGAGGACAACAACCTTCGGACGATATGAAGAACCCCTGGTATTAGGGGGGTTAACTTGGCCATTTTCAGGGGCAAAAGGAAGGAGGAAAAAGGAGAGAGGGAGGAAGGGTGCGCTCCTAGAAAATTTTCGCGATAATTTGCTCGGCCTCGCAAAGGCTCACATAGGAATAAAGGGACCCTTATGGGCTGATGTTCAGATGGTATGCGAATACAACAGCGAATAATTGTGGTTTGCAAGCAAGGTCGGCGTTCTTTTTGTGAAACAGAGAGGCGTCGTAAAACTATCGGTGGCACATAAGCTCGTATGACACACGGGCCAAGGCTGACCGTTCATATTGTGTTTTACGCGTCAAGGGGCACGACAGTTACGGTCCGTTTTCATGACCCTATCCATCTATCTCGGCACGACAGCGTACATGGCATTATTGGCCGCGATATTTCTACCTACTTGTCTCAGTTTAGAAGCCAGGTTGACGTCATCAAAGTGGCGTAAATGTAGCGAAGACCTCGGGAAACTCACCTAGAAGGAAAATCAAACAACGCAGTCAGTTCCATTCAAGTTGTTGGCATGTATCAAGCATATTTGCGAATTTCGCGAATCGAGAAAATTCCCGAACTTCAAGGGCACGCGAAGATTTCAAAACAGAGCGGTGGCAGCGAATATATCCCTGTTACTCGATTGGCTAAAATTTAGGGCCGCGAAATTAAATGGTTTTCCAGTATATTGTAATCACATGCACCGCAAAGAACTGTTGACCCCCGCCGACATTAAAAAAATGCAAGGGAACAAAAACAAGCAGCAAATTCACAGAATACAATAAGGACAAGCAGGAACTAGCGGATATATTTTTGATATTATTTATTTGTTTTTGCAATACCGTAATGAAAGGCGGAATACGCTCCAGAGCGAAGCACGAGCAAAAGGCGAGCACAGAGCGGTCCGTACACATATCCGCCAGAATTCTCACTATAGATTCATTATATTTACACTATTTTTTTTTCTGATGGGCTGGTCTCGCAACTACTGCCCATTAACGTCAATCTCGCCAGTCACTTCAGTTTGTCTCCGCAACCATAACCTCCCCCCCCCCCCAAATGCGGCAGCTACATCAATCTTTAACCCACTTTAGCCTCTCCCAACACTTTCCGTCACACTTTTGATTTCTTCTTGCACTCGTCGACAACTTGTAAAAAAAGAAAAAAGCGCCATAAAGCCCCCTTTCTCCCTCTCCCCTCTCAGCCGCCATTCTTTCATTGCAACCGATCGAGACAGATCTATCTTGGGCGGACGGAGGGACGCTGCTAACCGACGCGAAATTTATGTCCCTGCTCGGTGCGCTCGAACTAAAAATTACTTCAGAACGGTGCGCTCGTGTCGCTCCAATGCAGCAGCGTCAGCGAGACATGTTCGCTCCGTGATCCCTGCTCAGCCATCGAGCTTCTTCATCGCGTGGCCTCCGTTACAATTCCGGATGTATCGAGAAACGAGGGCCCCGAAATAGATTCCCACCCTCGCGACGATGATCGGACTCGCTCGCGAGCATCTGGCCCAGCCACGAAGCTACGAGTTGCACTGGACGGAACGTAAGCACGCGGATGCGGACTTTGTTCGTTTGCGAATATCCGAGAAAAGCAGGGAAATCATCAGTCAGGTTACAAGTTGCGGTACTCATTCATGACATTCGGTAAGGTTATGGGTTGATGGTTCGGAGCTTTACGTCGTGAGACAACTGTGATCATGAGTGACGTCACAGCGGTCGGTTTGCGGATTAATTTTCCCGCCTGAGCAACTCGTGCCCTAGCCTCCAAGCTGATAAGCGTCCTCGGCTGGGATCAAACCCGCAACCCCGGTGGTGGTGGCGATTGAACTGCTTGCCGTAGTGGGCAACGTCAGGACTCTCGCAGGGGGAAGCGAAACGTGCGTCCTGGGCCGACTTCGCAGGGAATTGCGCCGACATTTGTGTTAAAGCGTCAGAGGAAAACCCAGGGCAAACAATTAGACAGCACAGCCGGCGGCCGGATTCCAACCCGGGTAACCTCCTAGCCTCGGCGTGGAATGCTATCGTCGTAGCCACTATAGGTCACGGGAGCTGGCACGCACGATGATAGCAGATAGAACAGACGCACTTGATACACGAAGCCCAGAAAAGAAAAGACGACTTGGATCGGATTGGATTGGATTCCAGGCATGCAGAAGCGGAGTGACGTTGAAAGGCAACGGCCATGTCTATCGTGGCGGTTTCCGGACTTGGACGTTGGGAGAGGGCCATCGCGGCCTTAGAAATCCTTTACTTTCCAACATTTCTCTCCCTGTCCTTGCTCTTCTTCTGGCCTCTGCCCTAACGATTTCTGTGGATGCCACGGTAGCTGTGTCCTTCTGAGCATAACTTCCTTCGTGTGTTGTCGTAAATATCTGTGAAAACCATCAACATCATCCCATATGCACTTCATCGGGTAGTGTAAGAATAAGGGCAGAAAGTATTGGGTACGTTTTGGTCCCTCCTGCTGCACAGAAATATTATTCAGCAATACCACAATAACCTGTGTACCACAGGGAACCTAAACGGCACCCCCAAGCCCCCTTCAAGCAGATGTACCAGCTACACAGCGGTCTACATTACCACCGTCCGGTCATAGCCAAACCACTAAGTTGACGTACTGAGAAAAATCCCATCACAAACGCGACTTCTTACGAATGCTCAATCATTGCAGCATAACGAGGCACACAAAAGACGAATAACGTTCTGACTTCGGAAAAAGAAGAGCACAAAAATAATCCGCAATGGAAATCAGTCGCTTTACGACAGAGAACCGATGTTTAATTCATCGACAGCATCAAGCAGAAGGGGGGGGGGGGACACAGGTTGGAGGGAGGGAGGGGTGTAGTAATTCCTTCTCCTAACAAAAGGCAAGACGAAGAAAAATCGAGGAGGTAGCCGTCGCGCGGTATAATAGGCGTAGACTAGAATACGGAGGTATATAAAATATGACGAGGTTTCTGCGTAGGATGAACCCAATTCTCTTTCTCTCGCTTCCCGAAGACATGGTCACGGATTGCACGGTTCAAACTAGGTAGACCCATCGAACAGGGCACGACGGTGCACAGCTTTGTACAATAGACTGCTTTGTTAGAATGAAAGAGGACTGATTTTGTGTTTCGTTCCCCTGCAAGAACGAGGTTCCACAGTGTTGGTCAGATGCTTAGTGAGCAGCTTCAATCTTGATAACTTGCATTGGTCACATAAAATACACGTAGGTCATTTATAAAATAATAGGTATCTACGCGCATCAAACAAATGAAAACGAAAATATTGCAAAACCTTTAATGTTCGCCAGCCCCGACTCCTTGGGAATTTTGCTAATTTTAACAGCACGCGAAATTTTTTTACCCAAAGTTCACACTCCAAAAGCTATGTTGCAATTGCAAACTTTATTTGAACAGTTGGTTGCGCGTCTTACACGAGAGCATTTGAAAAACTTTGCAGCACAAGGATACGCGATGCTGCTTTTATCACACGCGGTACAGGCATCCCAGGCAATCCGAAGCAAATCAATCAGCCCATAAATTGTAGCACCCAGAATTCGCAAACCTTAGCGCCCGCGAATATGTTCCCTGTGTCCGATTCGCGAAAACTTGTGGCGATATTGCAGTAAACTGCAGGGTTTCGCAGGAAACAAAAAGCAATTGATTTTTGTTTAAAAGTGCAACGATTGACTTGCACTTTCCTCTCAAAATGCAAGTCACTTTACTGACTTGCTTTTTGAGCAAGTCAGTAAGTTGTGACCTACTCAATTCACTGAGTAGGTCAGTAAATTGAGTCAGTAAGTGTGTTGTGATAATTATCCTTAGCAGACGATGAATTTGCTTCCGTTTAATACTCCGAAAGCAAAACGAAAATTAACGATCCAAATAATGATCAAAAACTGCAGTATTAGACGAAGATGACACATATACCACAACTCAAATGGAGGTGGGAGGGGAGCGAGTAAGTTCGCACAGCCACCGCCAATGGGCGTTTCTATCCTTTTCCTCACACAGAACTTCTGTGTGAGGGAAGTGTCTGTGACGGCTCGTTGTATAACTCGAAGTACGCTGAAATCATATCCTCCACGGGGCTCGAAATCCTTCGATATTAGCAGCCTACCGAGCTTCCTTGCACCGTGGCAGACAGCACAGCCGAGACACACCCTTGCAAACTAAGACCATTTCCCTTTCCTTTTTTTTTTACATCCATTAAACGTACCCCCCCCCCTTTTTCCCGAAGAACGCACATGCGCAAGAAGCTGGATCTGTGGCACAGGTCACGTGGAAATGAAGATAACCAAAAGCGCTGGGCCAATACTTCTGCAAGTTATCAGAGGCAAACAAAGCACGCTTAAGGTTTACATTAAAGGAAGCATTGGCATCTCATGAACGCACCTCTCAGAACTATGTGGATCCAGAAAGATTGTTGCGTTCGTCTTTGTATGCTTAACTGCCTCATGCACTACTACACGTTATATCAGAAAGACTCATACGATATGATGAGGTGGAGAAGCCAGACAAACTCGATAGCAAAAGCAACGATATGTAAGGAAGTTCTCCCCGACAGGACTATTCAATTAAGATATCCGTTCACAAAAGCTGGAATTGATAAGGAAGAATACAATCGATAACGAAACCATTCAACATCTTTGATTTGACCGATTGGTAACAAGGCGTGCAAGAGCCACAATGATCACATGCAAGTTGGAATGTGTGCAATCCTTGCACGGCTGAGGAAGTGGTCAAAGCGAATAACGATAGGCTACCAACAATTGGAGAAAGGAAAGAGAAGTGAGAGGTGTGTGTGTGGGGGGGGGGGGGGGGAACTCGTACATTCAGAGGACAAGCAGAACATTCGAAACTTTGCCCATTCAAGAATGTAAGAAAGAATGCTGGCGATACAAATATGGTGAGCTATGACGTTCTAACGGGACGCTGGTTGCTAGGGACGACGGAACTTCGTTTATCCCACAATTTACGTTGAAGCCGAATGTACTCGAGAATTCACGCGAAAATGGTTGAGCTAACGGCGTCGAGGAATTCCAGATGATACACACAAGTCTAACAGACTCTAAAAGGCACCTTTATCATCACGTACCTTCCACAAGCAGAATGGGGCAGTGTACCGCCATAACGGCGGTGACTGACCCACCACATCATCATCCCATTTGTGTGTGTGTTAACAGACTAGAGCTCGTGCAGCAATCCGAAATACTACGTGTGTATTTCGCACTATACCACTCTTCGAGATGTCAGATATCTTAGAGGAAGGTAGCATGACCCACATGGTAAGGCGGTTCCGACGTAAGGAATTACGTGATTGAGGTTCCTTGGTAAGCCGTCGCAAGGCAGATGTCAGCGTAACGTAGTGTGTTAGCGCACTCAAACGGCAATCGAGAGGTGTGTGGTTTGATTCCCGCCTACGGTTCTCGCCGCTGTCTGGCTTTTTCGACGACAGCCATATTTCAACCGCGACTATGCGAGACCACGTTCAACTACGTGAGATCGCGGAGGAGAAGCCCGTGGAGTTAAGTCTGCTTTCCGCAATACGTCATTCGAGCATATCGGAGAAATGAGCCACGTGGTGTGACAGGAAGCATTAGAACACCGGAGGTCTGCGCCCGCTTCGTGGGTCATAAGCGAGTTGAAAACCTTGCAGGAAATACAAAACATAAAGTGCACATTTCACATATTGTGTGGTGGTGATGATGGTGTGAGCAGCGTGCCGTTGTTGGCATGACAACTGTGGCCAGCGTCGGATTACAGCTGGATGATGAGATGAGGGTATGCGATTACATGGTCCCCCCACAATGTCGGAACAAAAATTCAAGGCCCCTTTGTCTATACAAGGTTTATTGTCAGGGCTTTAATATTTCACAAAAATATTTATACACGAGAGGTATCGCACGACAGAATACGCGAGGATTGAGCAACAGTGATCCGGTCACAAACGTGACTGAGAACTCCTGAACGTTCAACATCACAGAATAGAAAGGAATAAGGCTGACGAATACGACGAAGGGCGTCGTCCATTTCTCGCACTTCTGGCTTTCGCTACTGATTGCTATAGTTATCCGGATAAGCTGAATGTGCAGTGCAGCTCCGCGAGAATAAGAAAAAGGCGCAAAATCAAGTGTTTTCAAGGACAGTTGAAAATTCCGGGGTTTGCCCGACCTTTCGAGAAAGCATTTTCCAAATTCTGTGTGTGTGTGGGGGGGGGGGGTATGTTTATTTTTAAAAAAGGATAGGAGAAAACAAGGAAAGGTTAGCCAGGCAAAGAGCCGGCTTGCGTCGAATTCCAGGGTATTCAAGGGTCCCAAGGACCAGTGGAACCATGTGGATTAGGGTTGATTATTGGTCGACCTGAACTCCAAATTTACTTCTAAGCTACACTCTAAAAATGAGTAATTTTAGTCATTTTCAGGATTACAAGCATTGCCACAACCATTAGTTACTTTGAGGACTGCATGCACAGACGTTTATGTGAAGGTTAGGTATTATTAGCAGCTCTGCTCAGTAAATTTAATGTGTCATGAGGCGACAAAAAAAATAAGAAGAAAAAGCAAGATAGAAAAGTGGGAGTCTTTAAATCTAGGGGATTAGAAGCTGTAATTGCTTCCCAGTTTACTTATTTTGTTCTTACAGTGTAGTTAAATCTATGAAAGGTCACCCAGAAAGGTTACCCAGCGCATTATACTAGTCTCCAAGCTACCCCTTTCATATATGGTGTAAAGAGGTATGTAACGACTGGGTGTCGAATAAGTGAAGTGCTATAACGACACTGGGTAGTAATGAAAGCTCTTATTCCTTTTGTTGCATCATGTTTGGCACTTCGCCAAAGCCATTCGGCGAAGCCAAAACATCCAATTCGGGTCATACAACTGCGTATTCGTTATACAGAAACCGCTTAATTCGAACAGGATGTTCGCGTGTTTCCGAATCATACGTAGCTTTTCATTTTCCAAGGACAAGCTGTAACTCGATTCCAACTTTGTCTTGCACGACTCAGGATGAACGCAAATGCAAAAAAAGCAGAAAGGAATATAAAGCAATCGTTGAAACCAGTTTGACCAAAGTCGGGGGCGCGTGCAATCGCGAACTGGTTTATTAATGGTGGATGTCACGAGATTTATAGTGAAACGAAAGGGCACGGCTTTATATGAGCGGTTCGAATTAAAAGAAAAAGGAAAAGCCGGCCGGGAAGAAGGCCTTATTTGTCTTTGTGTGTTGATTTCAACCTGACATCCTGTGTCTCCGATGGTGTGTGTTCGTTACACGAAGGGAGATAGAACGCGGACTCCCCGCTGGGCTTGATGGTGTTTCAGTGCGCGCATGTTTTAAACAAGCAAGCTCCCTGCTGACGCCTACGTAACTGCTTTTGTGGTTTACCCTTGGAGTATGTGGAGGCGTGTACGAATGTAATGGGATCGGGAGGGATGCTACGTGCAATGTTTTCGTACGTAAATGGGTCTTCGTTCTTAGAGAGGTCGAAATATAGAAGCGCGTGGCGATTACTGCCTTCGTTATAGGCGAGTTCGGTGTATACGGAACAAAAGTGGGGTGTGTGTTGAACTGGTGGGTCATGACTAAAAGACTTGTCATACTCCGAAGTGTGTTGAGTATACAGAGAGATTTCTTTTGTCCGTGTGATTAGAGGAGTTATTGGGCGTGCGGAGTTCGATATAGGGGAGTGTAACGATGGTGTTCCCTGATTCCTCGTGTGCGCAGCGACGCAACAGACCAGGTAATGCGTAAAATCTGCGTTGCACAACAAGGTTCTACTTTTAGGACTGCTTGTAAAAATTGTGGCATGTAAAGTACGGACAGAGCATTTAGAGGCCTAGGCTGAAAAATGACTTTGTCCGCTGGCAATCCATAAACGAAGTACAGGTAGGTGTGAGGAGTTGTCAGTTTGCAGAGGGGAGCAGATACCTGAGCACGATTTTAATGTTTTTGTGAGAAGGTTGGAGTTCCGCAGAGGGAGCGGGTCATGCTCATATCAGTTGACAGCTCCTATGTATATCGATGTAAAATGTCCCCATACAGAAAGTTTTTCTTGGTGGTGTAAGATCATTTAAGATCACTTGAGTGGGGAGTGCTAGGGACACCGGGAAGATTCCTTGTGGAGGAAAGGACCAACATGTTACTGTGTAAACAACAATGCAACACCGTGCTTTCCTCAGCTTGAAACATCGGACGGGGGGGGGGATAAACTTTACGTACCTATTTTTCCTCACTCTGTTGCACAGAATGCTCGCTGTGCTGAGCCCATCAGGAGCGGGCTACACCTCATCTGTAAGACACCGCGAGTATTGGGTTTCACAATCCAGACGGTTGCTTCACACCATCATTTACCCCACAATTCACAGCAGATGAAGCGTAATTTGCACCACTTTCAACAGCCTCACTATATAACGCCTTCACCCCATTCATGCATACATCCGACCAGGAGTTGCCAGGTTCACGATGCCCGTAACAGCTTTGCTTGTAGGTTAATGGCGCTGTAGGAGATCGACCCTAATGCCCTGCCGAATGGTTTCTCCAGTGACTACGCCTATGTGATCGCAGCTGGAGGATCTGAATCCGACAATAATGCGAGCACTCTTCGATGGGCGTGCACTGTAATGCGTTTCTTATCTGGAACTTGTTGCGACATCGCCGGTGACAAATGAAGTGTGGGCACTGGATGAGGGAGAGTGATGTCAGTAATGTGGGGTACAGGATAGGAGGGAATGAAGATGTAGACTCCCTGACAGCGCATACTTGGCGTTCGTGATAAACGATGTTCAACTCCTACGCCGTTTTGTTTGTTGAGGTAATGCTTTCCACTTCAAAGGTGGCAGGAGAAAAGGAGTTCAGAGGATTCATTAACTATTATTTCGTCTGAATTTAATAACCGAGAAACCTTCAGGAGAACGTCCTTATATAGTTTCAAAGGTACGTGACAGTTTTGTGCGGGTGTGTCAATGCTAACACAAATGACGCGTAACTCAATGCAGTTTTATGTCACGCATGACACATGTTCCATACGTTAATTCGGCGTTGTTTTCGCGCAGCGCAGTGTAGCGTGCCAGTGTTTCTTCGGCGTAGAAAGGGACGAATAAATACGGCCAATAAATTCAACATACGTTAAGGGCCCCTATATGCTTCACCTATACGGGTACTTAAGTGAACATGAGTGCCCATATCTTGCAGACATCAGTCGTCATTGTAAGATTACACTTAGATTACATCAGAGAAAGGAAACAGGGGCAGTCCCGACGCGAATTACTAACATAAAACAGAAGTATATCAGATTCAATCCCATCACTACAGTTATATTGACGTAATCAGAGCGCACTTGCTCCGAAAAGTGGAAGCCCTAGCTATCTGAGGATGGTAGATTGCACCAAAAGCCTAAGGTCGAGAGTTGCCGGTATTTCGAACAGAGACTCGCTCGATATATTGGGAATTGCCGATATTTCGAACAGACTCCTTTAATACATTGGTCGGATGCTCCACCACTAAGCTGCAACGCGTTTTCATATATTTGGAGTTGCCGATATTTCGAACAGGCTCTCGATATATTGGGAGGTGTCGTCATATCGGACACGCTCTTTCGATATACTTTGGAGTTGCCGATACTTCGAACAGACTCCTTCGAAATATCGCCTGCTTCCGACATCAGGCTTCTGCGTCAATCTTCTCACGGCTGTATGGATGCCTAGACTTATTTAACGTTCTCCTCACATTCTACTTCTCGCTCGAGCCTTTGACCAATTGGAAACGAATACGAGACGAATTAAGGGACTACGCAACATATAGTAAGCGGTTCCTATCACAATGGTTCGAGGAAAGTGTCGTTTCACGCACATCCATTCGTATGATAGCGTTCAGACGCGAAGCTGTACACTACGCCATGCCCCGTCGCTTACCATTTCCTTCTTGCTCAAACGCAATTTCCCTACGTCTTTCTCCATCGGCGTTAAGCTCAGTTTAATCGCATCCTCTTAAACATCAGAGGAAGTTGATGACCCGCTGAAAGATAGCCCCCTCCCACATGATGACGTTATTACAGCTCTCCCGTACGGCAACATGAATACGGTGCCGGCTACTGTCGCAGGCTATCAAAAAACCTCCATGACGCTTCGTCGTATGACAATGCAGTCGGCGGCCTGTGGCAGCGATGTGTACGAAGCAATCGTTGATGCAACTAACGACTTCCGACGGCATCATAGAGTGACGGCCGGCAATATTCTCCGAGAATTGTGGCCTGGTCGGCGACATAGGTGGTCCATCAAAGATACGGACTAAGCGCGAGTATTTTGTGGTCCTTCCCCCGAATGCAATGGGGCAGCAACTTTCTACCTCATTATCGCCTGGGTGGAATGTGTTTCGAGTGAGTGTACACTCAGGGAGTCAGAGAACCGCGGTGATAAGTATACACAGATGTATAGGCGAGAAAACATTCGGAAAGGGAAAATATACCGCGTCGAGTTTTGAATAGAGATGCAAAATTTCCGGAAATTTTGAATCGCTCAAAAAAAAGAAACGCTTTTTGGGGGGGATTTTTCGAAAAATCAGAAAAAATGGGAACAAACGCGGTTACTGCCGAGTCGAAGCATTGCCGACCAAGCCACAGCACACAATGAGCTAGAAACTTTAGTAGTGTTCACCCTCTAGGCATAAATGCAGAGCGAGCATCCCATAAGACTGCTGTCTACTCAGCGATAGGTAATTGGAACAACCCGCCCACACCGACCAGAACTCCGACATTATGTGAACGCGATGGCGATCGCTTGGAGCAGCAGGACGGAGCTCTAAGTTGGTGGTTGTTGGCGGATTAAAGGCACCTAAGGCACTGTTGGCGGGTTGGAACGCATCAAAGGCACGAAAATTTACATTTTTGAATTTTGTCGCCTGGAAATTTTGGGCTATTTTTCCGGAGACGAGGAAAAAAAACGAAAAAAACTTTTTTTCCCCAAAAATTTCCGTTCGGGGCTTCGCATCTCTAGTTTTAAATCGATGGTCCGTGTTCTGTATGGGATAGACCGGACGCGTACGCGACACACGGCGCGTCAGTGTTGTAGTTATTGTGCTTTAAACTCTGCATGCGTACGTTTGTTCCGCCTTCCAGGATAAAACCTGTACCGTCTGTTTGGCTGTTGCGATCTCACACTTAGTACTGTAGTGGTCTTTACGTCGTTTTACCTCCACGAACAAACTGCAGCTCTAAGAGCCGCATACGGGTGTTTTGTTTTAAATTCGATGTTAGCGCCGCGAAGCAACTGTGGCTATGAGCGGCGTACAGACGTGGACAGATGGAGAGAGGACAGCATGAAGGAGTGGGGGATAAGGGGGTTAGTATGCGTCCTGGGCCGACTTCAGGGGGAACTGTGCCGACATTCGTCTGGAAAGTCTTCGGAAAAACAAGGGAAAACCTCAGACAGCACAGCCGGTGACAGGATTCGAACCCGTGTCACCTCCCAGTCTCGGCGTGGAAAGCGATGATCGCATACTACGTGTTGAGAGATGGAAAAAGGGGAGGGCGGAGAGACGGGGAAGGTTAGTACGGGTCCTTGGCCGACTTCGTAGGGAACAGCGCCGAGATTTCGTTTACGACGTCTGAGGAAAACCCAAGGAAAACACGCAGACAGCGAAGCCGCAGCCAAGGTTCGAACCCGAGTTACCCCCATTCTCGACGTAAATTTTCGATGGACATCCACTGTTCCTTACGGCGTGTTTTATCTTTCGTTCCTTAAATGTCACTATTTGAATGGGCCCATTAAGCGTTAAGTCGTAACGGGTCAACAAACCCCCCCACGTATTATCACACCTGCTCCGCGTGACATCAAATGGCGCTGCTGCCGTGACCTCCCAGCGACACGACTGTAGATCGTAAATTCGTAATTCGCTTAGCGAACGTGCGTTACAGGGCGTCATATGCGGTGGCGAGGAGAGATACTTCCTTCCCGTCACCAGAACGCCTGATTTACAGCATCTATTACATGCTCGGTAATGCTGCAGCCAGACAGGCGATGATGAATGCTCAGCCGATTGTTTTCAACAACATCCCACTCTTTTGCTGATGACGCCGAATGTATATAGTCCGCCATAGCCGTGTCTGCGAAGTCGGGACAGCAATGAAAAAAAAAAGGGGGGGTGAATAGATACCGGGAACGTGTGTCGGTTGCTGTGCCCGTGCGTATGGCACATGCAGGTTGTCGGTTGGAGATGCAGAAGCTGGGTTGTCGTTATTAACGTTCCTGCGTACAAGCATAGAAGGTGAGGGGGGGGTGCACTCCTTGGGCCGACATCACGCACTCTTAAAGGTGCCCTAAAAAGCAACAGACAGGTTATAAATAGGGTTACGGATTCTCGGTTTTAACCGAAAACATACACCGGTAAATTTTTTTTCATCATTCGGTTTTAGCGGAACAACGCCGAATACAAATGAATGTCTCAATAAAGATTAGGGTGATAGAGGGCATTCTCGATGCCGCGCTTGCACACACACACACACGCAAAAAAAATCACGCAATGCACACGCAAAAAAAATCACCGAAAAACGCCGATTTCATGAAAATAAATAAACCGCAAAAAACATACGCCGAATCTGCCCTAAAATAAAATCCGAAAGCGCGGAACCCTAGTTATAGATCGGCAGGCGTAGTTTAACAACTTGTTGCTTGTAAACACAGCACGACAAGTTATACGTGTGACAGAGAACGTTAAATAGTTTTAACGCGCTAGTAAAATTGCGGTAAAACGGCTCGGGGCGACGTCTGGTGAGAAATAATGCTCGATTCGTCAAGCAACAGTGATGTATGCCTCCGACTGGTTTGCAGCTCATGATGGCTACGTAGCCCACACGTAGCCTGCATTTTCTTTCGTTTTAGACACAATGTTATGCGCATGCAATGTAGTTTTTCCGCCACACTTGACGAGCAACGCGCATTTGGTGACGACTTCGACACAGTGTTGCCCGTAATTTTCTATTTTAATTAAAAAAAAAAAAAGCTATGAGCGCAATTGGGTCGTTTAGAATACTAAGGGCTCGGGCTGTGGAATAGATACATTTTATCTACTCGCAATTATTATATTATAGATAAATTTTGTAAGATTGCAGCTCTATATAGTAAAGCGGAACTTCACCGCATAACATGCTACTGCACTCTGCGAAAAGGAGTAATCTTAGGCCCTTTGAGGACGAGAAGTAGTGCCACTACCATTGGTTCCTTTCGGAAAAGATGCACAAAAGTTAATGCGAAGTTTATAGTCACTGTTTGCGATGCTGAGGACCAACTTGGGTGGGCGGACTAAAACGATGGGTATTTGGAATCTACGGGACAAGAAGCTGTAATTATTCCCCAATTTACTCTGATCTCTCTCCTGATTTGCTGCAAATGATAAGCATACGCCCCTTTTCGCGACACGTACGCATTTATGCTAATTGTCACAAAAAGGCCTACGTTTACGCTCCTTCCGCAAATGAGGAGTGGATAGCGGTGTCATAATGTGCAACGGTGTTAGCTTTGAACGTGTGATGCGGTGAAGTTCTGTTTGAAGAGTGCAGGAAACTGTTCCGACATCACTTGCAACTATCTCGGGAGAAAGGCATACTTGTGCCACAATCCTTACCTGGGAATAAAACACGTGCTCAACAACAGTCATTTACCCTCCTGACCGTGAAATTGTAGCTTCTTTAGTTTCGCTGTCCACATAAAATCCGCTAACTTCCTCATAAAATTCTTCGGGCGGTAGTCAAATCCGTGGAGTGTGGAACTTTCCCTTCATGCTTCGTGAAGCGAATATTTCACAAAACAAAAAACTACACGAGTACGGAGTGTGGCGCATGTTAAACGCATTTTTGCAAATTAAAGACGCCATTTATACATTACAGTGCACAACATTTACGTAGCCATGTCTTTTCGCGCATGCATATTAAGAAAATGTGTTATACACTGATCTGACGGTATATACTAATACGTGTTGAATTCTAGTCCACAGGGATGCATGCACTCCCTCTCAACAACAACAACAACAACAATAAATGATGACGATGAGATGGGCACTCCCTCTCCACTACGTAAGGGTACCGTACAATTACAATACATACAATTAACATAGAACTGAAGGAACCAGAGGGAAAATGTGTTGTCATCGTATTGCCATAGCATGTGTTGTCATTGTACACAGTGCCCGATGTATCTGTTTCCCTTTCTCCTTTGTAGTTCGTCGGATCACCGTAAACAAAAAACGTATTTCGTACAGGGTTGGTTAAGGGGTATGCAAAAGAAAAATATGCAGATGTTGGCCCAACTCTACATTGGGCATAGCCAAAGAAACTGCGGTGTAATTCGACACTATGATATTAGTACTTCAAATTTGGAAATACTTTATATCGCTCTTATATATGCCTCTTATTGACTCTAAGGAACCGTGACAATGTACCACGGAAAATATAAATATGCGAACGGTTCCCTTACGAGACTAACACCTAGTTTGTGATGCAGATTAACACATTTGGGTTACGGTTGGGTTACGGTGCATTCCGGGATTAATGCTCATCACAGCGTGTAGTCCCCAGTTTTTTTTTTGTTTTTTTTTCGTTCGCGCGGATCACTAGAGCTACTAAGTCTCGTTCTACTTAGCGAGGCGAGTACCGTGAAAATATAAACACGAGGCATAGCTTACACATTAAGTAATGCCAGCGGCGTCTTTAATATGACTCCAGTTGCACTACAAAAGGGCCCTTCAGGGTCTTGGGCATTTTATTTCGGACACAAGCAAATCTCTCTGCCTGCATATATCGAAAGCTTCTTGAGCAATTCGATCTTGACCGACTGCTAGATACAATACGTGAGAAGCACACCCATTCGGTCCCTTCTTTAAATTGGTTGCACGGAATGCCGGAGCGTACGACACGTGGCGTTTCAATCTACATCCTTTGGAGTTTCGGGATACCATTCTCAAAAATTTTCGGTGCAGAACTCGGATCTGAAGCGCGGGCGGTACAAGCAGTAGACAGACAGGTTATGTCTGCGGCGTTGGGGTTGTTGCTTGAAAAGCCAGATATGTAATTTGTAAACTTATACATATGACAGAGCGCTCCATATTTTATTTGCTAGCGAAACCATGGTAAAACAAAGCGGTAAAACAAAGCTCGAGGCGACGTCTGGTGGGAAACAATCTCAATTTTGTCAAAGTACCCATATATGTTTCCGAGAATGATTTGCTGCTCCTGATAGCTACGTAGCAATCTTTTTTATGCCCAGTGTTATGCACATACGATGTAGTTTCGCCACAGTAACTGACGAGCAAGTGTGTGGCAACTTCGAAACAGTGCTGCCCGTATAGTTTTCGATTTTAATTACCTAAAAAGTACGAGTGCTACCGGGACAAAAGTTGTGACCTAAGGGTATATTGAGGCCTCAATCTAACGAACAGATAAATTCTGTGGGATTGCACGTTTACTGCTTTGTGGTACCTTTAAGAGTACGTTTAAGGGTAAGAGTTTAAGAGTACCCACTAAGTGGGTTGTTAGTGTTGGCAACTGTGATATGCTGCGGGTTTCTCTCACAAAAAAAAAAAAAAAAATCACCTGCGCTGTATCTATTCAAACCCAACGCACAGCTCGTGTTATTGTGTAACATTTAGCACGGAGTGCAGAATTATGTACTCTGCATTATTGATTATTATTCTGCACATAGCTTGCGGTGTGCTCGATGCATTCTGCAATCTACTTCGACATGCAGAAGAAATACCTTTCACGTGGACTTGGTGTGAACCTGCGATTACGAGCAAGGTGACGTTCCGCACTTGAAGCAGACTTGGCAACTGTAAACAGCTATATCTATAACAGGCTGGTAGCACGGACGTAAATATTGCTAACAAATCACTATCTTGAAAGCCGTGTTTCCGATAATTAAGTCATGCCTCAAACAAATATGCCTCCTTCGAGAAAGAAAATCTGCATTCCGATCACGTCTGAAAAGAGAAATCACCCCGCGCGTTTGAAACAGCACAACAAGGCTTTTTGGCAACGTGCATATCATAAAACCAGATTACCGCCACATCGTGACCGTCTATCATAAAACATGGACGGTCATGCAAGGTCATCGAAGTGCGAAGCCTTTATGTGGACATGAAACGGAAATGTAGGCAAATACGTTCCCATAATATCCACTTTTGTTCTTCCCTTGTATAGGGTGAATATTTCCTTCGCGAAAACTGCAAATATGAACAACAACAACAACTTTATTTTTAGGATGATGAATGGGGAGTTTCATCACCAGGGGCGGTACTCTACCTCATTGCTGGTGGTGATGCGGGGAATGAAATGACGAGCCCCTTCACAATAAGGATCGAAGTCCTATGGTGTCCAAAAACGTCAAAAGAGCTTTGAGGGCAGAGCGTTGGTGGGTTGGATTTGGCCAGGGACCAAGCAACAACGACAGATAAATTAATGATGATGAACGGGGGAATTCCCCAAATGAGGTGCGGCCCACTACCCCAAGGCACAATGGACAGGATGAGATGTATCCTGATGATGAGATGATGAACGACGCTGAATAGCGCTCGATGGCCTCACTGACTCCAAGCAATTTTGAGAGATGCAAATATGAAATAGTGTGTGCACTTCGTTGCACATGCTGCACAACAACAACAACAACAACAATAGATGATGACGATGAGATGGGGAGTTTTACCGCGGTGGTGCGGTACCCCACCCCATTGCACGTGGAACATTATAAGATGCACTTGGACTTGCTTCGTGCCTTCGAACAAACGAACGGATTACGTGATGACCATTTGCGTAATTAACAAGTGCCTCACATAAGACAACTTTGTCAGTAAACGACCCGGGATATCGGCCCAGTTGTCTCCTATCGCGTCATGGCAATGTCTTGCATATATTATCGAATAGTAAAGGATCGGTAAGGACTCTCAGCAAGGTCTCAGACTCCCACATGGAATAACTGCGATTTAATTTGATAAAAATTTTGATGAAAATAGGAGCCTCAACGCATGCTTCAATGACACGTTCGCTTCATCGACTTCCAAACACCCATACTGCTTATTTCGGTTAATTTGGGTTAACTTTTGGGTTAATACTCGTCGATGATCGTATTTAAACTTAGTTGGGTTACAGGGCTGGTTCTAAATAACAGAACATCCTGAAATTTTACGGTGTATTGGCATGTACTAGTTGAGTGAAGTGAAGGAGTTCAAAAATCCCAGTTGTGTAATAATAACACGCCGCTATTTTTCTCGCTCGTTTCCTCTATTTCTGTTTTTCTCGATTAATATGTCGTTAATTTTGCTAATTTTGTTGCTGTAGTGTGTTGTAAGCGTGCTGTAAATAACACTCCAAGACCGGCTAACAAAAACAACACCAACAAAGCTCAAGTGCGCGCGACGAACGACTGTAGTGA
The DNA here is from genome assembly GCF_037126465.1 of Ornithodoros turicata. Taxonomy (NCBI): domain Eukaryota; kingdom Metazoa; phylum Arthropoda; class Arachnida; order Ixodida; family Argasidae; genus Ornithodoros; species Ornithodoros turicata. Next base: position 82,459,385 of record NC_088203.1, read on the forward strand.
TAACAATACCTGTCACTGAGAACTCTACTTCCCGATCGCAACGACGCCCTCTACCGTACATACTCAACAAACAGAAACACCTTCCCCGACTGTATCGCCCGAGTCAACAGTGTTGCATCAAATGAATGTAATTGAATCACCTCATTAAGCCATCCAGTCGCCTTCACGTGCAGGTTTAACTGTATAAAGTATCGTTTCACGCGTAAACAATGGCACTTCTGCTTAACGTTCCCGGCCCGTTTTCATCGGATTTCTGGAGCAAGGCATAAACGGCTCAATAAACAATCGCGTCCGGGCTCATGTATTGGGAGTTTTCTCTTAGCGTGCTGCGCAGAAAGCCTTCTTGACGTTTCAGAAGAAATAAAAGGGGTGTTGTTTGATAACCCGCTCACTTTCCGCTATTATTAGTCCCTTCCGCATTTCCGTTATTTACGAATAAGGAACGGATTTCGTTTGTCAGTCGTCGTAGTTGCGCCACACAAGAAAAAAAAAATATTAGTGCGACCTCGAAATAAAAAGGCGTTCGCGTGCGCTCGAAAAGAACGGCGTTGTGCTGGGAGAGTGAGATTTTTTTTTTTTTTTTTTTTTGTAATCGGTTCGAGCTGATAAACAATTTCCGTACTTGTTATGTTCGCTGTAAACAGTGTCTTCTTTGTTGATGCAACACAAGAGAGATTACCACAAGTTCTTAAACGTAGATAACATGGCGTAGATGCAGGCGAGCTGGTAGACGGTGTCCATCTTGAGACAGAAAAAGCTGCTGTGTCGTGTTGGTTTTTCTGTATCGCCCATATCCCTCGGGCTCCCTCAAGATGTGGTTCTTAAACGTACATCGCAGTAGAGAACGCTAAGAAGTCGGCCCAGGACGCATACTAACCCCCCTGTCCCTCACTCCTTCCTGCTGTCCTCTCGCCATCTGTCCACATCTGTACGCCGCTCATAGCCACAGTTGCTTCGCGGCGCTAACACGGAATCAAAAGAGAGAGAGAGAGAGAGAGAGAACGCTCCACACTACAGAAAAGTGCAGATGCAGAAGATACATCCATCCAGAAGAACGGACAGTTCAAAATCTTCAGCGGTTCCTAATCTGAGACCCGTGCTCTGTTCAGCAGCTGGGTAGTATACCACGCACAAATATCACGCGTTTTATTTTTCTTTCCCCATACCAATTTGAAATCGCGTATTTTTTCCCAATGCGATCAAAAAGAATTTAGCACGCACAAGTTCCGAACTTCATTCTTTTCGTTATACTAGAACAAACCCGAGAAAAGAAAAAAAAAATGTTTGCACCGTTCGTTCCAGCCTCGAAGCCGGAGCGTTTGGAGTCTTTATAGACAGAGGCGGGATAGCGTATTATGAGTTACTTTTGGTTGGTTGGTGCTCCTCGGCTACATAAGTTCGCCTATTAATTGTTATAACAAACACCCAGCAAAGAAAGGTATACACAACAAAATGGCTAACAAAGTAAGCTACGAAGAAAAGGAATAATGAATTGGGTTGACAGGTCGTTCAGACTAGAGAACAACAACAACAACAATAAATGAAGGAGAAGTGATGATGACATGGGACGTTTCCCGGTGGTAGCCACAGGTCCCTACCCCACTTCACAGCGGTTAATATGAGAACAGAGTGGTGGATGAGGTCCCGAAAAACAGACCAAAGCGTGGCTAAGGCCCTAAGTACCAGGCCGAAAGGCCCGTTATCAACTATGGGACAGTTCACCGCTGGTGTGCAGTATTGGTGCAGTAGTGGTGTGCAGACTCTAGGGTGCGGTACCCTACCCCATTGCATGTGAGACGTGAGGTCAAGCAGTTCACGTAACAACTGATCGGTACTCAAGTGGCTGTCAGTTTGGCTTTAAATACAAAACTCCACAAGATGACTATGTGGTTTCACTGCAAGACCCTCACAAAATAACGTAAGCGGTACTGAAGATGTCCCGAACATGTATATTCCAAATTACTCTTCATTTCTCTTTTTGTGCATGTACGTGTTGAAACGCACAGAGGAAGCTTGTCGAGCAAACGGTACAAGTGCATAAAGAGAGGCAGGAGCTATTCTTTGTCGGCCATGAGTTGTTTGTCGCGCGCGTGTGATATGTGTTCGATATGGTACTCCCCCCGCAGGGCGATATTGATGTGACAGTGCGGTATTTGGTTGGGATTGTGTTGCAAAATCCACGAAGCGCGACACCGGTGCCGATTGCGGAAGCGGGGAGACGTTTGGGTTTGCAAGTGTCGGATGTGTCGATTCGAAAAATATGATGATACCCCGTTCGCATTTCACGTCCCGTCATTGTGTTTGGTCGTGTGTTGATGCGAGCAATACGAGTGGCGTTTGTCTCAGCCGTGCCTCGTGTACCGGTAGAAATGCGCGGTAAATAAAATTTTGTACAGGGTGTCCCCAGTGATATGTAATTAACTAATTACATTATAAATTAATGTGCAGTTACATGTAATTATTAATCGCGTGTAATTATTAATTAATTACATTAATTAATTACATGTCATTAATTACTTTTAAAATCTTGGTATATGTTTGCCGGGGGACATCCTGTACAAAACTTTATTTACCGCGCATTTGTACCGGTACGCGAGGCATGGTTGAGACAAATGCCACTCGTATTGATTAATGATCTAATTCATCCGATTATATGTATATAACCGGATGAATTAGATCATTAATTAGACGACGCGCGTCGTCCAGGCTATGAAGCCACGAATTTCAGCATTCAGAATTCGCGAAAGTTATGGCAGTGACATGCCCTGTACTCGCGGAACATTACGATGACGATGATGATGATTCAATGTTAATGGGGCATGAGCAACTGAGGCTATAGTGCGCCAAAGCCTTGCCAAAGCCAAAGCCAAAAATGGGATGATTATACTAAAAATAATATGCTTGGTAAATTGAGATATAAACGCAAGCATGATATGATAAAAATAAGCATATTAAAACTACATCGCAGATAAATACGCGACGTCTCTGAGAAAGTTATAGATTCTTACAAACGGCAACAGCGGCTCATCGCCCAGTAATGGAAAATTACGTCCGCGACTGTTTTACAGCATTGTACGCGTTCAACGCAGGCTGTACAAAACTAGTCACTTCTCCCAGATCTCGGGAGATGTCATATCAGCGTATCAACCACATCGCAGGGGTGAACGCTTCCCGATAGTCCCCACCAAATTCCGAGAAAGGACGAATAGAAAGGTTTTCTCAAAATATATCTTCCCTGAGGCCATATACTCATCGCAATACAATCAGCCTTTCTTCCCTCAAAGTGCACGTGCATTTCGGGGACGATAAAAAGGCCAGGACCGGTTTTCCTAAAAACCGCAGAAGAGGGAGAGGACGGAGGGGACGCAGAGGAGCTATTAGAAATCAACATTAGAAATGGTGCCAGAGATTCTGGACGGCTCCGTGGAATTCCAAAATGCCAGCTGTATGATGTTTTAAGGGAGAAAAGAAGGCTACAATGGACGGTCGCCCGAGGTAGTGATTTCTCGTTGCAGGTGCATATTGAAGGAGCATGCACGTGGTGGAGAGGTGAAACATGGGAGAACGTGTAATGTGCGCGATGATAGCACCATCTGGGCGAAGCGTTGGATAAACGAAAACCGTGATCATTACAACTAGAAGTAAGTTATTGCAGGAGTTACAATCACAATTTGCGAGCCTTCCTATACAATCAAGTATGCTGTTAGAGAGCATATAACACTGTTCGAAATCGCAACATGGTGATGTGATAGAGAGAGAGAAAAAAAACAGGGGGGGGGGGGGAGGATGTGAGTCGCGACCAACCGGAATCGGAACCTGGCGATCGGTATTTCTGCAACTCAGATCGAACGTCACCGAATTTGATTCTCCCCTTTGCCGGAGTGTCGAACTACTTGTCATTGTACGCCACTGCATTGGATTGCATTGGAGTAGCGGAAAACACAGAAAAATTATGTAAATCTCCTACGTATGAGATTCAACGGAACATGTCCCGGACCCTGAAACTCGCTCCTTAATCCTGTTCCTGCAGGTCCTGTCAAATTGAACACTTACATAGATGTTGACGAACGAAAAAAAAAAAGAAAAAAGGAAAATACTCACGTGCCGGCACAAATACGGTCACTCAGTAATAATAACTAATTTCCTGTAACTCCGTTACCACACACTTTACCTCTACGTAAGCACCAACGTGACTTAGTTACATCATGTACCAAAGTACTGTGTTTCCCCCCCCCCCCCTCCCCCTCCCCTACCGTGTCTGTACAGCGCTTCACCGCGTCACCCCATTCCTCTCACACAACGGAATACGCGAAGCCGAAAAGCTGCGCAATTCAAAAGTGATAACGGAGCAAGAAAATAAAGACTCCTGCGAAACAATATCAAATCTTATACGACTCAGAGACGGGAACAAAGTCAAACTCACGGCTTGTGACGAGGACGGAGCCAGAGGCCACCAACTGTAACCTGACTTAATGTAACCTACAGTGGTATATACACGGCGCGTTGGCACTTTGCTATCGGTCATACATCGCGGATCTCAGCGCTAAGTTATCGCGCGATGCAGCGCAGGCGCCTACACCAACAGAAACGCCAGCGCTTATCTTTGCATATCGTCAGGCCTTCGGAGTGAAGCATTCGTGCGGGGACTGTGGCGAAAGAAGGGAATTCAATTGTCGCACTCCGGCTTCTTTTGTGCACTATCTATAGTGGCCTGTTTACTGAAACGGTGGTCGATGTTCCTTCGCTGTTTTTTTAATGAATGAGACGGAAAGTTCCTCCCACCGCATTCACAACAGCCGAGATATCGTGGGAGCTGATTATGTCGCAAATAAATGTTACGATGGTGAGGTGACCAAAGGATGTTGGAGTGGGCAGTGCAGGAAGACGCATGAACACGTTACAAAAAAGTAGTGACCTGTATAAAATCGGCAATGATTGGATGTTGCTCTGCGTGATGGAAATATATTGCTAAAAGGATTATGGGCTTCTGCATGATCGTTTATTGGGATAGAATTCTGTCACCTCAACATGCACTAAGCTGCGAGGACGGTTCGTACATTTGCAAAACAATGAGCAACCGAACTATTTGGAGGAATAACGAACACTTCAGGAACATTTACTAGGAAGATAAGGCCTGTTCTTTCCGATCAACGGAAGGAAGACCTTTCGTTTTTGGTTGATTGTTTAAATATGCCTTGTTGATTGCTTAAATATAGTAACATCAAAGTTTTACATCGTACTTTTCAATGGTTTATAATAATCTGCAATACGTTGTTCATTTCATTTCCACGTCTCTCACTTTCGTTCTGCACTAGACAGTCGCTCTGCATTTTTAAATTAAAAAGTAACAAAAAGGTTGACTGATTAACTGACATTAAGCTAAGGAAGCGCTTTTTGAAGCCCAACGAAACTATTCTCACCTGTAACGACAGTATAATAAACTGGAACACCACTATCAGACAATCACTGCTGTAATAATATATAGCTACGAAAATCAAATAATCATTCACTTGCGCATTTTCTGTACGCGTGGAACCCACGTGGACACCGTTTTCGCCACACGACGAAAAGAAAGAAGGGGAGGAGGGGAAGCCACCTGCATGCACCAGCAGCTTCTTTGGCGTGCGAAGCCGAAGCAAAGAAAAAGCCTACGACATGACATAATAAGTGGGGAGGTCGGGGCCCCCGCTTACGGCGTGTCGTTGCAGGTTTTGTTAACAACACAAGAGCACGCCAGGGCTCTAGGTTCCCGGAAAAGGAGCGCATAAATGGGCCCCGTGTACTCCGTGTAGTCACGTGGTACAGCATCTATTCAGCGTCGATAGCACGAGAGAGACACCGCTTGACTTCACGTCAGAAGTGTTGCGTAAATGTCCCTTCCGCTGTACAGTATACGCTCCGATGCGACATGACAACAACAAAAACAATGGTGATGAGTGGAGAGTTTCATCGCCAGGGGGCGATACTCTACCCTGTCCGGCATAAAATCCACTGCAAATTCCCGGAAACAACGACACAGTAAATTATGTGATATCCTTCGGGCGCGAATTGCCTTGTCATATATGGCACGCATCTTGGACACACGGAAGGTTGTTCTGTAAGACACCCTTCTAAATGCGGTTCTGAACGGTAGAAAGTCCAGCGAACCGGAACGAAAATGTGAAGGGAAGTGCCTCGGGACGAGAGGCGCTGATATTTCGAACACAGTACTATGTTCTTCTTCTGGGCAGCATCCCCATCAGCGCATTGGTATTTTAAGATCTACAGGGATGACCTGTTATGGGAAGAGGCGAGAAGCACCATTTCAAATACTATACTCTCACAGTAACCCTTTCAAAAGGGTGTATTCCACTTAAACGCTGTTCCACGCTGTTCCGGCGTTTCGCAAACACGTTTTCAAAACTTATATTACATAATTTAGTTTGTTATGCGGAATAAAAAGGGGTGTTTACAGAAACGCCTCTTTTGCTGTGCTGAAAGTTGTAAAAAAATGTGTACTGTAATACTGTGTCCTGTTAGCTTCACGAGTATACTCGAATGCGAAAGTCGCGTCTGCTACAACCCACGTAAAGTGTGTGAGTATGAGACTGTTGTTGTGGCAGGGAAAACGAATATAGGTACGAACGGCAATTAGGTACTAGTAACGCAGTTGTACTAAAAAGTGCCACGATAAGCTGCGATCAATGAAGCACCTGCATGACCGATCAATGACTTCATGAAACTGATGTTCAGCGAAGTGTAGATAATCACAACCAATTTTTCAGTCGAATTTTGCCTGATATGTGTACATACGAATCGTAGATTGTACATATGGTTAGCAATCTGACATTCTTGTAACCAGTTTGCACGCAGAACATCTACGTTGTTATTGTGTTAGTTAAAAGCAAAGTGCAATCTGAGCAGTTGCTTGTGTAGTCAGATAATTATGGTAATAAAATATTCTGAACAGCAAAGACCCGTACAGCGTTTTGTCGGCATTAACGACATTCTGCGAGGCTTTAATTGCGCAAAAAATGCGACTACTTTGAGAGTATTTTTTCATCACTGGGAATTTTGCTAGGAATGACAAATGACTTGAGTGAAACAAAGTTACTGAGCCGGTGTGTTTGTAATGAATAATTGAAGAAGGCTTTGCAACAACTACCGAAAATATATATATATATATATATACTTAAAACATGACCACAATGTCAAGCAAAGCGATTGTCGCATATGGCAAACGGAAGGGAGGGTTCTTTCAAGAGCGCTTTTTGATCTCGGTTTCTACCATGCCGTGTTTCCTCTGTTTCAGACAAACGCGGTGATAGATTGGACCATTCCAACGCTACGACACACACACACATCACAAATGCCTATGACACACCATCAATTAGACGCACTGGCATATCAAAACACTGTAAACCTAGCACCCGCAATCATTTAGTAAATCACGTACAGAGACCATATGTACACGACCTAGTTCACGAAACCTCACCTAACGATATCCTTCACTGCCAAACTTTCCCCCCAAAATAATCCCAGAGATGACCCATTGTGAGAATCAAGGGCACATATCTGACCACCCCTTCATTGACGCATCGCGAGATTAGTAACCAGTTAAGCTAGCCATCCTCAACAGATGCTTTCATTGAGGCTGACCTTTGCACTCTCCTAGAAAAGACGACCTTGATAGCGGAATAATGGTCCGTGATTCATGGGCTGGCCATCGAGGGAATGACAAGACATGTAAGAGAAAAAGAAGAGAGATGCAAGGATGTTCTTTCGAGTAGAACCTAATGTAGGCAGTGAGAAGATAGGGGAGATTCAAAGAAAGACGGAGTCCGTACTGGCCCGTGGAGAAACGTCTGCACAGAATACTCAATATGTATTCCTAAAAAAAAAAAAAAAAAAAGAGAAAGATCGTGTAACCGTCAAATGAACTGTGGCGGAATATACAGGGCCAGATTTTTTTTTTTTTTTTTTGTCGCTATAAATGTTCCGGGATTCCGGAGGGAAAAATCGGGATCTACTTTGAAATCTGAAATTCGGGGTGAAAGGTGGGTACTATTCATATAATCGGGTATTACTGAGTAACTTCTTTCTTTGTGTCCAGCACCGCGGCCCGTTGGTAGAGGTGCACATATTGGTCAAACATGCATTCCTCGTGATTTATTAGTCACGAATATCACTGATGTAAGATTTTCACCAGACGTGCACGCAGATTGCTGCTAAACTGTGTACGTGATACTACGTAACACGTCATTAAAATTCGGGGGGAAATCGGGTTTAATCCGAATTGGTGCGAAACTGTTTCGGGAAGGAACAATCGGGGGGAATCGGGTTTAACCCGAAAAAGTGAGAACCTCAGTATATTGAGCCCGTATCGCCTTCTTAGTGGTTCAGGTTATCTATTTGAATATAGTAAGCATTCTATGAGAAAAGACGCCAACACAAAGGCATACGCATGTAGCAAGTGGCTAATTTGGTTAATGTAAACTAAGGCGCGTTTGGCCGGGTATTGCGGGAGGTTTTCATGTTCACAGGGCTGGAAGCTGCTTTGGAACCAGTGGGAGCCAGATAGTCACCAAATCAGGTTATTTAGTGACTCGAGTCAGACACACATGAAGTGTGTTGAGGTTATAGCACATCAGAGGTACTAGAGACGAGTCTGCTACAATGAGTTATATCGGCATCGTGGTCCTATGACTTGAAAACCCGAGACGAGGTAGGGACGATAACAGACAAACACAAACACGGTCTCTCTCGGGTTTTCAAGTCATGGATCGTCACCACCGGCTCGCTTGCTACCTAACTTTCCTTTCGTTATCGTGGTTCCGATTCGTTGGTTGATGATAGTTTTCTCATAGTTGATGACAGTTGTTCGACATGAGGTTTCGAATTATCAATATTATTATCATGATTCTCCGCAAGATCGATGCCTGTACCGTTTATCAACATTTCCCAGATCTCGTACAATAAAAAAAATATTAGAAAAAACGAAAAAGAAAAAAATATGCTATCGTGCAAAAACACTACTCTTGCGATAACATGACGAAGCAAGAAGCAACCACACCGTGTTGAACACTGCATGACATTGTCATCACGTTGTCCTTGTAGTTCTCTGAAGCAAACTTTAGGATAGGCCTCGACAAAGACGTTACATGTGAGAGAATCTTGCGAAATAAAGGAAGGGTATTGAACCGAGCGACGAACGTGTCAAGTGAGTGAGAAAGTACTCCAGCTCGAAGTAGACGGCGCAAATCGACAGACAACGATTTCCTGCGATATCGCTCGCTGTCATGGCAGCCAAACATGGAAATCACCCCCGTGGCGGCGACGGCTTCCCCAGATAACGCAGCAGAAAGATTCGCACAACGGAAGCTGGGCCTTCGACATGCAAGGGCGATATAGTGACAGCTCCCGCGGCACCTCGAATGGAAGAGTGTGAGGCAACGTCCATGCCTGAACGGTATACTTGTACGGGAATTGCGTACACACACATTGGAGCATCTACGATAACGAATATATGATGATGATGATGATGACTAACAATCTATAAAGCATGAAAAACAGTCGTAGTAAACTTGTTATGGCAAAAATGCTAATATGAAGCAAGCTGAGAAGGGTGATCCAAGGGATACATGTACCGATTGACAGTGACTGAACGTAACATGTATGCATCTGTTAACATGTTTGTATATGAACTATACACTATCTACAACAGAGAGGAAAGTGACAGTATAATACAAGGGGAAGTCCAGGCCCGCTATTAGTGGACAGTGGAGGTGTCGTTGAGTAGAAAAATGGAAGACAGCAGAAGGAGTACCCAAGGAAGTTAAAAAAAAGAGTAAACCGTTATCAAGAAGTGTATACTGTTGGTGGTATACCCTTCAAACTTGAGAGAAGTGGAATGGAGGGCAACATGTCGTATCGCAAGATGCGGATGACATCAGAGGATCGTCCGTTAGACGAATGATCATTTAGGATCGTGTGGAGGTGACAGAATCATGGTAAATGCACCACGAATGACCAAACTGCGAATCAAGTCTGCGAAAACTACACGGCAAGATGCAATCGGGAGCGAAACGCCGTGCGAAACACGTGTAAAGCGAAATGGCAACAAGAAATGCTCTTTTGGGAACGCTTATCTTGAACAACGTCACAAAGAGGTGATATATCTCATAGCGTCGTCATCGTGTAGTTGTTGTCATCACAAAGTAACAAACTAAAGACACAGAAAAAAAAATTGAGACGCAATGGAGGAAAAATCATGAACGCGTCCGATAAGCTGAACAAAAAATCGTGACAACGCGGTCAAAACCTGAAGGAAGAAATCGGGACACAGTACCGCACGGTGACAAGTGTCACGGCGTTCACTCCGCTGCTTCCAAATGACTCGTACAGCACAAGCAACCGCGCTCTCACTTACCATGCTTCCGTCGACGTCCGATTCAGCGTTTTCCATCCTAAACGTAGGAAGGGGGATGCGATTTTTGACACGAATTTTGGCAGCTTGAAGATAACCACGTCCAAAAATAAGGAAGCCACCAAGCGTCCACTGCGACGTCACCGCGGAACAAACGTCGTTGCACCACCAAGCTCACAGGGATCCACCGAAACCGAAGGGGGCAATAAAACAAAGAACCAAATAAAAAGGAGCAAGTATGGGGGGGGGCCCGCGGTCCCTCGGTCGCAGGCGAACACGCACACACACAAAACACACTCAGGGAGGAGAAGCGCTGTCACACATACAGAGACAAAATCGGACGTGCTTCGGGGTCACGCGTCTAACTTGCAATGAATAGAGCGCACGCGGAAAGCGCGCGGACCGCCCCTTCCCGGCGTGCTGTGCGCGCGCGTGCTCCGCCCTGGCTGGCTGGATTGGCGGCTCATTGGCCAATCACGCGGCGCCTCATCGATGCGGTTTGATAATTAATTTGAAGTGATCGGACGGGTGTATGGGTTCGTGTTTCAAACGGATTCACTCGGTGTTCAGTATTGGCTCTGGGGAGAGGCCGCGGTGCTTTGCTGATCCGACCGAGAGCAGGGAGTGCCCCAGTTCAACGCCAGTCATGTCGACGAAAGGGCTTCGATATCATGTTCGATATCATGTCGATGTAACCGTCGTGAAAAAAAATAAACAAAAGTTCGATTTGACATTTGGGCTGCTTTATGGGGCTTCTCAAAAACAGTCTTTTTCTTGAATATTAGAACACAATCATTTCATACGTAAGTCGTCTGAGAAACAGGATGAGGATGTCGGAGAAGTAAGGGAATATCTCTATCCATTGACTAACTCATGCAGCATGTTTCCCCCCCCCCCCTTCTTCTTTTTCTTTTCTTTTTTCTTTTTTCTTTCTGTTGCATCATACTTCGGTTTGAGTCACATAGCCATAACCTAAACGGTGGTGATGTGCTGCTGGTGAAAGGGCCTCGCCGTTGTCGGCCTCATAGAGGTGAGACGTCGAGACTGGGAAGTACCCGGGTTCGAATCCCGGTGTTGGCTGCGTTGTCTGTGTTTTTTTTTTTTCTGGGTTTTCCTCAGACGCTTTCAGACGTATGTCGGCATAGTTCCCTTAGAAGTCGGTCCAGGACGCACATTCACCCTGGGCCATAAACTAAACGACACCTGTACAACCACGAAGGAGTCCTATGCAAGCCCTTTTCTGACTCACGAGCACGAAATCGTTATGGGGTAAATGAAGCAATGTCAAGACTCTGTGTTTATTTATTTATTTACATACATACCCTCAAGGCCCAGAGCGGGAAGTAGAGGGGAGTGGGGTTCTTACAGACAAAAATGGGCGAAAATATATAGGATAAGATAATGGGTACTACATTTGTAGTACAAATCATAGTATATAAACATCTAACATAATCAACATACAACAAAATCAAACAGTAACAGACAAAGACATAACTTATAAACATCCTGATCATGGTGTTCCGGGCGATAATTGAAATAAATAAATGCGGTAAATGAATAAAATGACAAGGTTCGGCGATTGGGTCAGAAGTACTGATTATTCTTTTCTCTTGCGAACTGTGCACACATTAAAGCCCCTTTCCTCGTGTCTCTACTTATCCATATCTATACCTATACACACACGCCACATGCAGTTCGCACGCGTTTCAGACCGGGGAAGGAAGAAAGAATTGTGATGGAAATGGCTTGCTCCCTGTACATGTCGACGACAATTTACGCGTTCCACAGTGGTCAGCAGTGATTGCAACAATGATCGACAGAGGGAGCCACGTCGAACGCCGAAAGCAACAACAGATTGCACTGCGATAGAGGCAGCATTGCGCGGCATATAACATTATACAACGGACGTAAGACAACAGAAAACTCATCTGACCCTTGGAACCACAGTTATCCTAAAAAGTACAATCTCCTGACCTTTACAAACCTTTTCCCTTTCCCCTACAGTGTTGCAGATTACGATTATGCAACCTGTGTGGTAACCACAGTGTCCTTTAAGACACTGGCTGTGTGTAGCCGTTGTGTCGTCACCTGCTTGCTGCCTGGCCGTTGGTACCTACACAGAAATGTAACCAACATTACGATATGTAGCGCTTTTCTTAGTACGCAGACACCTCGAAATTTGATTTTTATTTGCATTCTCCGAGAACACTTCTCGCGATGCGGCATTGCCCAGTTCACATTTATCGCCCGTAATTGTGCACCTCGACAGAGATAAAACACGCTGATTTCGATAAAACCTTATCGTACATCGCACGATGCAAAAAATGTGGATGCCTTTCTGCAGTGTCGACGACTTGATATCTTCTCGTCGGGCTCAGTCGGGCGTCTACGGGACGATTTTTGCCCTGGAATAACGCGCCTTTCCGTTTCCTTGCTAACTAATTAGCTAGGCTATATGGACCCCTAATGGTGGAGTTTGTGTGATGTGTTTGATTGAATTGAAGAAACAAACTTCAGAACCCCTTCACAAAATGGGTAAAAGTGCACTCTTGTGCCGCATTCCTTTTCCCACATTTTCCCACATTTAACTTTGTGTGTTTGGTATGTATAATAAAATATTTTGATTGGTTGATTGATTCATTGATTGATTGATTGATTGATTGATTGCATCCCATACCGGACACACCGGACCAAGCACAGGATTGGCGACCCATTCTTCCTGGCGACAAGCGGAAACAAGGGAGTCATGGCTCCCTTCGGAGCAGGTGTTGATGTTGATGTTGGTGATGACAAATAATAGGGAGAGATGGAATTCGTTACCTGACAAATTCGGCTACTCCCATAAATAGAACCCCCCTCCCCCCCCTCCCCCCAAAAAAAAAGAAGAAGAAGAAGCCAAATCACCGCAGGCAGGGATGGGGAGCTAATGCATTACGTCGGTAATGAGTAATGCTAACACAGTACATCTTGTAGACTAATGAGTAATGTAATGCCATTGCGTTTTAATCGGGATATTGCGTAATGACATATCACATAACTGGTTACATCCCATTTCGCCTATTCCCATTTTGCCTAACCCGGATTATCGGATTAAAGAGGCGGGAAGGGTAACAGCCGTTAGGCGAAATGAGACTGCCGTGCAATCTCATTAGGCAAAACCGGACTGTCGGCAAGTGGGCGTTACTTACACGCTCCGACCCGATGATGACGTGTGCAAGAAATGAATGTGCTCGTCGGACAACTACCTTACGTCGTCCGAAACAAAGACCCCTTACATTTGCAAATATAAGGTGTAAATATAATGTAAAAATACAACAAAAACATTTTACAAACATTTTACATAGTGACTCCTGATGGACAGCATGACGAATGAAACAAGACTTCGAGCCATGTTCAGTGTCACCTGAGCGATGTTAAATATGGAAACTGGTGTCACTATAGTCGTGTTTAATTTAACTCTTTTTTTTTTCTTTCGTGTTAGCGCCGCGAAGCTATGAGCGACGGCAAGGTGGCTATGAGCGAGATGTGGCTATGTGGAGATGAGAGGTGGCTATGAGCGACGTACAGATTAGAACAGATGGAGAGAGGACAGCAGGAAGGAGTTGGGGGATAGGGGGTTAATATGCGTCTTGGGCAGACTTCAGGGGGAACTGTGCCGGTATTCGTCTCGAAAGTCTTCGGAAAACCCAGGGAAAACCTCAGACAGCACAACCGGTGGTAGGATTCGAACCCACCGCCTCCCAGCTAGCACGACACCACCGAGCGAGACGCCTTAACCCACGTTCAACCTAACTACCGTATTTTCCGGTGTATAACGCGCGCGTTTTTCGGTAAAAAGGTGCTCTGAAGAGGGCCTCCCCATTATCTAACGGTGGGAGTTATACACGGAAATATTTCCGACAGGAATTCCTTTTCTGGTCGGTGTCGTACAAATTCTAGTCTCCTCCAGGGTGTGCTGTGAATTTCTCCCAAATCACTTAGGGTCAGTTGAGAAACCCGGCGTAGGGCGTTGGAATTAATAAAAAGTTGTGATGCTACTTAAGAATGTCATTGAGCAGTCAATAATTCAGAATGGCGAACGGGACATGATGTCGTACCTCGATGCCGTGGGACATCTAATGCATATTGAGTAGAGCTGCAAATTTGGAAGAATTTTGAAGCGCAGAAAACAAAGCTGCCCTTTTAATTTAAAAAAAATGTAAATAAAAACTATGTTTTCACTCTTGCACAGTCTATATTTGTGAACCAACAGATAAGGGAAGAAACCCTAGTGTAATATGAATTATAAATACAGACCTCATGCTTCAGTGAAACCAACAAGGTTGCATGTAAAGTTATATGAAGATCCGAAATTGACTTTTGGCAGCATGCCAGAGGACCGCCTTCTTTCTTACGTAACACGTATTAGTAGGCTAAGTGGGACTGTCTGCAGCATACATTAGGCCAAATGGGACCCCCTGCAGTTCGAGGTCAGTGAATCTGCTAAGGGATGGCGAGATAATCCGCTAAGAAGCATTAGGCAAAATGGGAATAGGCGAAATGGGAAGACACGGGTATAGCCAGAAGGGGAAGGGGCGGTTTTGGGGGTCAACACCCTCCCCCCGAATCTTAACTTTGGTAATGCGTTTGAGAGAGGGAAATTGGTTGAAATCCTCCTCCCCTCCCGAAATATTTTTCTTGCTACGCCGCTGCCCAAGATGTTTCTTCTTTTTTTTTTTTCTCAGCCTCTCAGCAACCAACAAGAAGGACACAGGGTCCAAGTGGAGTTTGAACACCAACCCTTCCCACGTTGTAATTTACTTTATCTATGGTTGTTATGCATACTGTTCTCTCTCGACGAAATCATTCATATACGCAGCAGGAACGACGCAACGTCCTGAATTAGGGGGGACCCCAGATCCCAACCGGCACCTCCTTCCATCCTCCACCGTCACCGCCAATTCATGCCCTGGTCCCAAAAATTTTGGGCAATCTGAATGACAAAAAGTGGCAAATGCTTTATGTGCGGCTTTCGACTCTACAGCTCATGGCACAAATGAGACTGAGATAGGGTTGGGCATAAGTAAATTTCAGATGTATTTAAATATAAGTACAAAATGCATTGCTTAAATATGTATTTAAATACTTTGCATAAATACTTTGTAAGTGAGAGCAAAAAACCTCCCCACTTCATCGTCAAAATATAATTGTTTTGTTCTTTGTAAGCGCAGTATTTAAAAACAAAATATGAATACAGCATTTCACTACTCCTAAATTTGGCTGAATGTTTTCCTGTACTACTTCGCCGGTGGAGAGTTACATATTCTGAACTCTACATAGTCTTATTCATACTTGCATGTTAATACCACGTTATATTAAATTCTCCTAAAACACTCCTAAATACCTTCATAAATATGTACATAAAATAATCAGGATATAATCAGGATCAATTTAGACTGAATAACTGTTTATAGAGCATTCAAGCAGACTGTTAGTACGTAACAGCATTCCTTTAAAGTCATTAATTAATCCATTAAAAATCCATCCATCATTAAAAAGTCATCCATAATCCATTAAAGCCATTTAATTAGACGATCCTATCCTATATACAGCTCCTGTTCGATGAGACGATGTTGGTTTTTGAAAGAAACGACTCTCACTACAGGAGCTAAAGAACAATATGCACATCCAGAAAGTCCAGTAACATCTGGACATTAGTCCTCGAGTCTTTCTGAAGTTTCAGAGCCATAGACTCGTATTCGGTACTGAGTGCGCTATTGGTATAGAAGTGAGTAACGTTGATGCCATTCAATTGTTGGCACAGGCGCAGTATCCACGTATTCCCGAAAGAAACTTCTAAAAGTGTACTAATCCTTCGAATCAGGTGAATAATCTCTAGCCTTTAAGCAAGTCACGACAGCACATGCAGCTGTGAAATGTGGAAACATGCGCATCTGATGTATTTACACGGATTTACAAAGTATTGAAGCAAATAAATACAGTGAACCCTCGTTAATATGACTCCCGATAACCTGGCATACACGCTTTACGACCATACTCCTGGGGAACAATGCAGTGAAACCTCTGCAAATCCCCCCCCCCCCCCCTGTTAATATCACGATTCCGGGCATTATGACCAAAATTTTCGGGAGCAACCATGGTCATAATAACGAGGGTTCACTGTACTCCAAAAACAGTATTTAAATATAACTACAAATACATTTTTGCGAACTGTAGTTAAATGCAAGGTATAAATACATGTATCGATATTTTTTATTCCGTGCTAGCACCGCGAAGCAACTGTGGCTATGAACGGGGTACAGATATGGACAGATGGAGAGAGGATAGCAGGAAGGAGTGGGGGACAGTGGGGGATTAGTATGCGTCCTGGGCCGACTTCAGGGGGAACTGTGCCGACATTCGTCTGGAAAGTCTTTGGAAAACCCAGGGAAAACCTCAGACAGCACAGCCGGCGTTAGGATTCGAACCCACCACCTCCCAGTCTTCAGCACGACCTTGATTATCACCAACGAGCGGGACGCCTTAACCCTCTCGGTCATGCCGCTGGTATTTATATTTTAAATAGTGTTTTAAATACAATGAATTGAAATCCATCCATCCAGAGTGGTGTAAAACATCCTGGAACCCCTGAACACTTTCAGGTCATGTCGTCGTGAGTTCTATTGCATCAATCGACGAAGCCTTGACTATGCTGGCAGTTTGATCGATTCGCTTGCGGTACCTGAGAAAGCAACTTTAGCGCCTCACCGGCACGGAAATTTTGCGTCACCTTCAATAATGCAGGGGGTCTACAGTAACCCCTGAAACACCTCTCTCCCCTTCCGGCTGTATATGCAGGCCCTGTACGCAGCGATTTTGCAGAAACCGTAGTCACCACCTCTCTAACGAAGTAAGACGGCTTTCAAACACCAACTTCTGGGAAAAGGTAATACAAAAGTAATGTCATTACATGATGAAAGTAGTGACGTTAGTAATGCATTGTTCGGTGTCTAAAGGTAATGAGCAATGTAGTAATTTATTGCTTTACGTGACGTGAAAAGCCTGAGACTATAGCGGTACAGGACAACACACGACTCAAACCAGCAAAAGTTTAATTTTCACAAGGCAAGTAAACATGACTCGTGAGAAAGAGATGAGGAAAAAGAGCAGGCAAAGGGACTAAAAAGGCCAACCACCCTCCGATGGAAAGGAACCACATGTCAATCGAAAGTATATATGCAAGGTCACTTAACTGTTTACAAAACTGCAATGCGTAATGGTAACGCATTGCAAAATAAAAGTAATTTCCCCAACTCTGCTTCCCAGACACTATGCAGACCACACCTGACACATTGGCTTTGATCGAGCACTGGCCGTTTCGTCGAGAAATGGACGATTCATCGAAAGCTGTTTCATCGAATCGTTTGTTACTTCGTCGGGCGCATTAATTTCGTTACTGACGAGTCGAGTTACCTCACAAAAACTTTAACGAAACAATAAAATGATCGGTGAGGAAGCAAGGCGAGCTGGTGATACTGATGCATATTGTCATACGTTGCATATTACCAGAAATTTGTGAGACGTGTGCTGTAAGTCTTTATTCGTGTCCAAAATAGTCTCGGGGTTATCAGTATGCATCAGTATATTACCAAACGGCCAGGTTCGATTAGTATATAAAAGAAAACTGAAGCACATTATTTGCCGATAAACGCTATAATTGTACCGTCATTTGCGTGGAGCACACCACTCCGTACGTGCGCACCTGGTGACTGCACCTTTGCTAAGATTATTGCCACTATACTACCAACATTAAGTAGGACAGTCTCTCTGTTTGAACCGCACAACATATGTCTCGACTAGAGTCACTAAATAAGCTTCGCTTCAGAGTATCGACACTGAGGTCCAAGGGAGAGCAGACACGCCATCTTGTTTCCGCACCACACCGGTTACCGGTACCGTCTCAAGTTGAGGAACAAAGACGGCCATAATGGTTACTGTGGGATGGAGAAGCGTGTATGATTGTTGTGCGATAATCCATGTATTGTCAACCACAGCATCCCGAGGATGTCAAGGTGAGCTCAAGGCAGTCAACTGCTGAAGATGAAAGGTGGAAGTCACTGAAAAGGTTAGCCAGCCGTAGGACTCGAACCGACATCTTCTGAATTACCGGCCCAGGGCTCTACCAATTGAGCTAAGCTAACACGCCTTCTCAGCGATTTCCAGGGTGCGTCATCTGAAGGGACAAACCAGTCACTCTCTCTCACTGATCCTCCTTTCACTCTTACATTCATTTTTGCACACTCATACACACATTCATACGACAAGGATCGACGCAAGCGGCAATTGTTGAACAAGACAGAACTGATGTTCTGAGGCTGGAACAACATGGAAGGGACAATCACATACAAGGCCTCAAATTGCCGAAGAAATTTCTTTTTTCTTAGGCAATTTCTTAGGCAACTTGAGGCCTTGTATGTGATTGTCCCTTCTATGTTGTTCCAGCCTCAGAACATCAGTTCTCTCTTAGTGAACTGCTGCCTGTAAACGAAAGGAACATTTCACCCGCGCACGATAGATGGCATCGTGTGCTAACATCCGCAGTGCGCGTGTGCGTGGGTAGCGTGGCGCGGAAACAAGATGGCGCACGCTCGCTCTTGGAACTCAGTGTCGATACTCTGAAGCGTAGCGTATTTAGTGACTCTAGCCTCGACATACAGCTGTTATCAAGCTGTATACAGTCAGTCAGCCTATACTACTTGTCCGTGTGGCAGCTCCTTACAGGGAAGAATGTAGGGTGTCCTCCAGCTGAGCAACTGCAATTTTTGTTGCGTTATGGTCTTGCAACAAACGCTCCTGACATTGCTTTTCTTGAACTGCTCTGTCGCCAAGATCACAAGCCAGAGTACAAGTTAAAAAGCCACCCCTCATAAATTCCCTTTACTGCATCCGTCTTCCCACACGTATAGCTTACGTCCGTCGATTCCTTTGAGAGGGACAGGTAACGCTATACTGCCCGTCGAAACGATCCAGAATGAGCGACCAGGGATTTTTCCAGCACCCCCCACGCACCCCTAATACACTAAAAACACACACACACACAGAGGTCATAATAGCTCCATAGGCCGAATAAAAAAAAAAAGGAAAAGGAACAGCCTATACAGGTGTCACGTTCCCCACGGTTTTCCCTGGGTTTTCCGAAGACTTTCCAGAGGAATGTCGGCATAGTTCCACTGAAGTCGGCAAAGGAGGCATACTAACCCCTCTGTCACCCCCTCCTTCCTGCTGTCCTCTCTCCATCTGTCCACATCTGTACCCCGCTCATAGCCACAGTTGCTTCGCGGTGTTAAAAAGAAATAAAATAAATAAATAAACGCCTAAGATACCATGCAGACAAGCCTCTGCTTCTCCAATGACTGACTGTCAGCGCAAGTGCCCCTCTATCCTTGCAACTTTCTCTTCTCTGATATCGCTGATACGAAGGTTCCGCAATAATATGCGCAAACGTAAATAGGCATCCCATGTTATTATCACTTCTCCTTCATTTATTGTTGTTGTTGTAAACAGGCAAGGTGTGCTTTGGGGACCAACCAGACTGCTGTGGGGACCGGCCTTGGAGTCCGTTGTTCTGCCTGGTAGAATTACCCAAGCAGCCCAATGTACTAGAAAGTCCAGTGCAATGGGGGTTGAGGGGTGTCTCATCGATGTTCTTTAGTTTCACGAGTCTCTTCAAGGCCTTCCACCTGCCCGTCCACCAGCATTGCACTCGACTTGTAGTACATTGTGCTGCTTGGGTAAAAGTTTTTTAACCAAGGCTGGTCCCTAAAGAAGTTGATGATAACACGCTTTCGAGCCTATGCTCACTGAACCATTCGTAGCAGTGATATCAGAGATGCTAACTTTACAAAGATAGAGGGACACTTGTGTTGACGGCCAGTCATTGGAGAGGGATGGGCTTGTGCTTTATGCGTTTCAGAACAAAAGTATTGACGACCTGAACCCCTAGGTCATCGATTATACGTTTCGCCGCCGCGCAAAGCATGCTGGTGGCATTATCAGCATATCAGCCGACGCATTTTTCCCGCTTCTTGCCCACCACAGCAAAATATAACCTCGAACCGGTCTTCTCCTGACGTCACATGTTTGTAAACAGAGGGTCGTCTATAGTTTGTCAGTCCAGTGCATCGTCGTGTCCGATTTCACACTGCCGTATTTGTCGTTCGTTCGCTTGAAAAATAGAACCTGAAGGCAATCGAGATCCGTAGGCTCCAATGGGCCAGTTTTGGCTCCGTTAAAAACACGGCCGAGAAAAAGGTTGGTGCGAAATGGGCCTTAAAGTATTGTTTGTCAGTTCAGTGCGTCGTCGTATATCCGCCCCTGTTTGTTTCCCTGTACTGTTTATTTATTTATTTATTACTGTTTTTATGGGTTACCAAACATATCAGTTTCTCACTCTGTTTAATCTACTTTCGTCTCCCACTCAAAAGCAGAGTAGTATCCGCTACTAAAGCGAACTAACGGAATACCGCTACCTGCTACTCCACGAAAAAGTAGCGCAATACTACCGCCGCTATAAATTTGAAAGAGTAACGCGATACGGTTACCAAATATATATACGAAATATCCACATTAGGTGATACGCATGCAAGGGTTGTGGTGAACGGCGTGCTGTGTTCAGGCTCTCTTTCCGCATCTGTTTCTCTCTCTCTCTCTTATTGTTGGTACAATTGTAATATGTCCCTCCCATGTCACATCTTCTCATCGACGGCCGCAGTTTCGACACCCGTCGAGCCACGCTCAGACGACGCCTACTCGAGCTGCGGTGCACAGACTTTTCTCTGGCCAGTCTGGTCGACGCAGGACGACATCCCACACAGCGGTCTGTGACCAAAGCAGTTTTGACGTTCTTCAGCGACACAGGTCTCATGCGCAGCCTGTGAACTCAGGTCGTGTTATCTCATTCGTCAGTGCCCGACCCTCACATCTCACCCTCATACACATTATCCTCACCATTTTATTTTAAATCTTATTTGTCTATCTCATCCTTCTTTCACCTTTTGTTAGCTCATCCTTTATTTCCTAATTCTGTTCTTTATTTCCTTTTTTTTTTTTTGCGGAATAGCAAGCCGACATACCGTTTAACTGACCTTTCCTCCTTTTTTTCTTTGCTCTAATAAATATATCCCCCCTCCCATGTTAATTAGTTTTCTATAGGCTGAGACCTCAAGTGCTTTTCAATTTCCATGTGACAGGTTTGTTGAACAAGTCTCGCAGTGACTCATTTTAAAGGGAAGGCTGATGAGCACGTCAAAGGAAAAACCTGGTTGCTTTGGTAACCATGGCAACTAACGTGCTAGCATTTTAGAGTGTTTCCTGGCTCCGGACATCTTGCTTTCGCTAGTTGACACAAGGGCCCCACACCAAATGTGCCACACACCCTACAGTATTGGACAAAAGTGCTCCATCACCGGCGCGTCTAGCAGTAAGGTGGTTCGCGGATGAGATTTCTGCAATGCGACCCTCGCCCCTCTCGCAGTGCTGACTTAGGTTGCGGGATAGAACCCTGCCGTGGGTGCCAGCTATTCAAAGGGGTTCAGAAGTCATCTGGAACGGCATATGTTTAACGGTACCGCAAAGCAGATGATAGGCAGTTTATGTTGACGGTTTAGGTTAACAGCTTGTTGCTGGTAAGCCCAGAGCAACAAGCAACAACGGAACATTTAATATTTTTAATTTGCTAGCAAACGTGAATTAAAACGGCTCGTGGCGACATCTGGTAGGATTTGGATTGGATTGGATTGGATTGGAAAAGAAAGAAAAATATGGAGAGGTTACTCCCGACCCAGTCAGAACTGGCTACTCGAAAACGCGTTTGTGGGTGAAAAAATAGAGCCAGAAAAAAAAAGAAGAACAAATAAACAAGCAAACAAACAAACAAACAAACAAACAAACAAACAAACAAACAAAAACAGGAAACAGGAAAGAGGTAGAGTGGGTGAAGCAGGAGCAAGCATAAAGGAAAACAGGGAAAGGAATGGGGAGACACTCACTGCACAATGTCAGATACCGTGCGAACACAGTGTCACAGAAGTTGTCAGTTGTACATCTGCTAGGAAATAACCCCCAATTCGTAAGGCAACAGTGATCTATGTCCCTGACTGACGTGCTGCTCGTGATGGCTACGTAGCCGACACATAGGCAACTTATTTCATTTTAGACCCAGTGTTGTCCGCATGCAATGTAGTTATGCCGCCGTACTTGTCGGACAATTCGCAGTTGGTGACCACTTCGACATAGCGTTGCCCGTAATTTTTATTTTTCTAAAAACAATGAATGCATTTTGGATGGAAACTGTGGCGTAAGAGTACAGAGGGCTCAGGCTAAATATTTAAATCTAAATCAGCTAAATTTTTTTGAAACAGCACCTCAACTGCACGATGGTGCCTTTAATGCACTCTTTTCGTGATCCCGATATTCAATAAGCAAAGTGATATGCGTCTCCGGAGCACGGTGGTTAAAAAAAAAAGAGAGAGAGAGAGAGGGAGAGCAAAGAAAAACGCACTGTCTAACGCTCAATGGACAGAGAGCTAAGCCAAACGAAGAATTTTCTTCCGGAGGTGCAGACCGTTACCATGGAAATAGGTACGCCTCGCACCTTGCCATGAAGAGGAAGTGGAGACTGAGGGAGAGAGCGAAAGCGCCTCTGTCATAGTCGATGCCATATTTTCGGTGCGCAATACGCCCCACCACGACAGTTTTGTCTCTGCGCAGTGGAGAGGGTATAGTTCGGTAGCGAAACCACGTGGCGAAGTGTTCGTCCACTCACAAGGCAGCAATAAGGGGTACCCGTACACCAGCATTGGTCCACAGGAGAAACCACGTGCGCCTCAACCTCCGTATTGGGGTCGGAACCAATGAGGTGGCTCCATGGGCAATGGGGGAGAGTGGGAAACTGAGGAGCTGCGCGTGACCTACTTTTATAACGCATACTGAGCTTCAGTGGCGTCACTAGCGTGTGCGTCACCCGGCGCGGGAGCTCTTTGCGTCACTTCTCCCCCCATTGACAGGATTTCTATCCGTACGAGGCGATACCCAATGAATAACAATATTACACAACACGCAGAAGAAAAAAGCACGTGCTCGCAGACGGCTACGCGCGTTGCTTTTGGCGTTACCGCGCTGCAGAGAGAGGACGGAAGCGGCAGTACTGGTGTGGCGCGCCACACCTTTCCGTCGCGTCACCCGGTGCGGACCGCCCCCCCCCCCCCCGGCACCCCTCTAGTGACGCCACTGCTGATTTCATGGACACGACTATCCAGAGGCTGAAGCACACAAACAGCTGAACACAACTCACGCCTCAAGGTGCCTATAAGAACATGAAAGAGCATATTTCAATTTGGAACATATTTCAATATTCCATGTTCTTAGGCACGTCGAGGCATCTGTTATGTTGTTCCGTTTCCGTGTTCCAGCCTCAGAGCAGCTGTACATTTCATCATGTCCACCACATACCATTACCGTCGTCCTGTGTTGTATGCATGTGTGTATGAGAAAACATGTAGGAGAAAATGTGAATAGAGTATGGCGGCCGGTGGACAACGTCGAGGATGGACACGCGCCTGGAGCACCCGCTCCTCAGTTCCACCGGCGCGGCCATGGAGATAGGCCACCGTCATCGCCTCTCCGTGGCATACCATCATCGCCGGTCGGGAACCATGTAGGGGAGCACCAGCGTCCTCTACATTTGGTGACCCGAACAACGAATACCGTGTTCGGATAATTCGGTCCTTTTACCATCCCAAATTTGGCAACCTTCCCGCAAGTGCAGCACCGACGGTACACTGGCGCGCAGCCTGGAAGCCCTCTACCATTTCCTGTCCGACGCTACAATACGGCAACTGTGATACGGCAACCGATCGGGCGTGATGCTGTCCACGTATCCGCAACCTCACCTGTCCAGACCCACTGCCACGACTCTCATTCGTGCATTGCATTCAACATCCTCTTCTCGTTCCCGAATGGTTTCCTGAGCTCGGCAACCGGACTGCTGCATACCGATCTATACTCTCTCCTACAAAGCATTACCAACCAGCACACACGCGCCCCACAGCTTCATCAGCCATCACTTCTGCCCGATGTTCACCGCATCCCGGCGCTCCTTCACTGCCGGTCGCGACACTCGAGCCTCGCGCTCACCTGCCGGTCGCGGCGGTCGCGGCAGTCGCGGCAGCTGACGCCACGGCACGCTTCAGCCGGCGTCTCGACATCTCTCCACGGCTCGCACAGCCTCACCCTCTCCTCCCCTAGGACTCTCAGAGCTTCGGCTCCCATGCCGGTATCGGCACCGCGGGACCACCACTTCCACAGCGCCTCACTCTACTCACCGCTCTTCTCAGACTACAGGAACGTGATGACTCCTCAGCTGTAATTCTTCGCCAAGGCGTGCCGGGCCGTCAACCTGTTCAACCATGCATGTCAACCACGGTCGCCCTCGCTGCTCTCCTCTAGTGAAGTAGTGGACATCTTCTGCTTTATCGCCGCTCCGCGTCTGAGGGGGGGGGGGGGTGATATGGCGGCCGGTGGACAACGTCGAGGATGGACACGCGCCTGGAGCACCCGCTCCTCAGTTCCACCGGCGCGGCCATGGCCACCGTCATCGCCTCTCCGTGGCATACCATCATCGCCGGTCGGGACTCATGTAGAGGGACACCACCTCCTCTACAAGGGCATATGAAGTGAGAGTCTGAAGAGGGCGAGTGCGCGTGTCCTATTCGTTGAATGAGTCCCTTTGATAAGTTGTCGGCTAGCCAGGCCAGTATAGTGTTTCTGGTTAGCGCACTTGATCTCAAGAGTTCGAATCCAGCCGCTGTATTGGTTTTTCGACAGCTGCCGTATTTCGAATCCTACAATACTAACTTGTGGAAGCCGAGAGGAGTTTACTTGGTACAGTCGAGAGCTAAGCATCAGCACGACTTCTTCAAAAGTGGGAGGGTCGTTCTACAACATCTTTTAGCCGACGTGCCATGAGGCGCACATCGTGGCTGGTTTGATACTTGTCGACACCCTTTCGATAGCCGAAAATGAACCGCATCTGACCCACATACCGCAATACTTTGCTCGGCGATCGGTATTCGAAACGAATTTTTGAGTTTCACGTGCGTCGACACGAGGCAGCGTGTTGAAAACTTCGGACGACGAGGAAGAAAACGTGCTGCGGCCATGGCCAGGCACGGCTCGAGGAAGCAAACGTCGCGCTGGTTCACGACGAAGTGTAAACGGCACATCAAAGCCAGCGCTGCATCGCGCCCGATCGCGCCCGATCGCGCAGAGCGACGCTGCACGAGCTACGTTGGGCGTTTATGTTTGTTGTATGCCGTTGGAGTATAAACAGCCCTTTACTCCTGAACCGTTGTGACGAAAGTAGTGATGTGGTGACCCGCTCGCGTTGCTCAGTGGTTAACGTGCTGACCATGTCACGTCGAGACTGGGATGTACCCGGCTTCGAATCCCGGTGCCGGCTGTGCTGTCTGGGGTTTTTCATGGGTTTTCCTCAGACGCTTTGTTTATTATTTATTTTGGTTATACGTTGAGTGACCACAAGGGTCAGTACACAACGGGGTGCACGACATAGGCGTAACATAACTGCGACTTGGTGTTATACGAGAAATAATGCACACAGTTAATAAACGTGTATCACCCTGAGAAGAATTAAATAACAAAAAGATAATAAAAAAAACGCGTGCACATTAGTGACAACACTACACATGTATACACAATATACACACTATATATCTATACATCTATATCCATATACACACATGTACACATGCATACACACTACATGTTACACACTATGCATGTTACATAATGCATACACACTACACTAGAACTGGGAGGTGGTATGTGAGGGGAGATCGTACCAAATCGGTATGTAGGCAAGCATGGATGTATACAGGAGGAGCCCCATCGTTGGAGCCCCAACTTGTTCTTGAGGCTGCTTAGAACTTCTGGTCTCCACGAGCGCGAGCGACCCACAATGACGCAAAGGAACCTGTGATGTGCAACTCGTGACACAGCACATCCATTTACCACCAGCTGGAACCTGGGCTGCCGTTTCCGCGTGAACGGAAGGATGACTGTTTTTACCGTAGAGACGTCCATACCCCGCGTTGTGAGAAACCGCAACACCAGGTCACGGGAACCCTGAAGCTCAGGCTGCACGCTGCAGTACCGGCCGTTGTTTTCCTGAAGACCAAAGGCAGTTTTCATCCATGTAGAAACTGACTCTCAAGGCTGATTCACATTCCTGTGTAGCGTCTTACGTTTACCTTTGTTCCATCCGGAAGGATTTTCCGTTGCAATGATTCGCTGTCAGCGGATGTAACAGGCAAGCACACCCGTAACCGCAGCAGTGTGAGTCAGCCTTCACTCCCCGTGGCAGCAGCTGGGGAAGGAACAAGAGTACCACATTCAAGAGCAAAGGGCTGAGGATACCACCTTGAGGCACCCCAATTTGCCACTGACAGTCACCGCTGCCTGTGCGCATGAACACCTTCTGACCCTACAGGTACGCCGCAATCCACCGAAATGAACGTCCAGTCAAGCCCAGCACAAGCAAGAGTGTAGCACATGCACATGTAATGATACTATAGTTCGTGCTATGACATGAAGCTCTAATGGCTGAATAATGGCTGTGCACAAAGGCGTAAAAATCACAATATGAGTCCTGTTCAATACTAAAGAGTGCAAAGGAGACCAGTGTCCATAAAAACATTGCTGGATGCAAAGCAGCGTGACGATGCAGCGTGATATCGGTCCAGGGTGCCTAGCACCGATGCCAGCGTGAACGATGTCTCGGTGATGTCATTCATCCAGTCTCGTAGCACTTCTCTTGCATCACAATACAGATCACAGTCCATGATCACGAACTCAATGTCTGCCAACAGAGCCCAGTTGGAGCGTACAACCGTGTCGGAGCGGCCAAGCCCGTGAAGGCCACACCGCGAGACGAAGCATGCGTGTCGCAGATACAAAGAAAAAGCCAACACAAAGGTCCGACATTTAAAGATCCCCAAAGTCCATAGTTTAGTAAGGCTCCAGTCAATTTCGACCATCGAACCAGAGGCAGCATCCACCGCGGCAGCCCGACTCCCACTAATTTCGTTCACGCTGACTCGCAAAATTAGCATGTGCGTAGCTGATTGGCTAGATACGTTTCAGTCACCCGTTCGCTCTGCATTGTGCACGCGTGGATGAGATAAAAAAAAGCACAGAGAGAGCTTCGTTTTCTAATGGGAATGCATCCACTTCGCAGCGGAGCATTAAAGGGAGAGCGCAAAAGAAATGACTCCCAGAGTGTGCTTTACGTAACGCGGAATGGAGTTCGTTTAGTTCGCCATACGTGAACGGAGCCTTCCATTACGTCTTGAGCTAATTGGAACGTTCGATCACTTTGAAACGCGCTGCCAGGCATGCGATACGTTATTCGGGAAAGATTGATACGTCAATTCTTAATGGCCAATATTTCTATTGAGCACACAGAGTTCTTCAGAGTGAGACTTGGTTAGAAACTTGGGGGGCCGTTGTCTGTAGTAGTTGCAAGCGAGATAATTTTGAGGGAAAAGTTACTCTGCGTGGCGTGCATTGTCGTTCGGTGCTGAATTGAAGCACTACCGTATTTTCGGGTGTATAACGCGCACCCCTAAAAACGGGCCGAATGGGAAAAAAGTTCCATGTATAACGCGCCCCGCAATGTTGCTACAAGCTTCTGTGCTGCCACCAGTGCACACGATAAACCAAGGCGGTGTATCATATATGCATATGCATTATTTGAAGCACATTTAGACAAAGCCGTTAAACTCAGATGCAACAGAGTCGGTGTCATATAGTATACTTCAGGCGCCTCTCCGCTTTCGGTTTTGCGTCCCTTCTCAATCACGCCAGCTTTCTGAAATGGATTCAGGTTGATTGACCTTAAGCAGCATCATTAACTTTTTACGAAGTCCGGTGCCCTTTTGCCAGTTTTGTTAACTGACCCTGACAGATCTGGGAGAAAGTCACACAGCACACCCTGGAAGAGGCTAGAATTTGTACGTCACCGACCTTAGGAAGAACTCTGCAGGAAAATATTTCCGTGTATAACGCGCACCGTTAGATAACGCGCAGGAGCTCTTCACAGCATTTTTTACTGTATAACACACACACACACACACATAAATGGCATGATGATGTGGTGGGTCATTCTCCGCCGTTATGGCGGAACACTGCACCATTGCGCTTGTGGAAGGGATGAGAAAGGGATGATGACGGAAAGGTGTCCTATTAGAGTTCGTCCATTAATCCAGTGCTGGAGAGCAACTCAGAAACAGCTCTTAGGCCTTGCATCAGATTTGAGGGGTCCGACCATGGCCCGAGAATTTTGGCTAAGTCGAACTGGCGTTGATCGGCGTGTTGAAGAGCAGTTTCCATGAGGGCCCGCTCGCGCTCGTACTGTCCGCAGACCAGGAGGACGTGATGGAGGAGGTCATCGCGCACACACCACGTGGAACAGAGGCTGGACGCGCCGACACCGAGGAGGTGTTTAAAAGTCGGTGTAAAAGCCACATTAACCTAACGTATAACGCGCGCGCTATACACCGGAAAATACGGCAGTTTCTCGAAGTTATATTCCGACACCTTTAAACTGGAATGTGGATTTCATTATGAGAGTGGTGCTGTAAATTTACGTCGCGAGACAACTATGGTTTTTACAAACAAAAACACACAGACAAAATTTTAACGCTCAAATCTCAGCATATGTACTATACAGACACCAGCGTATTTAACGTCCCACGCGGAAGATGACGTGTCTAAGCAATTTTTACCCTCTTTCAAAGTGGTCGGCGTCCTCGGCCGTGTTCGAACCCACAGGGGGGATCAACATAGGGATCAGTAGGCGGGCACGGTACCAGCTCATCCACCACTGGTCGGCCACTAAGGTTGGCGAATTGAATTATGGGAGTAATAACCTTATAAGCAGGGTGTCGAACCGCAAAAAATACGGGTTCGGTTCGGGTTCGGGTTCGCGTTGTTTTGATTTCGTTCCGGTTCAGTTCCGGTTCGGCCACGCCAAAAACCGAACCGGTTCGCAAACCGGTTCGCAGCCCCGAACCGGTTCGCGAACCGGTTCAACGCTTCCGTTTTATATGTTCCATAAAACTGCTTTTATCAGGAAATGCGTGGCTAATAGCTTACTGCTGTTGTCTGCATTGACGTCTTTAGCGGTGAGGTAGCTCTTTAGCGAGAGAAATAAGAAATGGATGAACACTTATTGCAAATAGAGTCCACGCTGATGAAGCGGTGTTGTCCCGCTACTTTCTGTTCCCAAAATCTCTTTTTCACACGCACAGTGCCAGCAAGATAAACTTAAACGAAGCCTAATAAGATGGACAGCGTAAGATAGACGACAGTACCTTCCGGCACACTGCCTTCGCAGCGTGAATCGCTCTGAAACCGTACTGAAGCATGTCGAAAATAAGCCTGCCAGCCTTACTCTGTCCGAGCTCACAGCAGTGTACTAGTTAATCCATCTCACAAAGGCAATGTATGACGACACAACTGCACTACCAATAAGCAGAACCACATTTACTTTTCAAACCACGACCAATCAAACAGGCACCGTTCTGCGTACGCCCCTTCTCCACTTCTCATGTTTCTGACGTGTTTAATTTTTACTGCTCACGTGTAAAAAGAAATCTTGGGCGCTTATTTGATCACATATTCGTCGTTTTTTGCTACATAACTGGCCTACTCCATTCCTGTTGCATGCGTCCGCGTGGCACCTCGTCTCTGAAGAGTAGACGCCGCATCACCACGTGCGTGGGGCGCCAGCCGCGGCGCTCACAAGGACAACTGCGCTTCAACATGTTAAAAAGATGCTGAAAGTATACTTACTATACGTCGTCGTCTGACTGGTAGGTAAAAATTTCTGAAATCCATGATACAGGCGCGCGATGATGATACCGATGTCTTCGTTCGGGGATAAAGAGGAACTCTTGTGCTGACTTCTATGTCCGAACCGTTTTGTTGCGAACCGGTTACCGCTATTATTTTTTATGGTTCTGCTCCGGTTCGGGTTCAGCAGTGTTCCGAAAATTTCGGTTCGGGTTCGGGTTCGGTTCCGGCAAAAATAACGGTTCGGGTACGGTTTTCGGTTCGGGTTCGGGTTCGGTTCGACACCTTGCTTATAAGGGTGTTGGGTGGCCCCGAAATATGGACGTAATGGCGTTATATGCGGACGTCGAGCTATAATCGCACAGGAAACATTCTCAGAACACATTTCACAACAAGAATTACTTCTTGTTTTATTCCGCGTAGGCGCCGCGAAGCAACTGTGGCTATGAGCGGCGTACGGACGAGTACAGATGGAGAGAGGACATCAGGAAGGAGTAGGGGACAGAGTGGGGTTAGTATGCAGCCTGCGTCGACTTTAGGGGGAGCTGTGCCGGCATTCGTCCGGAGAGACCGCCGTAAAACCCAGGGAAAACCCGAGACAGCACAGCCGGTGAGAGGATTCGAACCCGCTTCAATTCCCGGTTTCGGCGTGGATAAGCGGTCATCCTAACCACTATGCCACCGGAGCTGGTCGCGGCAACAATTAGATGATGAATAATGATGTCATGGGGAGCTTCCCCACCTAGGCTGCGGGACCCGACGTTCCCCCACCCGAATTCATGCGGGTTGATATGCTTTGATGAGTGAGCATGACGCGCACGAAAAATGTACGCAGCAGGTCAAACGTTTAGAGTTCCAGCAGCTCCAGGTGTGTATCAGGGATTCCACGTCAAGAGATCCAACGGGTCAAGAGATCGATCGAGTCAAGAGATCCACCGTTGGATCTCTTGATCCGGTTGGATCTCTTGACTCGTCTGCGGGTTCGCCAGGCTTGGATCTCTTGACCCCTTTATGTTACGTCGTTAACTCTAACATCGCTAAGCAGAAATTACTCGTATCGAAATACGAGGGACTCGTTTTACGTGCGGTACAAATAGAATACAAATGCAGGTGGCAAATCAACATCTCATTTTTATTGACTTAGTTACTTACTTTGACCCACCACATCATAGTCCCATTTATGTGTGTGTGTGTGTATGTGTGTACTTACTTTGTAACACATAGAGCAGTCAAAGAAAAGCCGACAGTTCTCTTATGTCATTTGTGTTAAAAACAGGTGGTTGCATTTTAATATCAACCTGTTCGTAACACAGGATTTATAGGAGTGCTGTCTTTTTTTTTTTTTTTTTGACAGCGCTTAGTGTCAGAGATTATTTCTACACTAAGCGTGGACTATACGTACACTATCGTTGGGTGGGCCGGCTGCTGTTTCAAACACGTTGATTATTCAAACACTTCACGTATCACAGCAGGCTCGTAGTCGAAGAGCCAAGTCGCTGTTGTCGACAGACGTTCTACATGGCGCAACCGTCTGATCATGGACTCTGTCAGGGTACGAAAGATAGCTTCATATTCCCCAACATCTGTTATGTTTGTGTGTGTGTGTTTTCTGTATCAAGTTTTCCCCTAATTTTTCCTGCCGTCCACAAAAGGACAAAGACAAATAACTTTGCGGCTGGGCCCATTATTATTGGTAACAAACTTCAGTTCTGGCATAACGTGGGGACGGCTGCGCCAATGAACAAAAAAGTACAAAGACAACTCTGAGTCAAGCAGTATACCCTGCATTTTGGGGTTGAGGTCACTGAACGTGACAGGTCAATGTTGATTGAACAGCACAGTCAGACAGTATTTTCCCGCACGGTCTGTAAAGGAATAGAGTAACGTGATAAGGGTTGGGGTCAATAAAAAGAACGCGACAAGGATAAGTTTTAAGCCCTGGGGCCTAGGATTCTTTGTAAGTTGAGCTCAATATTCTTGGTAACAAGCATCCGTTCTGGCATAGCGTGTTACGGCGCTAGGGGCTATGTACATAAACGTGCAAAGGCAAAAGGGGGACTCGCCGCCGTAACCTACAGCACAACCTCAGGATTTTCTCGCTTACTTTTTTTTTGTGCGTGTGCGTGTGTGGTGAGAAGAGAAATAACACCGAAAAGTATTCACTGTTACCGGGCATATTGCTTCCTAATTTAATACTACGTAGCGCAATCGTTCTGAAATGAACATTGTAAGGGATGGACTTTCTTTTCTGTCGGGAATCCTGACCAGTATGAAGCTTTGACTGGTTGGATCTCTTGACTCGCCTGTCACGTGATCGGTTGGAGCTCTTGACGCTTTGGATCTTTTGACTCGCCTGTCACGTGACCGGTTGGATCTCCTGACTCGGTGGATCTCTTGACCCGTTGGATATCCTGACCGGAAGCGTGTATCAGGTCCAGAAGTTCCAGAAGTCCAGCAGGCATGGGTGCAGTGGTTTATCCAGAATCCCAAGCACGGAGGGGTGCTAGAAAAAATGAGGGGGGGGGGTCATTACACCTGAACATGTTACCGACATGTCTAAAGCTGAAATCACAACTGCACCCCCTGTAGGGGGTACACATATGAAAAAGTTAGGGGAGTGGCACTGAACATTTGGGGGTGTTAGGATGGTGTAGAGGGTCTGGATAAATCACTGGCTCGGTGTGTTAGAGAGGTCACAGGAACTCGCCGAAACACACTTTAGTTCAAAACGATAGTCCTTCACATACGTATATCATCCCAGCTCCCAGCAAAGCCTCCACATGCCTCCCATATTCGCGTATACCTGGATGACGATGTGTGTGTGTGGTGGTGGTGGGGTATCGATGTGACCTACCACGGTACCAAACAAGAAAGAAGCAAGCTGTTTCCACTGCCACAACCATCACCAAACAAGAAAGAGTATAATGAAACTGATTATTTGAACTTAATTATTGATTATATGAAAAAAAAGAAAAAAAAGAAAGCAGCACAGCGCCGACTGATTCATCCCTGAATATATCACCACTTTGCTGCAGCCGTTCTTCATTCCTTCATATTCATCTCAGTCTTCAGACGCATCAATATGCAGGATAAGCTTCGCCAGTGAAGATAAGGCGCCGATCTGAAAAGAAAATCTCCCGCATTGTTTTCGCATCAGAGAGAGACTCCCTTTGACGTGCTTGTAAAGCTCCAATGAAAAGACTTCTCGTCCTGCGAAAAGATATTAAAGATAAGAACGGCTGAGACCCCACTATATAACCCATACAGCTACGTCATAAACGACAAGTACAAGGCCGATGAAATGTACCTGACAAAAGCGCCAATGAGACTCCAAAGGGCAATAAAATACCCCACCTTGTCGACACCCTGCGAATGAGGCTCTGCATGCTCTTCTGCGAAGTCTGTCACTGGGAACGAAATGAGGAAGGCATATAATGTTGTTATCACCTGTGATTTACAACTGATGCGTTCTAGTTTAAAAAGGGGACTGACGTATATACCCCGTTTTGTGACGTCACAATGCTGGCTACGGCGCTCGTCTTGCTGTATCAACAGTGACTCACTATTTGTCGCTCAAAGCCGCCGTCAAGTTTTTATACTCGGAAATGATGTTGGTTTTGTTCTCTATATTTCGCTTTGTACACATTCTTGCCATATCCGTGGGATAAAAACTTTCTTCGCAGTTTTCTTTCTCTGTCGCTTCTAAAACGGTAAAAACTGGCTGTATTTTACTAATGTTCTCGCAAGCACGCCCTCGTGACTATGAGATCAAGATGTCTCTGTAAATAAGTTTTTTTTGAGACAATTGTTCCTTGCTTGTATTCTTTTTGTTGTTGGTGGTGGTGGTTAAATTTCGAAACGGAAAAATGAGAATCGAGAATAAATGCACGCGCGAATGTCACATACGTTCAACAAGAAATTATGGAACGCCTTGATTTGAAACATTAGTTTATTTCTGCGACCAATGCAGGATCACCACTATATGGCGTTATTTGCGTTATCCAGGGTTCCATCCTGGTCGCAGCCTAAAAAGCAGGGTTCATGCATGTATGCGGGAAGCTTCTTTCAGCGGGAGATGTAATCAATGATTTTGCAGGATTTCCCTAATCCCTGGGTTATGTGCTTGTGCTATCTCATTAAGAACAAACTGTCTATCACTGTCTCGTGGGGTTAGCAATCTGATGCTACCGCCGAGCAGCAGTTCATCGGCCGTTTTATTTGCTTGCCACTAGAGCCTACATGAGAGGGGATCCGTGGCAGGTAAATGTATCCACCGATTGATTTATGTTGGGAACATCATGTCCCGACACAGCGCGCTAAAATGCTTTTGCGCGTGGGATTCATCACCATTACAGGAACGCGCTGCGCGATAGTCCGCCAGGATCGTCTCTCCACAACTTGCTCATTTAATAAGCCAACAAACAGAAACAAGGTCGGAAGCCAATTCTATACGTCGCAGGTAAATAAGCAGGTCACATGTGCACGTACAGTTCGGTGACTTGGAGGGGTGATGTCTTTCTATCTTTACCTTTTCATCTTTACAGTTCTCTTTCTCCTTTCATTCATTTCATTTTCGTTGTGGGTGTAGCAGAATTCGTCAGGTGGCGAATTCAATATCTTCCGTTTTTTTTTCTTTCTATAATCAAACTCAAACTCAAGCAGGTCACAGTCAGCACCGTACTGACTTGCTGAGCTCAAAATTGCGGGATCGACCCCGGCCGAAGACAGTAGCGATGTGTGGGAGGGAACATTGCTTCCAGCACCGTGCGTCGCTTGAGAAGCGGATACATCACCGACTGATTCATAAGGCCGGTATATTATATTATTGAACAAAAAAGAAAAAAGAACTAGACGCAGATGAGTAAAAGAGATTGAATACTGTTAACCTCACATACTGACGATCGATCCATATTCTTCTTTCATTTCCAATTCCAATTCCACATCCTGAATAATGTCATGGTAAAGTTTCAAAAGTAATGGCGCCTCTCATGGGAAAAAGAGGAACTTCATTGCACCGTGCAGAATTTCTTAAGTTACCATTGCGAGAGTGAAACTTAATTATTATGCTCTGATGCGTTTAAAGAAAAAAAAAAATTGGAAACAAGGCAAAACGCGAAAAACAAACTGAAAATACAAACCGCCGGGAGCGGCAAAATACGACCAGACTCCGGAAGGGGTTCATAACTGCAAACGCTGCGGCCGGCATAAAATGGAGCAAAAAAAAAAAAAAAAAGCAACAACATCAACGCATTCATAAACTCGCCTTACCACCATCTTGCTGGCAAACCTTTCATGCACCGCGTGTAGTGAAGGGGGTTTTGCAGCAAATTAATAAACGCCCAAGTATAACGCTATCAACGCACTCGCCGTTAAATGAATAACGCATTAATTAGTCACCTCGAAACACACACACTGTTAATGCACTAGAGGCTCATTAACGAATTCGCTGACAAAAGAAGCTCTCGCGATCAATTGGACTGATGTCCCGGAGGAACACGAAATCGCTGACTGCGTTTATTCATTCGTTTCTAAGGTGAATGGGTGAGAGGTGGCATTGTGGGAAGAGTGCTCCTCTCCTATATGCCGATATACCAAAGGGAAAGTTCCGGGTTGCCATCTGCTTTTAAAAGTACCGAGAACAAGAATCCTTTTTTATGAAGAATTTATAAAGAATTTCATATGGTGACTGCATGAGCGTATCTGGGTAGGATGGAGTTGCATCATCTTTTGGGCCTGCAGCGTTCAATACTGATAGATAAGAAATTGTTTTGATTGATCGGTTACTGATGGTCGACCTTCACCTTCAGATTCCGTTTAGATGTTTCTGCTGATAACGGCAGCAAGGTGACAACCCTACAGTTATCTCAAGGAACAGTGAGAAGGGCAACAGCCCAAGAGATAGCATATCTTGGAGCAGGTCTTGCTTCCCATGCAGGCAAAAGAAAAGCAGGTCCCCGTGGATGATGTCACGACTTAGGTGGTACACGTACTTGTTATTTTATGCAGCAAAGTTTGCTGATCTCACGTGTTGTTCAGTTGTTTTGTTTGTTCTCGGCTCCTTACTAATGTAGGAACTTGTACTTGTCCTTACTAATGTAGAAACTGTGAACTGTGGGTCTTCGGCCCTTGGGACAGCGCGGCCCACTCCAGGGCGGCCTTACGTCGTGTAGTTGGTTTTTTGAGGCGACTGGCCTAAAGGACTCATTGTGACCCCGACAGCGCCGTCGGACAGTTCCCACCAACACGATCAGGAACGTCATCGGCACTCCGATCATCATCGTCATCACTCATATTAGATCCCCTAGCTATGCGGTAGCGTTCCACTCCTACAGTGGAAAACCTTCCCACTTCATCGTCAAAATATAATTGTTGTTGTTGTTGTTCTGAACAGTGACCAACGATATTCCTATGTTTACCCAGACCTCCCCACAGGCCCACCCGCAGTCCAACTCAGTCGGTTACTGCTTTTTGCGGAAGACGCCGCAGACGATAGGCAGTTTTGGGAAAATGTAGAGGTTTCACGATAACATTTCCGGAAACATGATAAGCTAATCGCCTGATTCGTTTGTTGCGGCTGACGTCCCGTTGCGGATATCTGATTGAATGATAGCGATACGGAGTCAGAATTGGAGAGCGCTTGCGATTTCCTAAAGCTCCCTAATAATAGTGAATTTTAGTGCATCGTACGCTATCGCCTTTGCGTATGTAGGGGATAGCGTTCGTGGTTCTGCGCATGCGCAAAACATGAAGAGAGCTTTTCGCAGTGCGCAGAACCATCACGCTATCCCCGTTCCCCCTTTCCCCCTTTTTTCTTCTCCTTATCTTTTCTTCTTTTTCTTTTCCTTTTCTTTTCGTCCCCCATTTTCCATTTTTTTTAATAGCAAGCCGACCTCCGTCTGGCTGACCTTTCCTCTCTTTTTGCTTAAACATAAACATATCCCCCCCCCCTTACATACGCAAAGACCATAGCGTACGATGCACAGTACAGTAAAACATCCATTTGAATTTGTTGGTACATTTCCTTGGCGATAAAAGCGCTAAAAGAGGCAAACACAGTGTTTGTCTCTTTTAGCGCTTTTATCGTCAAGGGAAGTACGATGCACTCTTCGAGAGACGAAAGGAACAATCAGTGTAGGTGTAATGAAGAATAGAAGTCGGAATTACTTAAGAATGGTGTACATCCTTGTGTGCTCCTTCATTTGCGGCGACATAGGGTACATGTGCAACGTCACAAACACACGCGAAGCGGAGGTGGGCGAAGTTCAGTTGGAAAGAAGAAGAAATATGACGAGAAACGGAAACACGGTAACATGAGAGTGTTCGAGGTTCATTAGTCTGATGGAGGTCAGGCGTGGACCAACTTTCCGCCTCTTATAACTCCGCCCACTCTGATCGATGCAGACCGATGCGGCCATCAAATATCGATCAGCCGTTCATCGATTGGCTAGACCATTTTTTGAGGCGCTACCATTGGACGGAGCTTCATCCACATCTTTCACGGGGGGGGGGGGGGAGTGAAAAAACGGCGAAGGGCACCGATATTGTTGAACGATGAAGCACTCCGGCAGCACGCGGATAAGCAGGGACATACAACAACACTTTGTTTTAATGATGATGATGATGATGATAGGAGAAAAAAATGGAGATGTGATGATCATGGTTGGCGCATTCCATAGTTCCATTGTGATGGGTTATTCTCTGCCCCAAGCGTCACGTTGGTCGAGACTGGGAGGTACCCGGGTTCGAATCCCGGTGTCGGCTGTGCTGTCTGGGTTTTTTCCTGGGTTTTCGTCGGACGGGGGCTTTGAGACATATGTCGGCACAGTTCCCTTAGAAGTCGGCCCAGGACGCACATTCCCGCAGGGCGTTAGTCGTGACGTTGCCACCACCACCACCCAAGCGTCCTCAAACTCT
This sequence comes from Ornithodoros turicata, assembly GCF_037126465.1. Lineage (NCBI taxonomy): Eukaryota > Metazoa > Arthropoda > Arachnida > Ixodida > Argasidae > Ornithodoros > Ornithodoros turicata. The sequence goes on from NC_088203.1 coordinate 82,497,612, forward strand.
GTGAAATCAAGGAACCCCGATACATTTTTTGGGGCATAGCGAGGAGCCCTAACAAACCTAACCAAAATAGATTATTCTGCACATATTCAACCCATAGCTATTTAGTAAAGTCTCATTGCAATGCAAAGGGGACATTGTGAGTTCTCTTCGTGAAGCTTGAATTAGTACTTTATGGGTACAGCGATTGTATTTACCTTTTCGACGACCTGTTGGCTACCGAATTTCCCAAGCAGCACAACATCTTGGCACAATACTGGACCAATATTGGACCAAGATGGTGTTTGGGCTACGATGACGCCATTACGCGGTGCGTCATGAACAGACTTGCGAAGTAACTTGGTTACAAGTAACGTTTAGTTACAAATGTTAGTTAGTTGCAATACTCTTTCTCAGATGACAACTTTCATGGTGACTATGATGAACAAAAATGCGACTGGTTTCGAAAATTAGAGATGAGCAGGGAATTCTAAAGTAACTGTAACTAGACACCAGTATAGTTATAGTACAGTTCCTTTAGATTTTTGTGTTTATCTCTCTGATTTCAGAAACCTGTCGCATCTTCGTTCAGTGCCTGTGGCCGATAGGTGTTCACCATGAAAGTTGCTCTCTGAGATAGATTTATTAATGAATTTTAGTGCGTCGTATGCTGTGGCCTTTGCGTACGATGGAATAAAACTCACGATTAATTACTGTTGGATTAATATAGTCGGCGATTGATTTTCATGTGTGACACTTAAGTAATCGCTGTGAATAAAACCTTTTCAGGAAAAAAAAATTACAGTCGGGTTGGGCAAGCCCGGATGTTGCCATAGCCTGTCGGTGTTTTGCATTGTGTACTTTAATGCGTACTCTAACTACCGATGCTTGTACTGAAGTTACATTCCAAGACTGCATGAGCCACCCGGGTATATATACTGCTCTATTTCGAATCCGGCACCGGCTGTGTCTTTCTTTGTGTTTTTCCTCGGGTTTCTCTCACAGCTCTACAATACCCTGTGAAGTCGGCCAAGGCCGCACGTTGCTGTCATCTAGGCATGCACTCTGCTGGACAATAAGTGACTACGCTACCAACCTCCCATCTACGCCTTATTTTTTTTTTTACTTGCTTGGAAGACAAAAACGAGGAGGAGAGACAAAAAAATTATGCACTAGAAAGTTTGACAAAAATGTGAGGCTTGCCACGTTTCGAAAAACAAAATCTATAGAAAAAAATAGGATAGTGATTGCTGTGCACAGGATCTACACGATGTCCGTTCGGCTTCAAATGCTTCGTAATCCGAAACTCTTAGCGGCGTATCCTGTGTCTGCATGTGCACACCGGGATGCGATGTACAGCTGTAAAAGTCCTGCTTTGCCCACATTATTTTTCTCCACAGCTGCTTCTCTCTTCTCTTTGATATTTGCACCGTGGTCTCAGTGACATCTCGGTGGCGATAACACGCAACAACAATAACAACAACAACAACAACACCTCTCAGAACAGAAACCGCGTGAGCCTCCAGCCCCACATGGCAACGTTTATTTCCGGCTGCGTTTCGGCCAGGTAGCCGCGCCACCAAGGTCACGACCTGTTACGTCTGACCCAGTTTTTGCTTTCGCGCGAAACGAGCGGGCATTGCACGCAAACCCTGCCCCTTCGGTGGCACCACAACCTATTCGAGGAAAGCTCAAAACAAGCTGCCTTTTTTCTTCTTCTTCTTCCTATGTTTTACTTCACCGACTACGCGCCGACTGTTCCGTAGACAACGTATAACACGCGGCGCCTCATGCTTGCTTCTTTTCGCCTACCAATTCGCGGAACGGCAACGGCGGGCTACGAAGTCTCTGCCTCATTGCTATTACAAAGAGAGGTGTCCGGAAGGAAGTAGAAGTATAGAGGCAAATACAGAGGTAGGGGCATCACGTGGTACAAAATTAACGCGTTCTTCTTGCGCTTCTACCGAAAACTTTGCACCGACGTCTGCTCGATATCCTGTCGGATGATCGAAGGGGAATTTTTTTCGATGGGCCTTCAATGCTGCACGATTTGCAGAATTTCCCTCTTTATTCGGTGATTGCGCGGCCTATGATGATTCATAGCGTATAGGGTTGTGATGCAAGAATGCGAAATCATATTTGTACGCGCCCTGATATAGATACGGATAATGTATTTTGATTTTTGCAGTCAGTTTCTCTCCAGAGTCACAAGCATTTTTCTACATTCGCTTCTTATTATTTTTTGTTCAATTAATTTTCATTAACACGCAGCACCCAGCTATAAGTAGGCGGAATTTATGTTGAAGGAGCCAGCAATCGTCATTCTATTCTTTTCAATTCAATTCCGATTCCAATTCAATTCAATCATATTTGTAGAGGTAGACACTGACCAGGCATCCCTGTAGATGACACAGTGCCACGACAAGACCATACAAGATGTGCTCAAGCGTCGTGTCAAATCCCATTGTCGTGTCGATACTGCTAGATATTCTGGAAGATGAGCGATTTGTGTTTGGCGTGTCTCGTCCTTTTTATGTGTTTCTTCCCAGAGCTCAGTCTCCCCCAGTATGGATGTCACATCCCCCATTTTATGTACCTACTTCCATCTTTTGAGCAGGATTCTGAGATTTAGAATTGATGAGAGGAAATGGCGATTCAGATGGAGCCGTGGTAGTTGTTGTTGTTGTTGTTGTTGTTGGTGGTGGTGGTGGGGGGGGGTGACATCATTTCCCGAAAGAAAGCGAAGAGAGAGAGAGGGCGGTCTGCCTGCCGGGAGGGTAGTTCTGTGTGAGACATTAGAGAGTTTTATAGTCAGTGACAACATAAGTCATACACTTGACCCCGCCCCCACATAAGAATCGCTCCGCGCGCGCGATTGTAGTGCGGCGCGGCCAAGTGGGGACTGGGGCGAGACCAGCGAGACAGCGAACCGGCACTACATCCCGAAGCGGGGGCGTCGTGCAAAGGCTGGTAGCCAACCGCAGTAGCCTTCCACGGATGAGTAGGCGGTTCCAATTGTAGGGCTTAAGTTGTCACTGACTATAGTGGATCGTACGCCACCGCTTTTCGTACGTAAGGAATAGCGTTGATGATTCTGCGCATGCGCATAACAGAAAGGGAGCTTCGCGCAGTGCGCAGAACCATCAACGCTATCCCTTAGGTACGCAATGGCGATAGCGTACGATGTACTAAAACTCGCTATTATGGTGCAGGTGTTTCGAGGCACAAACTTTTCTGTGCTTGGTTGTCCCGGCAAGCAGTCTTTTAGCCGAACATTTCATTGACCAGACGTCCATTTTGACGCACTCTCATTTCCCATAGTAACACCCTAGAAGAGCCGTAGAAAACCGAGACGCAGTTCATTTTACAGCTCTTTGTACTTTTTTTAAAACAGCGTGTTTCAAGCGCGGCACACGCGCGCTACGGTAAAAAGCCCGAAACAAGCCCAAAGAAGGCTAGGTTGAGCATCACATTCCATTCCAAGTACTAGACCGTCATATACAGGGTGCTTCACATAACGTGATAAGAAATCGTATAAAACATATACTTCTCTGAAGATTATGGGGTTAACATTATGGTATCTGGGGGAGATATTACGGAGAACTTTTATGAAATTAATTCGCCAGAAATTGAATTTTCCCAATTGATCTCGGAAACTTGCGAAGCCAACCTCACGTTTTTCTTACCTAAACAGAAAGCGTACGTCGCTACTGCTACTACTATACTTTGGTAACAGCCGAAAAAAAGAAAAGAAGCAAAAACCATCGTTTGCAGGCGCGAAAGATGTCGGAAAAACGGTCACCCACCCCTTCCTGTTTCCTTCTCGCTCTTGTCTCAGATAACTTCGTGTTGCAACCATGCAGTCGTTGTCAGCAGAAGCTTGGAAAGGGGAATGCGAAGGGGCAGGTAGTTGGCCTCCTCACAATGCTTTTTCTTTTTTTCGAGCTCTGGGTGCGGCAGGCAATTTGAGCAAACCTAAAAACGAAGGTTTTCGCAATTTTTTTCCGGATATTACTACAATAGCAGCGAATGCATTTTGCAGCAGAGCGGGGTGAATCCGGCATGCGCTTTCTGTTTCTGTAAAAAAAAAAAAAAAAAAGAAATAAAAAGTAGGTAAAAGCTAGGTTGACCTGGCAAATTTCGCAGTTCAATTGCAAAAATCCAAGTTCTCGCGAATTAAATTTAATAATGCTATAAAGTCATGAAAACATCTCGAGATAAATAGCGTTAACCCCATAATGTTCGGACAAGTAGATTTTTTAATACGATTTTTTTTATCATGTTAGGTGCAAGACTTCCTATACCGGTTAGACTGTTGTGAATATCATATTAATTTGTGAAATAATATAACTTAAAAATGATTTGGGTGTTACAAGTATGATTTTGAGACACACGGCGTTGTTTCACAAGTGCTTCCAATTACCTGACCCTATTTCGATAACGATTTTAATAGACTCAAGATCGTCCCATTGAATGTCACTTGTCCTACGAGGGACCCCGTTGGCAACGAGCGTTCCTGAGTGTTTTTTGTGCCCTGAGTTGAATGTGGAGCGAAGAGAACGAAGAGAGGTCCGGAGGTATTGCGCCTCCATATTCTTCACCCCTTCAACGGGACAAAAACGTAGCTATAAAATATTACGTATACATTCTTGAATTAGAAAGAACAGCCACGATGGTTATATAGTAAGTAGGCTGCTGGTTGCAGTTGAAGCCTAAAGTACCCTTCCCTTCATAGTGTAAGGTTCACTGTGTTGTTTTTCTGTCGTGCTGCCGAAGTTCAACAGCTTAGAGTTCAGGCAGCAAAACACTCACATAATATGTATACACGTACACTCTTAACTCGGTACCCTTTATTGTAACTTTTAGCAATGTGTAACCTTTATATAGACGTAGATTTCCAAATATCGTAGAGGTTACAGTTCGATACCTCTATTTAGAGGTTAAACACGACTTGTAACGTGACACTGGAGGTGCAATAGAGCTTACTTCAGTGTTCAACGGAAATCCAATCGTCGTAACTTATAAATGTACCCTTTATAGGAACGTTGTAGCTTCTAAACGAATTCCGTGTTTGACTTTCCTTTGTTTGTTTTTCGTGTTTATTTGCAATGTAACCTGTATAAAAGGTACTGCTCAAAAGTCACTCTGTTCTCGTTCAAGCCGCACATTCAATCTTTCAGTACGAGAGTGTCGGATCAGTGTGCGTTACGTTATTGTGCCTCTGCGTCTGTACGAACTGCGGATCGTGTTCAGAATTGTGAAGAATCACGGGTCAAGTGACGCAACTTTATCAGGGTACTTCTACGGTATGTTCACTACAAAGTTTACTTGGTTACGTTTTTGCTGGACACTCTAGGAACACTAACCACAGCACAGTCTGTCTCTCTAACACGGTTTAACGGTTCAACACAGTGTGTACGTGTGTGTCTTACGTCCGTTATTTGCTTAGTCCTTTGTCATCCTTGTGTTTTACTTCTTCGTGTGATTCTGATTAAGCATAGCCGCGTCGCTGATGTGTCATTCTGACATATCAGAAAGGAATAGAAATGCTTCCGGCGTACTGGAGAGGATGCAACAACGTGAGGACTGCAAAGGGTATACCTCCTTGAAACTGAATGTCGTTCACCACAGCTGAAGTGTCGGTATTGTGACGTCCTCGTGCTCTTACCTCAGCTGTAGTTCCAGGTTTGCCAATTAAATAATACATATGCTCTAGATGGAATTATTTCTTTCTTTCGGTTGTTGTGCATGTGAATCTGTACATGTAGTGATCACTCACTTTTCGCTACTGGATGCTCTTAGATGAATTACGTATATTATAGCTATATGTTCCGAATGACAGTATGTGTTCTGCACTGATGAGAACTCATTTTGAGCACCATTTGTTCTGTGAAGAGGCGAACGTCTTATAGAGACAGCCATGCCTGGCGAAACTGTAACTTTTACGTCGGTATGGCGGTCAGGAGACAGTATCCTCTATTTATAGGTGATCTGTGTAACGTTTATAGAGGGTATTGCCCATAGGTTACCAGGCAACTTCTGAAATAGACGTTAAAAATTTTGAAATTTTTACCCTTTACTAGAAGGTACCAGGTTTAGAGTGTATGCAGGAGTCATAATGATTAATGACGCAGGATGGAATCGATACCACTCCGTCGATGCCGATTGCTGACCCGTTAGATTGCTACAAGATATGAAATGATTATTAAACTGATTACGTAGCCTTGCACAGCGTATCGTATGCGAGGCGGAACTGTACCGGCGCATCCGCTACTTTACGGACGATGACACGTTGGCCGGGAGTTTTAGTGTCGGTAACGCTCAACGAAAACGGTGAAATGAAGGAAGCTGTCAAATCAAAGATAAGGCGATGTGATGTCAGCCAGTTGAAAGGATTGGCTTATCGTGTTCTCGAAACCGTTACCGTGAACACCCTTTCCATCTACGAAACCTCCTCCTCCTTGTTGTATTTACACGTTTTTTTTTCATCTTTGTCTTTAATCTATCTCATCCTTCTTTCACCGTTTGTTAGTTTATCCTTTATTTCCTACTTATTTTCTTTTTATTTAGTTTCTTCTTCTTTCACTTTTTTTTTCTTTGCGGAATAGCAAGCCGACGTCCCGTTTAGCTGACCCTTCCCCCGTTTTTTTCCTTTGGTCTAATAAATATATCCCCCCCGCCCCTTCACGGTCAATTGTGAAGCTTGAACCACTAAACTCGGGTGTAAAGAAGACAGCGCGATCTACCCACATCGCGACACTCGGCGGACAGCGTGCAACAAGTCAAACGATCAATGCACGGAAGCTCAAATTCGGCGTTACCTAAACCGCTACATGGGCCACCCTCAAACACAACCTTGCTCCTCTTCATCCACTACCATATTCCTCCCCCCTCCCCCCCAAGTAAAACGGAAAGAAATATCCCGCTTTCTCAGAATTCTCCCCATTTCACGGTCAAGTATTTCTCCCCCTATTTAGCCTTCTCCTTACCATATTGCTATGCCATTGCTGCACTACAGCGGAGCGGCACGATTCCATGACGGGTGGCAGCCTCGAAATAAGAAAGCAATACCAAGAAGGAGCATAAAGGGACCTCGCGCTCCCTCGTATCCTCCCTCCCCTCCTCTCGGCTTATATAGGTATCTCCCTTCGAAAGGAACTTTGGGAAGATGTCAATAATTACAGAGAGGCCGTGTTCGCCTCTAAAAATAGCGAGTATAGCAATAAGAAGAATTTCAAGGACGCGTTGCGGCCATATGAGAGGTATCTTTGTGAGGGGGACTTCCCAATGCAGATGTGTCCCTCTCGCCCGAGGGGGAAATGAGGGATATATGGGGTGTATAAGGACGGAGCTTTACGGGCCATTTCGAGTTTCTCAGGAAACTCGGAGAGAAATAAATAGTGTTTGGCTCCTCCGTACACTAAGAGCTTTGCGATAAATTGTTTCTCAGTCGGCGTCGCTTTTACATTTTCAGAATCGTCGTTGTGTATGTTTTTTTGTTTTTTTTAAGGGCTATAGATGTTGGTAGTTTCAAACAAAGCTGTGTAGACACTTCGTTTGAGAAAGAGAGAAATGGGTAAGAAATTTAAACCGGAACCCTAGGTGTAGAGAAACTAAAAAGTCATAAAGAAGCTCACTTGCCAATCTATTTCATAAACAGATCGTTATCAGTACCAAGCCTTTGTATCGCATGATTGTTTTCAGTAAAGTGCGGATAAATATGCACCAAAAACTCCCGAAATATACATGCAAGTATGCATAAAAAATCTTCGAAGTATGCAGTAAACACTGTGAATGTATGCAATGTTCATCGTTGTTGGTATGAAGCAATGAATGTAATGCATATTTGACAAAAATTGAGCATTGTATTAGGGATCACACAGTAAAATAAAGCCGACTTCGTTCAGGCGCACACAGCAAAGAAGGCTTGCGCCACATATATATGAATCATGCAGAAAATGGGAACGCTGCCCGGACGTGTGGACCTCGATATTCCCGATTCCTAAATCCCCGATCTGGAAATTCCTGTTCCCGAAACAAGGAAAATCAAGGAGAATGCTCGATTGCTTCGTAAGATGGTATATCGCGTTTAAAAACACGGTATCGCCATTTAACCACCGAAATTCATGGACTTTCGATGTCTGTTCAAGTCGCTTTTGCGAACGAAAGCCAAATTTTAGCGGCCGTTAGGCTTAGCGGGGCAGACACCCCTGAACGGGTGTAGGAAAAAAGGTCCCCGGAGGAAAGGTCCCCGGAGAAAACGTCCCCAGCCAAAAGGTCCCCTACGCCGATTCAGTTCCATACGCTGCTCTTTTTCTTTTTTCCCCCTCTCTCTCTCTCTTTCTTCTTCAACCACTTGCTACATCTCTGCAGTACTGTTCTAATCAGTCCCATGGGTTTGGACCAGAATCTCGACTTAAGCGTTCAAGTACAAGATCATGTCAACAATACAAAATTGACGTGAAAATTCGCGCTCTAATAGCCGAGTTACCAGCGATAAAGTATAACTCCACGGAAGAGACTCCCGAGGGGACCTTTCTGCTAGGGACGTTTTCTCCGGGGGCGTTTTCTCCGGGGACCTTTTTTCCGGGAACCTTTTCTCCGGTTCCCCGACTGGGTACCACGTTGGTTAGTTTATTATTAGGTTAGTCCAAGTTTGGTGTTTGCATTTTTCTGTCCAGGTTAGTCTAAGTTCGCCGTTGGCAGCTTCCCGCTCGCGACTGTGCATTTTATAGTCAAATAATGTTTATTTCCGAAGCGCTATAAGAAAAGATCTGGAACATTTGCGGGTAGTATTTCGCGCAGTGGAGCAGCCTGGGTGGGGGCTAAACACCACATCCCAGCGAAACATCGAAAGTATTCTATTCTGACAGACATTCTCGTAAAAGACTACCCAAAAACATTCCCGAAGCTAGCAAAACCTTAATGAAAATTAAGAAGGAGGAAGCTTTCGCACCTAGGCACCTGGAAATATGGTAAAATATGCACTGTGCGTGCATTTTCATGCGGAATATCCCATGGCGTGCAAAACATGCATTTATATGCACCACTGAACCATTCGAATGTCCGCGCTCTAGTTTTCAGTATCAAGTACAGCGGCGTGTAAGCAACCAGCGCAAGTCGAGCTGCATCAACTTATATCTGCCTAGCTTTTAAAGCCATAGGACCCAAAACATCCTTAAACAAAATAGAAAGAAAAAGTTATGTGGTCAACAACGATAACGTTACGAATGCGATCCAACAAAGACCACGAATTTTCATTTTGTATTTATTTACATGTCCTCATTTTTTTTTCATTTTTTATTAATTTATAATACGTCTGGCGATTGCCATAAAAGGAAGGGCAAGTACACGAATATGCAAGTACACAAGTCCAATATTAGTGCAATTGCAATGGAAATGGAAAAGAAATGCAAAGAAGCGAAACCAATCACGCTTCCTGACCTGTCAAGTAATCAAAACAGGCTGCATTAAATGAAGACAAAGTGTCACATGCTATGACCTCAGCTGGCAGAGAATTCCAATCACGGATACAAAGAGGGAAACAAGAGTGCTTAAAACAGTTTGTTCGAAATCTAAACTCATTCTATCACTATTTCATTTTTATTGTGATTATTATATTATGCGCGCGAATTATTCATTCATTAGCCCTAGATCCAGTAGAAACGTGAGGTATATCTTCGTATTTTTTGTCATTTAGTACCTGCATAGACTGCACTCACTAAGTGTATTTGCTGTACTAATCATACTGTATACCCATACCAAAGTAACTGGTACAACTGATGTTGAGTTGCGGGCCTCACACTAGTGGAGCCAAAATCTCCTCCGTAACCAAAGCAGTTTTGACGTTCAAGAGCGACATATGTCTCATGAACAGCCTGTGAACTGAAGTCGTGCCATCTCATTCTTCAGTGCCCCACCCTCACCATGCACTCACCCTTAACGCTTTAACGTCACCTTTTTTTTTTTTTTTGTAAAGTCATCTTTTTCTTTAATCCATCTCATCCTTCTTTCACCGGTTGTTTGTCATCTTTTTGTTTTAAAGTAATAATCTTTGTCTTTATTCATCTCATGCTTCTTTCACCGTTTGTTAGTTTATCCTTTATTTCCTTATTCTTTTTTGTTTATTTCTTTTTCTTTATCTTTGCGGAATAGCAAGCCGACGTCTCGTTTTGCCTCACTTTTTTCTTCTTCTTTTTTTCTTTATTCTAATAAATATACCCCTCCCAAAATCTCCACTTTAAAATCAAAAAGTCAATCTTAAAATCAAATCAAATCAAATCATACTGTATTGCTGCAGCCATGGCGCAAGTCGCTAGAACCTCAAGCGCAACCCTCTCGCAAATGGCTCCCTGAATTCCTGCGGGTGCAAATAAAAAGGCGACACCCTATAAATATTTTGTTACATTTCAGGTACGGTTGCTACACGCTCTGGCACCTTTCCCGTGGGCATCCAGCCACGACACAAGCGGATAACACATTCATTAAGTTAATCGCCCTGAATCTTGCCCGTCTTCACCCCGGCTTCCTTTTATTCTTCTTTCTTCTCTCAGTATAAATTTTATCTGAGTTTAGCGCCTGGGTGATGCATGTGTAGAATTCCGGGGCTGGCCCGCATGCAAGTGCGTGTTGCTGAATTTTTCAGGTCGCGGTCGTCGTCGTCGGCTGCAGCTTTTTCACTCTTAATTAGAGGAATTAAATGTGCAAGGATGACACGTAGAAGAGGTTGTGATGATATGGATGGAAATGTTTGCGGAAACGTTAGGGGAATGCCGTGCATTTTAATGCGAGGTTATGCATTAAGAATGTGTGGCAGTGTTCGCGCGCTACTACGAATCAGTTCTCATAAATGGGCTGTTAATAAATGCGCCGCTTTATATGTCGAGGTCAGAATGCGAGGTCTTAATGCGAGTAAAAATGTGAGGGTAGGTCTATATATAGTGTTAATTCTTTAACGCAAGTTTGCGGTCTGCGTAAATATAATATTTCTCTTTCTGTGTGGTGTGTGTGTGTGTGTGTGCGCGCGCGCGCCGTGAACCCGCACTGTATAGCGAAATAAGTAAATAGATAATTACGCATCGAACAGAAACTTAATTTGTTGCTGTTTTTATGCAATATATTTGTACTAACGAGCATCTTAATTGAATATTCACTTAATTGATGCATAAAAATGGACTCCGTAGTGTTAATAAAAGAAGTCAAGAAATGTTATGTTTGCAACCATCATTACATTATTGTTATTATTACATTAACCATCATTATATCATTACATTATTGTCGCCCTCGTTGTGGATTAAGACGAAAACATGCGAAAATACCAAGAACAGTGAATACATACATACATACATACATACATACATACATACATACATACATACATACATACATACATACATACATACATACATACATACATACATACATACATACATACATACGTACAGCACTGTGCACTCTTAACCGTAACACGACCTCCGTACAATCGGTGCGCAAGGGTTCGCCACAATGCGAGTAGTAAACATGTAAGTCAAAACCTGACCTTCATGTTTGCAACTCGCATTGTCGGGAACGATTGCGCACTTTCTACTGGGGCCACCGATTGTACGAAGGTCGTGTTACTGTTAAGAGTGCACAGTGCTGTACGTACATACATTGGATGATGATCAGTTGGGTGGGTGCTGTGTAGAGAGGTGTGAAAACACAATGTCTTTGAAATGCCTTGTTGTTGAGATAAATACACGTAGTGACGATAATGACTGATTGATTGAGTGACTTCTGAATCCTGTCAACGGTTATGTCATGGCCTTCTGTGCGCGTAAGGGAAAGTACGTCAATGGGTTCCGATAGAGTTCCGAATATGGAGGGATTCCGTATCTGGTTTCCAGCATTCGTCGGTATACCCTTTTAAGATACCTTATAGCAGTGGTTACCCAGCCTGTGAACTCAGTCGTGCTCATTCTTCTGTGCCCGACTCTCACCCTCAACGCATTAACCTCATGCTTTCCTTTTAAAGTCATCTTCTGTGATCCATCTCATCATTCTTTCACCGTTTGTTGATCATCTTTTTCATCTTTGCCTTTAATCTACCGCATCCTTCTTTCATCATTTGTTAGTTTATCCTTTATTTCCTAATTCCTTTTCTTTTTATTTATTTCTTATTTCTTAATTTTATTTATTTATTTATTAATCCTTCCTATTTCTTTCTTTCTTTCTGTCTTTAATTTTTTATTTTCTTTTTATTTATTTATTTCTTAATTTTCTTTATTTATCTATTTCTGGAATAGCAAGCCGACGTCCCGTTTGGCTGACCTTTCCCCCATTTTTTGTTTCCTTTTCGTCTAATAAATATCCCCCCCCCCCTCAGTGTTTTTTTGTTTATCATTCGATGAAAACGTGCAATTGGCAATGACAACCGGCATCTTCAGCAGTGAAACTGGGGAGGAGAGTATATTATATGTGTATTATAAAAAAAAAAAAGGAGGGAAAGGTTAGCCTGCACTACGGCGGCTTGCTATTCCCAGCAAAGAACAAAAAGGAAAAAAAAAAGAAATACAAACAGAAAGGGAAACACACACGAAATTGATCATCACAGTTCACCCAGAAGGCCACAGGTCCGCAGGAACTGAACAAATGCCTTTGTCACCGACTATGTTGTGTGGGGCCTGGCAGCGGTGCTAGGGAAAAGTCCGAAATCCTGAGGCGAGCAATGCGCGACGGCAGGAGAAGATGGTGTTGGCGGTAACGGGTGCAGTGGACCAGCAGGTGCGGAATGTCTCCTTCAACATGGTAGGTGAGGACCAGCACTTAAAGTGCTCAGAAATACTTCACTTTCTTGCACCCCACTGAAAACAAAGCCACCTGGGTTGCCGACCGATCGGGCACGACGATGAACACGCTAAATACCAAGCAGTATTATTGTGGCTTCATGGGAAGGGGAAATGGCACTGCACGCGGTGTATCAATGTACAATATACCTCCGACTTTTCCAGTAGTTCAGTGAGCTGTTGTTTGCATCATTTAGGGGGGGGAGGGCGGTTCCACGGGGAAGGAGTATTTCCCCCTCTTGTTTCCCTCTCCCGAATACACTACGAAAGGTACGACTTCGGGCGTGTGTGGGGGGTGGGGGTGGAGTTGAACTCCCTAAATGTAGCTACGCCGCTCTATGTCGCACACAGGAGGATCATGATCGCGACGAAGCACAACTATGTGGTGGGTTTTCGAGTCGTAAAACATATGCTTCCTGTTACGGGAAGAAGATAGACGCGCATGCGCAGCAAAGTGACAGTTTGGTGTACTTCTTTCGAATTTTCCCAATAAATGTTCGAATTTCGCGAGCTGTATCGAAGTTCGAACCTCGTCAGGTTCGTGACACCACTTAACGTAACAACGGGATTACCGACGGGGTATCGAAGATCACGAGGGAAAGGATAGGAAGAAAGGGGAAAATAACATGTGGGAGAGTTGAAGGTGGATACGCCACGTGGTGCCACTTTCGTGAACTAATTCGGGGTGTCCGCCAATTCTGCTCATGGACAATCACCAGTAGGTTGCGTACATGGCGCTTGTACAAATTTTTTTCTGTTGCTGCGTTTCATTTCCCCTTTTCTTTCATCATGCAAAAGGCAACAAGAAAACAAGACTTCCCCTCCACACTCTCCCAACGTAGAGTCCCTACAAAAAGTCAGATTCGCGAGGCTCCTGAGAGAGGCGTCTTGTTTTATCACTGCGTCGTATGTGTACTCAACACTATTCTTTTTTTCTCATTCGTTCCTACGCACGACTGCAATCCGTGTTCCGCCCGCGCATGCAGTCATCAGCGTTAATGGTGTTATTGCTACTGTACGCCCCCTACAGCGCTCCAGCACATACAATTTGACAGAGGAGTCCTTCCTAACAAGGGACATGTACTCGTATGGTCTTTTAAGCAGTAATTGTGTATAGAACGGAGCTCAAAGGATCAGCAAGAGGCAAGCCTTCCTTAGACAGTGTTGGAACTCCACGTTTGTAAAACCACGATATCCATTTTTATCCGGTCCAATGTTGCAACCTGCTATAGCTGTGCATCATGACGGGCACGGTTAAGGCAGTGACATGGGTAAGTTGGCACATCTTTTACACTGCAGAGGAGAAAGCGGGTTCGTTCCAATACCGTGCTCTACGAAATAGGGGTCTGGCCGGACAGCTAGGTAGCCATCTCTCTGCGGGCACAGATATGCAGCAGATATGGCGCCGCGTCCGCCATCTGTCAGGCGACGTAGGAACTACCCCCGCACTTTATTCAAAGTTGCAATCGATCAGTTGGCGCTAAGATATCAACACCTGTGACATACATACGTGAGACCGCAGACTCGCCAGACGTGGAAACCTCGATGTTGGCCACAGGCGTGGGAATTCCCATGGCTGCCGTGAACTAGCATCCATAGGAAGCCTGCATCGGCGTGCACTGGGTGAGAAGCATCTTAGTAACAGTCTAGGCTCAACATCGCGACACTTCCGGTTAGACGGCCAAAAAGCAACACCGCCTAGATGAGAAGGCCTGCGCGCTCGTCGGCGAGACGTAACAACTAAGAGGCAGCCAATCAGGACTATATTTTCAACGGCCGTAGCCAATCATGAACGTGGTTTCAGAGGTCGTAGTCACGGTGACGAGCCACCGTCAGCCGCATGGGCAGCCTGTGTTTCAAAATCGCCACTGACTCCTACGTTCCTCGTCGCATGGTACGGAAAACAAGCAGATTTTTCCTCCGAGCACCTTGTTATAATTTGAAGTTGTGAACATAGCAACCGTCTGACGTAATTTATTCGCTTATTGTTTGTAAGAAGAAGAAAAAAAAAAGAAGACGAGAAATTGGACTTGTCTCCCGACGTGTTCTGCTACTCCTAAGAAATCCCCCCCCCCGCAAAAAAAAAAAAAATCTACTACTTCACTACTTCTCAAGTACTCTGCGCGCAAGTTCGCTATTCACAGGTTCGATATTCACTATTCACTGTATCAGAAGTCCACTAATCACAATTATCTCGAGATCATGCAGAGAGAAGCTATTCGTATAGCCATAGAAATAGCAGAATGACCAGCTAACCCCCGTCGTCTGCGAGTAGTAAACATCCCAGCCTACTAAATGCGAAAACAAAATAATGCACAAAACGGCCCTATCTTTCTTCTTTTTCTGATGACGCATTTCCGGGAAAGCACCTGCACTTTTAGTCTACAGGTTCAAATTTCCGAAGTTATAGCCTGCAATCATTAGCGAGCTCTTCAATTCGCAGAACGGAGAAACGCGGTAGCAGTCGTGTTCTGACCTTATGTGTCCAGGTAGCGAAAGAGAGAGAGAGAGGGGAGGCATCAAGCAGGCCTTCTCTATATAGGTGGTGTTGCCAAGAAAGAGTCTAATAAGAGTTTTGGATCACACCCAGTGTTACCAGCTCCCGTGTCATAGTGGTTAGGATCATCGCTTTCCACGCCGAGACTGGGAGATGACACGGGTTCGAATGACACCGGCTGTCCTGTGTGAAGTTTTCCCTGGATTTTCCCAAGAATTTCCAGGCGAATGGCAGCGCAGTTCCCCCAGACGCAGAAGTCGGCCCAGGACGCACACTAACCCCTCTGTCTCCCACTCGTTCCTGCTGTACTCTCTCCATCTATCCACGTCTATACTCCGCTCATAGCCACATTTGCTTCGCGGCGCTAACACGGAAGTAAAAAAAAAACAAAAAACACCCAGTGTTCCCCACATGAGTCCTGGTCGACGGTGATGGACTGTCCGTTAGAACAGTACAGCTCTATTTGAACTATAGCTGCAATCCTCGTATTATATTTTCTCTTCAATCCAATCCGATCCAGTTCATCGGAACTGAACTCAGTTATCCGGAGTCCGATATCCGCCGTCGCAATTACACCAGCTAGCTTGCCTGCTGTAACTATGTTATACGCCATCAGTATCCGGATATAGAACACGGGAAACGCTCTGGATGTCCTCTAACTATTTTGACCCCGTTACTCTGACCCGCGTAGCCCGCGCTTTGACCCGTTCGGCTTGAACTTTGTACCTCGCTGGCTGGGTTCTACAGGAATGGGCGTGGTTCATCGAATCGTCCAAGGATTACATAAAATTCGTAATTTTTGTCGATGGAACGAAATTATTTAGTCTCACATCACTCAAAGTACATCGTTCACGCAATGTATGTTTTTCCGGAAATTCCTCATCTGGTTCCACAGGAGTCGTGAAATTGAGGTTGTGATTCATAGAATCGTCCAAGATGTCCTGTACATTAAATAAAATACATAATTTTCGAAAGGAAACGAATTACTCTCAATCACTCCACGTCCGCAGCTCAAGTAATATATTAGCGCGTTCCATCGGTAGAGCTGGAAAGTTCTGCCCCACGACGGGACAAAAACTGGCGCGGCTCGCTCGGCTGCCTAGCGGGCGCCCTCGCTCACTGCCATCAGTGCCACCAGTGGTGACAAGGATAAGCTATACCCAGCATTTATTTCAGTTATTTCGCGGCTTCCTGCAGTTATTTCATCAGGCATTGTATCTATTAACCGAGGTAGGTCGAACACAAGACAGAATTCAAGCGACGACGTGTGAAACCACCTACGCTCGTCGAATATACTGGAAAACGATTCCTCCACCCGTCACCAGGGAAGAAAACCGGCACCAGTGTCGCCGTGCCAAACTCTAGCCGAACATTTCGTTGGCGGAGCAGGTCAAAAACGTTTGCTCCATGGAGCGATAGTTTTTGACCCACGTGGCCAAAGTGGAACCGGGAAAGCACGGGGTCACGCGCTATGCGCACCGCGCGCTTCGCACCTTGAACGAGTGTCAGCATTCCATTAACGAAGCAAACCAGTGTGACCCCGCCGGGAGCATGCACTCAAACCCCACTCAGCGCGGGGCAAAACTTGCTCTCTCAATGGAATACGCCATATGATGTAGGAGAACGGAGAGGCACGGACAAAAAAGGTGACAACACACTCACAGATCCATATGTTTCTCCGTAACTTCGTTATCCGGACAGAGTCACCACGGAACGTGGAGAGCCAACGGGACATGACAGCGTTCATTAGTAAACAGTAAATGTACCCATAGTATATGAGCTGCGAGTACGACGACTCAGACGGAGGAGCAGACAAGGAAGATTGGAAGAAAGTACACGGTGCCTCGGGAGCAGATAGAGCCTGACACATGCAAAGGGCTTTACAAGGATTTTACAAAGACGAAGAGATTGCAGTCTTTGTCTATTCTGCCGTTCGTGTCGTCGCACTTGCCGCTCACATACTACATGCTTACCAACTACCCCACCTTCACACCCTTGTAAATCGCACACGTTACATGTGCTCGAACGCGCCCGGTTTTCACACTGCACCCATTTGCAAATTGACAGATCCCTGAACCGTCTTGATCGCCGACCCTTTGACGTCGTGAAAGTGCTGGGCGAATGACCTGCGATTCATCGTCAGGGGGCACAGCTCTCACTCATCACCTCTGTTAAAAGCATAGCAGAGATCTCGTCTATTTATAAAGATTTTTCTGCCCCGCTATATCTGGAGCAACGTGTCCCGTGGTAAGCTCTGCTCACACCTCCATATTTTTTAAACTACAATAATCATCATCATCGTCATATAAAAGGTTCAATCGCGGTTCCTAACCAACAACATTAAGTAACCTCGCTTTTAGCGCCCTGTCTTTCTCAGGTGACGTTTAGAAATCGCAGGTAGCCCAACCACCAACGTTTTTATTTATTTATTTTTTTCACATTCTTGCGTTACCCCGAGAAGAGAACGCAACGTAAACTACGGCACGAGACAGACGGGAGATTGTCTGGCAGCAATGAGGAGGGTCTGACGCCGAAACAAGGCAGTGCAGTCAGGCGACTGCTACAAGGTAGGGAACTACGACAGGGGATTTATTCTTATCGTGGTCGCTGCCATGGTCGGACGCCGCAAATAGGAAGGGCTCCCCCTTCGAAAGAGACACCGGAGCGGAAACGCTTGTTTAGCTCAGATAGATGGCCCTGCTTCCCACTTCATGCTAAGGATTCTCTTTCATATCACACGTACAAGTATCGCTTAAACCTGAAACAAAGTCATCACTCGTCCCAAAGTCTAGTCTCAGTCATACACATGTCCAAATGTCCAATGTTGTTTGTACTGTATTTGTCCTGACATGGTATTCAAGTTTTTCTCTTCTTCAATTTTGTATGTTTTCTGCGCTTCGTACCTGTTTTGCTGTCGTTTAGATTACCTTGTTGCGTTGCTGTATTGCCTCGCATCATACCTAATTTTATGCTGTGTATTGTATTGTACAGTATTCTTTTCTGATAATCTACCGCAGATAGTGCGCTAATACAAATGCCCCGGTCCGTTCTTGGGCACTAACTAAACACATTATTATTTATTATTATTATTATTACGCTGGTCATTGGTGGAGAACATGATAATCCCGGAACAATGGGGTGCAGGTCGGCGCCATATTGATTCCTTTCTCGCCGGTGCCGTGTTGCTTTCCTGTAAATTCTCGATCGAGTTTACTTAAAATGTGAAGTCTATATCATTGGTCATCAAAACTTTATCTCTGGTGTAACGGTGGGTAACGCTGGTAATGATAAACCGTGCGTTATCCTGACAGAGGAGACTGCACGAGAGAGCGCCGCCCAACTATAGGAGACTACATGCGCCTCTTTTTCAGAAGCAGAACTTACTACTGCTGACTAAACACCAAAAGGGGTTCTTTCCACATGTTCGACGCTATCACAAAAAATTGCTCGTCGCATTTTTGTCTCCTCGAAGCAACGTAAAGTAATCCGACGAACAGTTAACACGAAACGCTCTTCGCTGAATTTAACCACCGAACTATGCACCACATTTATGCGACATTTATTTCCGTTAACGTGATTGAAAGCAACTGTTCTGAGGCTGCAACACACAAACAGACGAACACAACCACTCAAGGTGCGTAAAATGAACAATCGAAATGCGGCACTCCTCTCCATATTTTTTATATCTCAATCAATCAATCAACCATGGCAGTCCCGATGACGCACACTGCTGATTCCTGCCGCAGCCTTCCTTTTTCGACGACCGCCAATTGATTTCAATTGATTTCCGCATTCGCCATATCGGTCAGCTGCTCCGTCGAGGCGCCCCAGACAAGCGACGACCATATGTTTGGAACAGGCTTATCCGATTATCAACCCGATCCCTCTCCATACAGGCGTCGTTATCATCGGTGTCGCACTGGCTGACATCCAAAGCTTTCGCTCTCGATTTCGACCGAGAAGATGCGCGCGATCTGCCAAGCGGCTATTTTCGGGGACGCGAACCTCGAGGTGCGCGAGGGCGGTCGGAGAATGCGTATAACGAGACATTGATGAAGAACGATGTCCAACAGCTCAGACGCGTAGAGACGGTTCATACCTTGCCGCCGCCGCGATGGAACACGTGCTGCCTTCTCCTGATATACAGCAGCAGAAGCCACTGGAAGGAGGCCTGAAAGCAGCGCGCCTTGGATCGCGGTCGAGTGTTGAAAAATTGCGTCGAGCCGATTTCACAGCTGCTTTTCGGTGTAGGTGGAGATGGCAGAGAGAAAAGACGAAGTGCTCGGAGAATATATTTCTGTTACGCTCCAGGAAGTAAGGTCGTTCCGGGTTTTAGCTGCGGATTTTGTCGGTGATCACACATCCCAACTGGTTCGTTCCGGGATTAGGATACGCGCTCGCTGACGGTGTTTTGGTCTCCGGGTGGTGCGTTAGAATATGGGGGGAGTCACCAGCACACATGCGCAAGAAACTGTGGAATTGTGTTTATGATACGACATTAAGTACTTGAAGGTGAACGAGCTTGACATAGAGTAGAAATAGTTGGAAAAGAAATTAGTTAGAGCGGAGTGGTAAAAAAAAGAATATTTAACGTACATTGAAGATACGTCAGTATCTGTTCCGAAAAACGGATTGCATTTTTATATACAGTTTTTATTCTTTACAGATTTAAAAACGCTATGAGATGCACAGATGCCGTTTTTGCAGTTGAGTTATACGGCCAGGTGGATAACTAACGTGTTCATGTGGTGTAGTTGGTACATATGAGATACAAAAGAACACAGCCAGAGACGAGGGACGAAGACTTGACGCTACAACAGCTTACTGACAACTGACATAAATTTTAATGCGAAAAGGCAGAAAAACACACACACAAGGGGAGGTGGATAACCACTCAGAGAGGGTACGTAACTACAAGATGACTAATTACCTATGATTAATTAACTCGTTAATTAGGGGATTTGGGGTAAAAGTGAGCTAGCACAATGGGAGACAATCCTCGTTGAAAGGGTGAGGATTGAAAGTGCTTCTATCTTTCAGAAATCCCGAAAGGAGCACGTGCGTTGAAATATACATGGCCGAATATTGCTATGCAAATGAGCCGAAACCAAAACTTTGCGCCTCAGGAACGCATGACCTTCGTTATCGATCTGGCCAACACGTAAGCACCTAGCCCAATCATCTCCACCGCTCAAAAGCACGTGGCCCCCTGACGTGGAGTGAGCGCAGTACTGCCTGCGCTGCTGACGAACGCGGTTTTGGCTTAATTTTGCATAACAGATTTCGGCGATCGATATTTCAAAGCACGTGCTTCTCCTGTAGAGGACCATTAAAGAGTTAAAAGAGCAATGAGTTGACATTTAACACGGCTCGAAACCCTGTTTTCACTCGCAGAGCTGTTCATCAGGGGTCATCCATGCAAAATATCTTCGCTGTACGGTGTGTACTGTCACTACACAATCAAATTTAAAGAAGGAGTCGAAGGAAGCTGCCACGGACGGTCGCGATGCTCGCGTGACGTAGAAAAGTTCCCTGTGCTTTTCTTCTTTGTTTCATTCTTCTCAGCTCACGCACTACTTATATCCGCTCGAGCGGGGTCGGTCTACGTCATGAGTCACATGTCAGGTGACGTCGCGACGTACCCTCCTCCTTCCCTTGTTCTCGGATACACTATTTCCAAGAGTGCAGGATATTTGAAAGGTGTGCATAAAAGTCAGGTACCGCCCGCTCGCTGCAGTTCACCTGTACCCGTCGCTCTTTCGCGTGAGCTCCTTTTATTCTTTGCAAAACACGCCGCAGCCATTAAAAAAAATGTTAGGGTGTTCCCAGTGCTCCTTTAATTAATGTAGGTAATTACTCGTTGCATACTCTCTTCGAGATGATGTCCACCGGGCCGTATAACCCACGTTCAAAAACGTTGTTTATTCTGCTCTCATAGCTTTTTATTAAAAAAAATATGTAAAGAATAAAAAACCGCCCTGTAGGAGTACAGAGGGCCACCCAAAAAAATTCAGATTAAGACATCTGATGAAAGTGTGTGTGTCATAATACCGAATAGCGCGAAAGGTTTTGATGTGTGCAATTTGTTTCCCAGAAAAAAACTCACATAAACATAGCTCCGCGCCTTCGCCCTTAACTCGCCACTCCAGCTATAACGAGGATGAGGAGGTATGATGGCACGTCACCGATGACGGCATAAGGAGACTCGTTCTGGTTTGCCGATCAGTGGGGGTCAGCGCATTGTTCCTTTGCCGCCGTAAACCTGTTTTGCCAGTTTTCCCGGAGAATTGGGGATACAAGGAGCGCCCGAAGCATTACCGAGCAAGGAGAAAGGCTTTATCAGAACCCCGAACGGCCGAGTAGCAGACGACAGCGGAGTAGCAGACAACATTTTTCTAGGCCAATCAGCGAGCGTTCTCCTTATAGCGTCAGCGCGAGGTTCCAGGCAGATCACAGGCTGGTACTGCTCTTCACCACCGTTGCGCACGGTCGCTTTTTGCGGCATATTTTAAATTCAGTTTCTGCGATAATTATGACTCTGTGGTGTAAATTACTTCGCATGGTGCATCTTACTGGCAAACTTAACAGTTTTATAAGAAGAAAACTGGGTGTTAAAAATGACTTCTGTGCTACTTTAAGCATAAGCGTTATTGGCTCCTAGTAGGAGCCGTATTTAATGGTCGTCAGTCATTCTTCATATCTTTTGAAAAAAATATTATTTGAAAAAAAAAGTACTTTGGAAAAACAAACAAAAGGTAGTTTTTTCCTCTGCGCAGGGGAGAGGGAAATATTTGGAGACACTACGTGACGAAGTGTCTGTCCACTCACAAGGCAGCAATAAGGGAGTATTTGTAGACGGGCATGGGCGCACAGAACTACTACAACATGCAAGATCCACGGAAGAAACCACAAGCGCGTCAAATTTGAAATTGGGAGAGGGACCAATAAGGGACCCCCTTATTTGGGAGAGGGGCCAATGAGGTCGCTCCACGGGCAAGAGGGGAGGGAGAGAAACTGGGGAGTTGCGCAGGCAGCCAACCTACATGCATAGCGGATATGACCTACCAAGGTCGCGGTACTACCAAATTCGGGCGAAATATCCTGAATGCACGTGGGATGAACCTCTCAAAGCAAAATTCACGGTCAAGTTGAAGGTCACCCAACACACCACCGGAAGAGAGAAGACGGACTCCATCGGGAAGGTAAAGTGGAATGGAAAGGACATATAGGAGAAGAGTTGTGAACATGGTATGAAGACTGTGAAACATAGTGTAACTGAAGTGCTGAGTAGAAAATGCTATAAAAAATTGAACTTGAAATGGGAGGTCCTCGATAGTCTCGGTTGTGGAATTCCCGATCTGGAAATTACCGGTCACGAAACAAAGAAAACGCTCCATTGCTTCGTAAGTTGATATGTCATGTTTAAAAATCCGATATCACTAATTAACGACTCGGCTTCACGGGTTTTCGACGTCCGCCGAAGTCGTTTTACCCAATGAAACCCACATTGCAGCATCCGTTAGGCTTAGCACAGCGTACATGCCGCAACAGCATGTCGGTTAATTTACTTTATTATCAGGTTAGTCCAGATTCGCTGTTGGTATTCTGCCCTGCGCGAGCGTGAATTTTAGCCAGTTAATTTTCAATCTGAGAACCACGAAACATTTACTTCGATCAGTTTATTTTGCAACGGGGATTTCGAGCAGTTTATTTTATAGGTACACCCCATATATGGGTTATGAGTGTTAAGTATGGATGCGTTTCACTCCAAATGCTACTTAATAATAATTTGGAGTATATTTACACGCACATTACCAGCGGCCTGGCCGAGCGGATTAAGGCGTCCCGCTCGTTGTGGTAGCCAAGGTCGTGCTGATGCCTGGGAGGTAGTGGGTTCGAATCCTGCCATGCTGTGCTGTATGAGATTTTCACTGGGTTTTCCGAAGCCTTAACCAGACAAAGGTCGGCACAGTTCCCCCTGAAGCCGGCACAGGATGCATACTAACCCCCCTGTCCTCCTAACCTTCCTGCTGTCCTCTCTCCATCTGTCCACATCTGTACGCCGCTCATAGCCACAGTTTCTTCGCGGCTCTAACACGAAATAAAAAAATACACGCGCATTATTTTTTACACCTTTCGGATATGAAAGAATAGACCTCTCCGTGTTTGTAAACAAATGACGTCATAATGTTCGACAGCGCCACCAATTTGGTAGAGTTGAACTACGCTTACTCGAAGCTAGGGGCGAACAAGGTCGTGCCCGAAAGTCACGGTCTTGAGGGGATTACGATGGTCCCTCAAAGGGACGCGACCTTCGGTTCGAGGCAGCGAACAAGTGCCCATTCGTGGAACTCAGCCCTCCCCTTCCGATTTATTTCGGTTTCAGTCTGTCTACCAACGTCATGATGACGTTTCGCGGACCGGTGTAAAATAAAGGTGCTAAAGAAGCACAGAAGTGTTGTGTGTTCCATATGGGCTGTAATCTACGGAAAACACCGTTTCAATGGGGTGTATTGCCACGCAATTCACTGTTTCTGGCAGGTGTTTTGCAAGCACAATTTTCCAAAGGGGTAGACTATCGCCTGTGACTATGAAACACCCGAATCATCTTTTTTTTTGTTTAGGAAATAGCCAGCTGGCGTGCTGCATGGCTGACCTTTCCCCTTTCTTTTTCGTTTTTTTTTTCTGCCAATAAATTCCCCCGTTTCCAATCATCATCATCAAAGTAAAGTTGTTGTCAATTTCGAAAACTGTTATTACACCTTAGCAGTGGGCCTGCCGAATAACAAGAAAAGGTGTTTATATGCAAAAACACTCCTTCTACACATCAAGGTGTAAAAAAAAAGTTCATTGTCCGAGCCAGCCTATACGCATGTGTGGCGCAACGTGCGCTGCGCGTGCCGCAGGGTGCGACTGAGAATAATTTCGACGTCCTACTGCTTGGATCTGTTGAAGCGGGCTTGTATAACGTTGCGCTGCCAAGATGATGATAATTATGATGATAGAGAAGAATGCCAAGAAATAGAGAACTACTTATCATTTATTTAAAAACTCGGCGTTCCCTCTTTGTATGCGCTGTATCTATCAGTGCGCTATCAGTATGCTATCACTGTACGTAATTCCTGCACAAACACACTTTATACCATCTGGATGAATTTTCAAATTTTGTATTGCGGTGCGACCCTGCATCCCCCGGTTAATATGCAGATCCGACTGGGTGCATGAATCTCCCGTAACGGGAGACTCGTCTGCTCAATTCCGCCCAATCGGTGAAAATGAAATCTGGCACCCCATTACAGTCAGCAATATGACGTTCCAATCTAATCAGGTTGCTATGTGCATGCTTCCGAGGGTCATTTTCATCGAGCACTTCCTTCTAATCGTAGCATGCGTCAGCGTCTCCCGATATCAGAGCCCGCGCTTAAATTACGCCAATCCCGGGACATTCATTAGGCCCACAGATAAGCCACTTTCTCACCCCTGTGTATGCAGAATTGCATCCTCTGTGTGTAGTTAGTGCGAGGTCGGATCCTTGAACATTTCACAGTGTGAAGGGACGTCATCTTTGCATTAATGCGAGCGTTATACTCACGGAATATTCTAGTGGAAGTAAAAGCAAAAAGAACACAAACACACAAAGTTCCTCACGCGGCAGAAGTTCCGTCGTGTCTATACTTTGAGCATTCTCGCGGCTCGGAACATTTGAAGTGGCACACTGCGCACATAGCAGACGACACCATCGGCCCTGTCGTCTGCTATACCACGTTGGATGACACTTTTAAGACGTATAGTGCGGGGAGTATATTTATGTGCAATATTGTATGCGTTAGGCTGCGCAAAACATAAAATGAAAACACACAACGTGATTTAAAAAGTTGAATGTCATCAACCGGCAGAAGGTGCACCCTGTCAAGAGTTGTGCAGAATGTTCAAAATAGCCTGTGTTTCCTTTAGGAGGAGTGCAGAAAAGGGCGGATATGATTTTGTTATTTTTTGTCAGTTGCGTAATTTCTCGACAAAGTGGGTAGCGCAGTGCAATTACCGCACAGCCCCTGGCTACCCTAAAATGTCGATCAGAGAAACATGGATCGGGAAGGCATCTGCGCTGGGGGACCAACGCTCAGCGCGCGTGATGACGTTACACAGATCTTTGCGAAACCGAAACGTGTGAAGGATTGACAGTGCCTATTAAAAATAATGACGCTCACTGGTCACAGTTATACCCCAGCCGAACGGCCAGAAAAAATGACTATAGCGTGTAACGTCAATCGGGTCCCGAATACCATTTCAGATTTGAATGACATTAAACGCGATGATGTCGATGCGGGTCTCTCACTTGAGCTTGCCCTGCGGTCCTCTGTAGCACAGAAAAATTTTATATTGAAATATAACAATAAACAAACAAACAAACCTAGCCACGTACGAGATGCGACACTTGAAGAGCGTAAACGTGTTCAAAGAGATTGAAAATATCAGAATATTTCATAAAAAGAAAAAAATTGCTTTATTTCATAATGGATCGTCTGTGCTATGTCGGATAACTGTTGACATCTCGTCTGCCAGGTGGTAGTCTTCGCCAAAGGCAAATATGCAAAAAAGAAAAGAAAAAATCGTGAACAATGCCAGGCATTTTGCAAAAAATAATGCTCGATTTCCTATAATTTATAAAATAATTGCGCGGTGTGCAGTTCTGAGTGGCTTTATTGAATGTTTAAGCTGCTCTTGCGCTCAGACAGTGGGAGAGAGGGTACGCATTTCGTGGACGAATGAGTTGTGGCGATCTCATTACCCGGAAAATGTCGCTCAGACGGATGCCATTAAATATTTCCGTATAGCGCGGCACGAATGGCATTAAGACTTAACTCATTAAACGTTTAATGTCATTTTAGGTGCCCGTGTGGCAGGGGTAGTAGATTCGCATATTCAGGGACGTTATTTTATGGTAGGAACTCACGTAAATGCTGATCTTGAGATAAGAGCAGCACCTAAATGTAGGACTCATTGGGCGTTCAACAAATACACACACACAAAAAAAAAAAAAAAAAGACGCGTTTCCTCGAAGTGATTTGTTTACGGCATACACTTCCATGTCTGCTGACTATATATGTTTTTTAATTCAGTGTTAGCGCCGCGAAGCAAGTGTGGCTATGAGCGGCGAACAGACGTGGACAGATTGAGAGAGGGAAAGAGGAAGGAGTGGGCGACAAGGGTGTTAGTATGCGTCCCGGACGACCTCAGGGGGAACTTCGAACGATGAACACCCAGGAACGCTGAAAATCCAGGGAAAACCTCAGACTGCACAGCCGGTGACAGTATTCGTACCCGTGTCACCTCCCAGTCTCGCCGAGGAAAGCGATCATCCTAACCACTATGCCACGGGAGCTTGTGCTAACTGTATACATGTTGTTCTGGAGGTGTACAACGTAACGTTGACATCATGCCTAGACGCCGAAACCGCAATGTCACAGTGAAACAGCAGAAGGCACACATAGCACTATAGTTGTCACTGGCAGAATCGCAAGGTATCAGAGGCAAACATGACCAAATATTTAAAATACAACGTCGAACACCAAAACCGAAACTCTACTTAAGTACGATATAAAGGCCAAAAATCCTATAGTATTTAGAGTAGCGTTGCAAATACCCGAAAAAAAGTTGTTCAGATACATTTAAGTAGGGATGGGGTAACCGAATCCGAGTGGCCAGAACGGCGAACCCACCAACCACATTTGTTTGTTTCTTTTTAAAACTGACGAAATCAGTGACTACTTGTCAGAACCGCTGCTTCCACCTTCTGCGGACATCTTCAACTGTCTGAAGAACAACCAAAAATATCCAGATTTGAGGAAACTATCGAAAAAGTTCCTGATCACACCCCCATCGACAGTAATGTCAGAAATACTCTTCAGCACATCGGGTGTCATAGCTGATTAAAAACGCAGTAAACTAGACCCTGAGCGGGAGAGAATGCTGGTTGTTCTTTGTTTGTCTTTTGTGTGCTTTTTTGTTTGTTGTTTTGTTTGTTTTGTTTGTTTACATCGCTCTGGATTGAAAGAGCTCAGGCACGAACTCTTACATTACAAATTTAAAAGTATCAGGCTTTTGCTTTTGATTCTTGCTTAGTTTTATGGAAAGCATTCTGACTCGAGAGTTTATATATTTCTTGTAGTTGATGAACGACATGTTAAATAAATTACATTTAAGAAGAAGTATATGTGTATGTTTTCTCCTGAAAGTGAACTATTATTTAATTTGTTTTTCATTAAACAAAGCTTTCAAATTCTGCTTCAGAACACTTTTCAGTAGAAGTGTTTTTACCCTGGCTTTTTAAACTCTCTTTTAAGAAAGAATTCGAAAGATTCGAGATTCGTAGGACCCATGAATTCGCATAACCTTCCTTGGATTCGGATCGGATTCGGAAAATCCTGGATGCGTTCCATCCATTTAAGATATTTGAGTAGAATTATACGTATATTACGCAAATTATACATAACTCGATAAAATACTATGCTGGCTGACAAATACGAACAATGGACACTGGCCTGCTTGACATTAACTGGATTTGGTTCACATTGTGAACTTTATCTCTCGCGCAATGAGATTATCTGGTTTTGTGCTATGAATGTTACGAGGTATGCGCCAGTTTCAAAATGGCGTGCATATAGACATGTGTTATATAACAACAAAGTCACCCTTCACCACATCATTTCACACCACATACTCAACGGTATGCCCCGTGGTAATGAGCCACCAGACTAAGGGGTAATTTTCCTCATTCATCCTCACCGCATATGTCCTCACGTAAGCTCCTTATCACGTACCATCCTTATCAAAATTATTTGACTGATCAATTGGAAATGGCTCAAATTAGGGCTGCAAGGTTTGTAGCTCGCGACTATTTCAGGACAACGAGGGTGACCTCCCTGAAATACGGATCAGAATTACCGCACCTACATTAAGAAAAGTAGGTATATCAAGCTCTGTTTCATTTTCATCATCAACATCTGCAAAGTTCTCGGCCCATGGAGTAACCCTGGACATCAGTGCCGTGCACTTGGCGCTTTTCTTTCCTTTCTGAGGGCCATCGGCCTCCTTCACGAATTGTAGGGATTTCCTTCCCTCGTCATCCTCTCATATGAACCTTATTGGAATGGGGTAGGGTCCTGCACTCAACGCAGGGAAACATCCCACATCATCATCATCTATTCATCTATGTTGTTGTTGTTCATTTTTAAGCTAATTAACCACGCAGTCAAGTGTTAACCAAGACAGCACAGCCTGGAAGATACTTCTCATTTAAATATAACACATATTTCTGTCGGACTAGAAGAGCCCTGCAGGGCGATCGCCACTGTTATTCGCCCTATAATTCCCCCTGCTATGAACAATGTCGGTTCCTTGTGTCCTTGTGTACAATGTGTTGTTTTCTTGATGTCCTAATCACAACAGTGACTGGTGTGTTCTTAATTTATTTGTGTCTCCATTTCTTTTCTGTTTATATAGGAATGTACACGTGGGCCACCTGAGCGCATCCCATTTTCAGTGTTTTCCGTATATTATGTACCCCCTTATGTAACACCCCTTAAGCGGTCTTATGAATGTAGTTTTGCTGTTGTGCAAGGAACAACATAGAGGAAGAATGTAGAGTGAAACGCAAAGATACTAGTTCCCCATGACAAAAGCACCACGATGTCCAGCAGATTCGACCTGCTCGTACCAGAGTCACTAGCTCGTACTGGAGAACGCGAGTTCGTAAAATCTCCAGGACTGTTGTAGAAGGACAGAGGTCATTGCCCCGAGAGCTAGACAACAGAACCAGTTGTCCCGGCAGTTCACCCTATCGCGGAGCACATGATTAAGAAACACCACGCATTTTGTCCTCTCCTGGCATGTTTGCGGAGCAACCACTTCCTGCTTGCTCAGATTAAGAGCAGAAAGGGACCGCGATCGTCAAGAGCTTCCCGAAAAGTCAAAATTCCACCATAAGGGGCCGTTGACCTGTCCAAATTTCACCTCATAAACGAAGAGGCTCGAAGCCGAGGAGGCTGCGGCGACGTGTGGTATGCCTGCGCGTGTGTGTTCGAGTGTGCACTCGCATTGTGTATTATTGTGGAACACTATCAGAAGGCCGGAAATCGCAAGGATTAATCATCAGAAGGCCGGAAGTCGCAAGGATTAACTATCAGAAGGCAGGAACAAAAAAGCGGGGAAAGGAAAACACCGAGCAGTCAGAAGAACGAAAGCCAAAAGGCAAAAAAAAAAAAAAAAAAATCCGGAGGCCGAAGAATCAGACGCCCCAAGGGACGAAACTTATTAGTCCAACTGCTACCTCCACAACGTTGAGCATCATACACTTGTTGTGAGTGAATGTAGCAATGTAAATAATTTGGGTTGTGCACGATTCCCCCGATTTAAATGGCCCCGTCCCGATTCCCCCGACATGAAACAACCGGCACCCAATCATTTCACCTGAAGCAGCGTCGCACTATTGTCGTCATGTGGCCATTGGGCTGTCGTAATTTCTTTTCCTTTTTTTTTTTTTTTTCGGGAGTGAAACTTGCCGCCTTGGCTGGGCAGGCAGACATCACTTCTTCTTATTATTATTGAACATTATCCCTCCCATTGAGCTCGGTGAAATTCGGTTGTTGTTGAACTCTCTACCACTTAATTTGTTATACCTTTACAATAAAGTGGAGAGTGCTGACCTCCCATCCATAGCACCGAAATACAGAAAGCAAGGAAAAAACAAAACAAAAACGGTGTAGGTTGAAACCCTGCTTGAAACTGCCGGTAACTGTGAATCATCCGTCACCCCTACGCTATTTCTGGGATTTCTATGAGAGAAGATGTTCAACTGTTTCTCTGGGGTGTTGCTCATAATTTTCTTTCTTCCTAGTTCGTTGAACTTCCAACGGGTACAACGTATAATAGCACGGTATAACAATAAACGTATAACGGTACAGGGCCCGATATTTTTGCTTTTTCAAAATGAGTACTCACGTGCGAATATTCTATATTCGACTTGATTTCTGAATCGAAACCCACCACATCATCATCCCATTTCTGTGTGTGTCACTGTGTGTGTGTGTGTGTGTGTGTGTGTGAATCGAATCCGAAATTCTCCGTTCGAATTTGAAATCCAAACTATGTTTATTCTAAACAGAATACTGGAACCGTTCTGAAGCTGCACACCTAAGGCCGAAGAAGGCACCAAGAAAGAGCATATATATTTTTTAAAATTCTGCGTTAGTGCCGCGGAGCAACTGTGGCTATGAGCGCGAGGGCAAAGAACAACGTGAGCGCTACTCCATATATGCGTCCGTATGAATATAGCGTATACATGCTGTACACATGTTTATATCCTTGCATGTGCTGTACGTGTATCCGATCCGTTAAACGACTACAGTATTCGCTTCGTATTGGATCGAATCCGATCGTATCCGAATCGTATTCGATTTGGTTTTATAACCATTCGTTTACTATTCGCTTTACTTTCGCCATGTATCTATTAGCTTCGGATTCACTTCTGTTTTGGTGGTGGTGGTGGTGGTGGTGGTAGTGTTGATGAAAGAGCTCGCCGTTTTCGGCCTCACAGAAGTGGGCAACGTCACGACTAACGCTCTGGGGGAATGTGCGTCCTGGGCCGACTTCTAAAGGAACTGTGCCGACATATGTCTGACAGCGTCTGAGGAAAACCCGGGGAAACAACCCAGACGGCACAGCCGGCACCAGTATTCGAACCCTATCTCGGTCTTATGATTTGCGCCATATATTATTGTGCTTATCGTCTCATTTCGTTTATCTATCATCTTCTTGGTTTACTGTTCTACGGGCAATGGGTAATATCTACAAAGCCGCGGTGAAACACGCCATGCCAGCATCGTTATCTAGTTGTTATTATGTGTGGTGCTTATCGTTCTGTTTGTAATCTCCCATGACGCTGCACAGTTCTGAAAAGATGGCAGTTTCTTGCACACAAGTAAACGTTCTAGGTTTAGTAGCCAATACTGACGCTACATGGAGGATGCAGTATAAGGCACATGTTTGTGACATCATGTACGCACCAGCGAAAACAACAACAACTAGAGGATTGGTATTAAACTGAGTTATTTTCACACACAAAATGAAATATACATTGATGACTTAAGAACAACAACAACAACAACATAGATGAATGGATGATAATGATGATGACTTAAGAAAGTGTTAGCTACGGTACTAGTAGTAGGCAATTAGCGTATGGTATGGGGTAGTAATGGGGTTGGTTACCGCACTTCCTGCCAGCGAAATGCCTCATGTAACCGGGGCCACGGATCTGTTGTTGACGTACGTTTGCTTTGGGATAGAACAACAACCGCTAAATAATAATGGGAATATGACAACAGAAGCACGTCGCACATCAGATAGCTCAGTTGTCTCGCGACGTAAACCACCAGTTATTATTATTATTATTAAATATCAGATAGTTTTAGCACTTTCATAGGTGTTCACCGCAACAGCGAGTGTTTGTACAACGTTGATAACGTGACCTTCAAAATACTGTGCCCACTGGATCCAATCAACCAGTCACGTGCAAAGCCATTGGGTCCGGTACGTAGGATAACTTCATGGTGACGCTATCAACGGTCTACTAGTAGACCGTTAGGCAACTATTAGGCAACTAGAGAACGTTAGCTAACGTTCCCTAGTTGCCTAATTCATTTGAAGCGACTGACGTCACATTGGTACTTGATTTACGCGTTTTAATAAAGCATTTATTGGCTGGCCGACCAAAAGAAGTTAATAAGCGACAGGACAAAGGCAAAAAAGTTGTATGCAGCGGAATAGCGTAAGTTAGTAATAGGCGCCGCCGCATAGATAATATAAATGTACATAGTCAAAAAGGAAGTACATGTACACTCAAGATTCTGGAGGTGCTGACAATATATCTTCTCATCCCTTCTGTTAAATGATTGTATAGTGTCTCAGTTGAACACGCAGATCGTTCCAAAGTTCAGCAGCGTAACAGACATACACACACACGCACACACATAAAGATACGATGATGACAACAGACAACACAGTAGACAATTAGTCGTGTTCCATGTGCTTTTTGGTCGATATAGCTTAGGATAATTAAAAGTGGCACTCCTAGTCAATCTATTACACTGTTAAAGGAGTGAACTATTAAACCACATTTTTTTTCTGAGAATTGAGATTATAAGCAGGATTCAGAGCGCACGAACAAGGAAAGTGTAAAACATTCAATTGGCGAAAGAGTGCGACAGAGGATACCCGATAATTCGAAAAAGTTATGAGCCTCACTGATCTTTTCTGCAGTTTATAGAGATAGCGCAAGTAGGAGGGATACGTATTACTCACATTGCAGCACAATAGATTAGGTGTTAGTGAATCAGTGCAAAATACAGCGTTGTTTGCAAAATACAGCTTTAGCACAATATATAGAGGAGAACATTGCCTGGCGAGGAACAATGCATGTCATGATCGCGATAACTCTTTTTACAACTCTTTTATAACTCTTGCTTCAGAGTCACACCTAAATAATTCATTTCATACGTCTGTTCAACAATATGACAGTTGAATGCGAACCGTACCACTGTGTCACTCATGGATGGTTTGCAAAAAACCAACAAAATTTGTTTTGCTCATATTGCTCACTATTTGGCAGTTTTCTTTGCCGTGCAGCTTTCGTGAGTGCTTCTTACCTAGTAAGACTTCCTATTGGAATATCGAACGTGTTACGAAAACGATGCCATAAGGGAAGCTGTCTTCAAAACCATTTCAAATCTAAATTCAAAATTCAAAAGCTCAGCAATGTGATGTCAGGCAAGTTAAAACTAGCACAACGATTGGCTAATCACGTTTGGAGAAGTTTGAAGAAGTTTGAAAAAGTTTGAAAAAGTAGAAAAAGAAGGAGTCAACTGCCGTTCTTTCCGATCTTCCGATATAACATATCTCGTTATGGGTGCACGAGCAGGATATAAACACAAACAATCGCGTCCAACCGGCCGGAAGACGTTTCAAAAACTAGAAACTCTATACTAGACGGAGCGTGGACATTACGGCGGATGTGAACGGCGCGCTCGGTCCTGCGTTGTCGCGGTCGAGACGCTCACCCCGGTGAGCTTTTGCGGTGCGCTCGCACATTCTGTGGTGCAATCGTACCGTTTCCTTTCTTTTTTCTTTTCTGCTTTGGGGTGTACCGTCTTTCTTTTTCTGGGAGTAGCAGAATTCGCTTGCGCGAATTCAACCTCCCCTTGTTATTTTACCAACCACCACCACCACCACCACGTTTCAAAAATATTCTATTTCCTGTACTGCTTCTGGCATGCATAGCTTTGAGCGCTAAACCTCACCTATGCAAAGTAAAAAAAGAAAAAAGGAAAGAAGGAACGAAAAAAAAGAAGGAAAATCACAAAACGAAACAACAAGGTGGTCGAACAAAGAGTTGCGGCGAAAGGAAGCTAAGCAACCTGTTGCCGCAGGAAAATTTACAGCACCAGACACATTTTCCGGAGGCTCTATAACGCACGATAGGAGAAGTATGTAAACATTCGCAGTATACTATTATGCAGTTATCGAGTCAAGACGCCATACTATAACACTATATCTTTCGATTTTAACACACGTTGCGCTATGGACGACGGCACTGACGCAAAATTTATGACGAAAACTATATATAAATGCCGTTATAACGCGATTTTTTTTATTTTTTTTTTTTTCTGCCGCTGCCGCTCTCGTTTTTACTTGCAGACGACAATCATTCAAGGAAGCTACGTCGCTATCGCCATCTCTCGGCGAGAACGAACACAAGCTTGAGACGCGATGACTGTGTATCGATGGTAGTGAATAATCGCGACGCGACTTGATGACGATAGGGAGCAGTGGCCGACGCGATGATGCTTAGCAGGCCATGTTCACGTGGCAAGGGTCACCCCTTGTCGAGAGGTTTATTTGCATCACTGTTTGCTTTTCTGCTTCGTATCAGTAATTGCGCTTGACGTTATGCATTGATAGATACTGCCATATTTAGATCCTTGTTACCAGAAGCCTTTTCAATGGAGCAAGTAGCAATGAATATACACTTATCGACAGCCTAGAATTTCGAGGAGTGTAATGTTATAATTTGCTGCACTCACCAGTTTCTACCGCTGCACCGGAACACTCAGGGGGAACCTGATGATTGTAAACTGTTCGCATTCCGAACGAACTTCTCAACGCACTACAGTAAAAACCGGGACTAGTGTATCCAAAAGGGGAAAAGTGTGAGGAGGATACTTAGGGTGATTGACGTTTCGAGCGGACGCTCTTCATCAGAAAAAGCGTTTTTTTCTGATGAAAATCATCTTTTTCTGATGAAGAGCGTCCGCTTGAAACGTCAAGCACCCTAAGTATCGTCCTCCCACTTATTTCCCCTTTTGCGTACACTAGTCCCGGTTTTTACTCTTGTGCTTTGTGTATCTGGCAGTCCTTTTTATCGTTCTCAACGCACTATCTGATACTACTGACACAAGCAGTATTCGGGTTGTTGGGCACACTGGGTTGGATTAAAATAAAGTAAGCTGTAAGCTTGTGTGACAGTATATAAGCAGACAATATCTGCAACAGAAAGTATAAAAAAGGTACAATAGCCCATTATTATACCTTCTTAATACCTTTTTCTCTAACAGTGGTGAGATTGCGGGTATGGTATTGCGGGTATCGTTATCCCGCCATAACTGCGGGATAACGATAGTCGGTCCGTGGGAGTTAATCTTCGTCGTCCCCTATACCCCCCCCCCCCCCCCGATAACTTAACGACAGACAAAAATTCGCAGATCCACGAAGTGATACAGTACAAAATCAACGAGACACAAGACAAGCAGAGAAAGTTACAAGAAGGTATATTCACTATGCTGTACGCCATTTACTCCGTTATGGCGGAGGCTCTGCCTTCTTCTGCAAAAAACGAAAAAGCGATAACATTATTTACGAGTTCTTGTAACAGCTGCGTTGATGACGTCGTAATCCACGGTTATAATACGCGTAATACTAGTCATTATATGATAGTCACCGTGATTATAATCATATATGTACATATGTATATTGGAAAGCACGCTAGCAACAATCGCAAACAACACTGAACTTGTCCTCATAAAACCGCCAAATCGAAAGGGTTTGCGCTTTCTTGTCGGAACCCTAAAGTGCGCGTATACCAGATAAACTGTGCCCATCCAAGTTCTGATTATTTCTCAAGTACTACGTCACGTGTAATGTTTGTGTCCACCTTATCGGTGGTACGGCTAGGGAACGGACCTCGCACGTGTCGCGAAGGTATGTACTGGGTGTGGTGACGACAGCCTGTGTTTGTCGAGGGAGGGCGACCAGGGGATCCCGCTAGTGGTACACGCTGGGTCAAGGGTCGCAGACAAACCGCGTCTCATTCACTTCCTGTAAACAAAAGCTGGCTCGATAAATATGGATGCCCGAAACCTTGGCGTCCAATGCCCTCTGGTGACACTGGAGAGAGAATATGGATGTGGAGGTACACGCCACAGTCCATAGAGACGGAGAAAGCGAGATGCGTGGAAAATGACAAAAGAATGAGGATTTAGAGTGAGAAAAAAACGTGCAAGGGTGGACTGAAATAGAGGGAAATAGCACGTCGATCCTGCTGCGTCACGTGAAGTGGAGCGAAAGCTTCAACCCCTGTTTTTTGTGGGGAAGATCACTTAGTCACTCGGTTACTTATATCAATCACTTAGTCATGAAGGCAGGGGGGAGGGGTTGATATCCCGTAGGGGGGGTGACACCCATATCAGTTAGCTTTTCAGGCTTTTTTGGCCTGTCTTAGGGGTTTTAGCTATTTTAGGGGATGTTATAAGGTATTGCGGGGGTGTTAGGTGGGTGCAATGCGGTGCTGGGAAAATCGCCGGGGAGGTAAATGTGCCTCGGAGTTGGAGGAATCGTCGGGTCACGCGTTCGATGCAACCATTATTTCACTTCTACGATTCAATTAAATTTAGTCATGATGGAAAATATCCACTCTCATGTTGGTACACACACACGGACGAACACAACACACGCCTGAAGGCACCCACAAGAGCTTGAAATATTTCAAGCTTTACAGTTCAATCACTTATTTTTAGGGGGTGACTTTTTCGGGTTAAATGCCTTTCTCAAAAAAGGGGGTAAAAATCGGGCGCGATTTTTACATCCGTAATTCACGGAGAAATCGGGCGGTAACTGTGCCTTCGGGTGTTATCGGGTGTTTTTCTTTCTCCTTTTGTCTATTAAGTCATTTCCTAATCTCACTTTCTTTGTCGTTTTGCGGCATCGTGACCTTCTAGCGGTAATCCAAGAAGGCTAAGAAAGTGTTAGCGCCGCGAAGCAACTGTGGCTATGAGCGGCGTACAGACGTGGACAGATGGAGTGAGGATAGCAGGAAGGAATGGGGCACAGGGGGGTTAGTATGCGTCCTGGGCCGACTTCAGGGGGAATTGTGCCGACATTCGTCTGGAAAGTCTTCGGAAAACCCAGGGAAAACCTCAGACAGCACAGCCGGCGGTAGGATTCGAACCCACCATCTCCCAGTCTTCAGCACCACCTTGCCTACCACCAACGAGTGGACGCCTTAGCCCACTCGGCCATGCTGCTGGTAAAGTGTTGATACACATGGACACATTGGTGTATTGCTGGGAATGTAAGTGACCCATTCTTACATGTGTTACATGTGGCGACCTTTGTTCGTCTTCACTGGAAACATCACTTCAGGATTTCGTAGTGACTGGAATTCGGGGAGAAATCGGGTTTAACCCGAATTGGTAGGAGGTCAGTTCGGGAGGGCATAACTGGGCGGAATCGGGTTTAAACCGAAAAAGTCACTTCCTACTTATTTTGCAGACGAGCATAATCACATTGAAGTAAGTTCATACGTAATTAATCATAGTAATTTAATCGTTGTTGTTGTTGAGGAGAATTGTCTAAGTTGCCTGCTTGAAGCAACCCAACGCAAGGTTGCCTCAGGATTCAGGAAAGCGAAAAGCGAGGGGGAGACAGGGAGCGGTTTGAGGAACGCGATCAGTAGGGGCGTGTCAAAATATCGCTGCCTGCGGAGGGTCCGAAAGTTATTCGTCTCAACGGCATCTGCATGCGCCTCCGAATACACTAAACCTCATCATCTGCAAAGGAACGCTGTCTTGTGCATGAGACTGCGTATATAACAGTGCTGCCTCCAAGACGTGACGGATTTGCGATGCCAGAGAAGTAAAGAAAATGTGTGGTGACGTTCGCCCGGAAGCAAGTCGCCGAGGTTAGAACCGACTCCTCCCTGTTCTGTAAGGTGGTTCCGCAGGCGTGGTTATTCCAGGCTTCACGCTTGCATTTCCACTCGGATGCCAGTCATTTGTTCCATGCACAAGCGGGAAATGTGTAGAAAATGAAATGCAATCAGGCAGACGCATACGATAACGCCAAAGTTGCGTTTTGATTTTTCTCCGTAGACACCTTGTGAAGTCGCCCTATGTACTCTTCACACAATGTCAAACATGGCTCTGCAATGCCGCACCTGAACCTTCTCGTCTTATTTCACTTTTCAATCCTTTGTCCTTCCTTTTCTTTCCTGGAGTTTATCTCCAGGCCGGCAAGGTGCCGTGTTTTGTAAACGCAAAAGATGATTTCGCGCATTGATATTGGTGCATGAAACTTCGCTGTTGTTCGCCATCTTGTCAGACGCGCCCCCAGAAGCTCTCGTTTGACGAGATCTCCCTGTGGAGAGTCGTTGGTGGAGGCGATGTAGCTGGTGCGTCATGCATGCACGCGGTTCCGCACATCTCTACCGCATGTGAGGAAACCGCCTGCGGCCTGCCGCTGAGCGGCAAGAAAGAGTACTTGTCGCCCAGCAGCCGCTAACGCTTGCGGTTTCCGCGGCTCCCAAGATATCGACGCTGACGACGCTGTCAACGTGCTGCAGACTGCGTGGGTGGCCGGAAGAAAACAAGAGCGTGGCGCAGCCTCTGTTGACTACCTGATTGGACAACGTTGCGCGGCATGCCGCTAAAAATCGTGTATTGCGGTGTATTGCGCGGTCGAGGAAGGGCGGAATCTAGAGGCGGCTTCTCCCACGTACCGCGGCAAGCACTTTCCGCTCCGCATACGCGTTACCGCACGCTTTTGATGCGGCCAATTGTAGTGAACGTTCTCACATCTGAGCTTTTGCGAAATCGACAGTTCTCAACTTCTGTTATTCGAGGGAACCCCTGATCGTGCCAGTACGAGCTCAACGAACTGGACAGCTGTGTAGAAGTGGGTGAGGCGAACTAGATGTCGTACAATTACCATTTTTAAAAATTTTGTTTAAAGTGCCACTACGGACTAAATCTCGTGTCTTTAGAATCCTACCAAAGTTATGTTGCTGAAATCTTCTTGTCTCACTTTACATCCCTGCAAAATATTTTGGATCTACGTGACGCGAAACCTAGAGAACAATAAACTTTTATTTTTGAACACTGTGACGTCATGTTATGCTCCGACGGAGCGCCCGGCTCTCATCTGGTAACGTTGTTGATCTGGCAACGTTGTTGCCCTTCGCGTCTTCTGAGAGGCTCACTTTTTGCACTCCTTTAGCGGAGCCCCACGTGACATACCATCCGACCGCTCCGACCTTGAAGAAAACACAAAGGAGGGAGAAGACATATCTCCCCTTTTCCCATCTTTCGATCAGCCTCGGGTGACTTCTCCACCACGTGACCCTCCCCGGACGCCGGCGTCGTTGCTAGGGGATGAGTGCCCTCTCCAGAACATGACATCCTTGGACTTTGTGGGCTTATGATTACGTCACTCGCTCGTTGCGTCACCGAAACCTGCGGAGGCTCAGCACATTTTCAAAAATTGGCAGAAATGCTCAGCGTTCGTAAACAGGATTGAAATTTCGCGTATAGAATCCTTGAGGCACCCTCTTTTCATGGGCTAAATAAACTAAAAACGCTGTTTTCTGAGTCCGGAGGGGTACTTTAACAGATAATCTAATTCTTTATTGTTTCGTCGCAAGATGTCGATTGAGCTTTGCCGGATTTATTATACTGTTTCACTACTTCAGTGCAGATAACGCACTGTGGGTTGCCAGTGATGCTTGTAAATTCCAAGTCCATGTACAGGCAGGAGATGAGGAGCTCCGAAGCTTCTCCGAAGTATAGCTCCGACTTTCAAAGTGCTTGTAACGCTTTCGAGACACAAGAGAAGAGCAAAAGCGTACTGCTGAGAAACTGCCGTGTTGAACACGATGGAAAAAGCAACTGTTCTGAGGCTGAAACAGAAACAGACGAACACAACACAAGCCTCAACGTGCCTAAGAACGAGGACAATTGAAATATGGCCGGCTTTTTCGACAACTGTCATATTTGAATTGTCGTGTTGAGTTGCCGGTTGAGCCAACCGATAACGACAACAGCTGCTGGCTCCACTCTTTGCAATGACCGTTAGCCGCGACAACCTGGTCCTGTGACCTCGATGTCGATCCTAAGGCGAACGATCAGATCTCGATAGCACGGTCCGATAACCAGGCTGTCCGAGAGCGAGCGTTGATAGGCGGGTATGTTACAGTCCACTGAACAGTGTCCTGTTCGCGGAACCTCACAGGACAAGGGTCGCGAAACCCCAGTTGTGAAACACTGTCATATACGCTTAAAAATGAACTTCAACGCATAGTACGCTCGTAGCCAACCACCATCTCGAATGATATCGTTGTCTGCCCCGATTTGTTGAAAACGTGAGGCATACGCCTTTTTTTGTGACAATTATGGGGTAGCGTTCCACTCCTAGAGTGGAAAACCTCCCCACTTCATCATCAAAATATATATGTTGTTGTTGTTGCGACAATTATGAACAGCGTAAGTGTCATAAAAAGGCGTACGCCTCCCGTTTTCAACAAATCGGGGTAGACAAGGACGTCACACAAGATGATGGGTAGGAACGTGCTATGCGATGAAGTGCATTTTTAAGAGTGTCGGTGCAAGAAACACAGGGGGGCTTTGGGTTACACTCGTTGTTGTGATAGCGCATTCTTATCTTGTGAACAACGTTTAGGTTCCCCCTTCCTGATACCACGACAATCATTATCTTAAACATTACTTACATGTACTGCCGAATGTTATTCAAATGTCGGATCAGAAAATCATTTTTAATCACATGTCCTCGCAGCAACGCTTTATACTGTTCACAAAGGTGACATATTATTTCCCCCATAAATTCGTCGGTTGAAAAACGTCGCGACACATCTTCCAGTCAACGACGCTGTCAATGCTCTCCGTGCGGGAGACCGGAAGAAAACAAGAACGCACGAAACTTCCGTTGATCTCCTCATTGGTCGAGCATGTGCGGCATGCCGCTAAAAATCCTGGACTGCGCGGTCTACGAAAAAGCGGAAAGCGGAGGCGGCTTTTCCCGCCCCACGGCAAGAGTCTACCGTGCCGCGTTCGTGTTTCCGCACACATTCTCCGCATGTGGATACGGTTCCTATAATATACGCTACACCAGTGTGTCCTTTAAAGTGTGTCCTGTGCTTGTGGTTGTGTCGTCCTTTGACTTGTTTCCCGGTACGGGGGCTTTATCGCTTTTAAAGTGTGCTACACCGAACAGCCCAATTTTTAACCATTTTCGATTTACCAGTGTGTCACTGCGTATATATAATAATAATAATAATAATAATAATAATAATAATATTTATTTCACACTCGGGGTGTGGGGTGAGGTGAGGACAAAAAAACCAAAGCCTTGACAAGGCCCTGGATCCCCTACAGCTCAAGTAACGCTACAAGTAATTTGCAGTCATGCGTTTTACATAATACACATAAATAATACACAAGACAAATAGGCATACACATACGTCGGATATCACAGCTACATCACAAGAAGGAAAGCAAAAACAAAAAAGAGAATAAGCTTAAAACAGAGCTATTAACCCAAAAAGCTTATTCATATTTCTACGTGTGAGACAAAAAATGCGTAGGTTTCTAGAATGCAAATCATTTAGTAAGCTAGGTGCCTGACAGGTAACAGACTGAAGTCCATAACTCGTCAGGGAGAAAGGAATATGCAGTGATCTAAGGGAATATGTGCTTCTATTCTTTTCCAAAGAACAAAGGGTGAGGTGTGGCATCTCTACTCTAACCATTTTCATGTAAAACTGCAACAAGCGATATTTATATAAGAAACCAATCTTTAGGCTTTCATTATTAAACAATTCGGCATGCTCTCTGTAAAATAATCCTGCAATTGTGTACGAAACTCTTTTCTGTATGACGTCGATATTGTGTTGATTTGACCCTGTTGTGCCCCATAATAGCGTGTAGTAACAAAGTTGGGAATATAAAAACGTACCTGCACCCATTCAGTGTACCATTGTGTGTGTGTACCAGACACTTTGCACAATTTTTCCCTTAACAAATGAATGTGGTTGGTTCATGACATGTCATGTGAAAATATGTGCTCATACATGTTCACATGCATACATATATGCGAGAAGGCGTAAAGAGGAGAGGTCACGTGATTAGCCAAATAACGAGGCATCGTGTCAAGCACGCGGTCGTTGTTTGCGCATAGCGTGTGGCCGATGCTAATGGCCATACGAGAATGCACATGGTAAACCTCAAAGTTGTTGGACACGTTGGGAAGTGATGTTCCGAGGTTGGAACACAGAAGAAAGGACAACACGCAAAGCCTCAAGTGCCTAAGAACAATGAAAGAAGGAAGTCACTGAAGGGGTTAGCCAGCTGCAGGACCCGAAACAACATCATCTGGATGTGGTGTTCATCTTCATCTTTCACAAACTTGTGTTGTGAGGGGACATGCTTCACAGACCGGGAAAGCTGCGAGCGAGAAGGATGCATAATCCCTGCGTAATGGGCAGCGTAAAGGATACACTTCATCATGACGTTGTTAATTCTACGTACCCGTCGAGCGCACTGCCAAGAGGCGCTGCCAGGCATCATCCAGTAGTGCATGCATGCCTGCTCTTCGTTTTTAGGGCAAGGGCAGTATTATTTTTTAAGTGTGATGTGGGCAGACAGTTGGCAATACAACGACCACTATCATCAGGCATCAACTCTATGCAACAAAATACTTTAGGATAGGAAAAAAGAAAAAAAAAACTTTCCAGACAGATGTTGGTACACCTTTAAGTCGGCCCAGGACGTATAGTAACGCCCCCCCCCCCGGTACTCCGCTCCTTCCTGCTGTCCTCTCTCC
The DNA here is from genome assembly GCF_037126465.1 of Ornithodoros turicata. NCBI lineage: Eukaryota > Metazoa > Arthropoda > Arachnida > Ixodida > Argasidae > Ornithodoros > Ornithodoros turicata. The sequence goes on from NC_088203.1 coordinate 82,540,131, forward strand.
CTTTGTCCACGTCTGCACGCCGCTTATTGTCACACCTCCAGGCGCTAACGCGGAATTAAAACGAAATACTGTGACCTCGCGAGTGCCGATGGTCACAGTGGTCTAGTGACGAAAAGTTCTGTATTGTTATTATTATTACCTTTTGCTAACGTTCAGTCGCAACATCAGCTAATGCCACTGCCTGTTGCCTGTTGCCTGCTGCCACTTGTACACTGTAAAGTGAAATCAAGGGACACTTGGTGAACGGAGCAAAGTAACAACTTTACCATGACGTTTCGACACCCATCTGGGCATCATCATCAGACAAGCCAAACGAGGCAAACAAGGACAAACAAGGATGGGTAGAAATCCAGCGAACCGGTAGAATGTATGAAGGGAGTTGCCTCAGGACAGAAGCCGCCGATATTTCGAACAGAGACTGTTCTTCTTCTGGAAGAAGTCTCTGTTCGAAATATCGGCGGCTTCTGTCCTGAGGCAACTCCCTTCCTAAGGACAAACAAGGTTTGTCTTGTCTGATAATTCCCGTATGGGCGTCGAAACGTCATAGTAAAGTTGTTACTTTGCTACGTTAAGCCTTTGTCTTGTCTCATGATGATGCACGTATGGGCGTCGAAACGCCGTAGTGAAGTTGTTACGTTGTTACGTTAAGCACGTGTCTCTTCATTTAATCATGTCTCGTGGCTTATGGTCTACCTTTAACACGATGTAAAGTGTGTTTATTATTTCTCAAGAATCGGAACTATTAAACTTGTGTGGAGTACCTTGGCTAGCAACCACAATGTACAATACTCTTTAACCCCACGTCGCACATAACTCCACGAGTCAACAACCAAAAAATATGGCTACAGAGAGAATAACAGACAATGGAATTCCAAAGGTATACTCTTCTCCTTCGGTACCGCACGCAAATACAATCTATGTGAATGGTACCGAAATCTCCAAAGGATCATAAGCAGCAGAAATTACTGAAAGAGCATTCCGCACAAATGAGCACGAAGCATCACGAAGCGTCGAAAAAATAAAAAATAAAATCATTTTGAACTCGAGTATCATTATAGAACGTATAGGGACAATAATATCGAGCCACGATCTTTCACCACAGCCACCCACAACTTCCGTCGACCCATTCGCCTTCGCCACGGGGGAGTCATTTATGAATGACTCAAAGGTTACGTCGATATACATTCTTTTCCTCATTGTAGTTTGTAGTATACACACGGGAAACCGTCATTTCGTCAGTTCATGCAGAGAAGCGCGGTGACTGTGACGTCGTGTCGGCCGGAAATTCGTGCGTGATGTATCGACGTTGATTGTCTGTCGTAGTTTTTCTCTCTCCTCCAAGCAGACATACTTACGTTTGAATGAATATCTTCTCATTTTTATTTAGCTGATGCGGGTTTCTTTGTTCTTCTTCCTCTCTGGAAACGAACAGGTGGGAGATTGTATTTCCCGCTTGTTTTTATGTACATACACGTCTTTTCGTTGCACAGGGGCTTTGAACGGGCGTACGCGGATGATAAGATTGCGGGATGCAAGGTTAGGAAGTAGCTTAGTTTCATGCATCTAAACTATATAGTAGCAATGTTGAACATAAAATGATCACGTAAGACAGCTGACGTAAGCACGACATATAGGCAGCATGTCGCTGAGTTCCGGATTAAGACAAGGGAACGAACAAACAAACGTACAATAACCAGGTAGCAGACGGGTCGAAAATCCAGCGAACCGGTAAGGAAGTATGGAAGGAAGTGCCTCAGGACGGAAGCCGCCGATATTTCGAACAGTCTCTGTTCGAAATGTCTCGAACAGTTCGAAACATCACGTTACAAACACGAAACAACACGTTAAATATTGTATAAACAGTTCTCTTCGAAATATCGGAGGCTCTCGTCCTGAGGCACTTCCTGTCATAATAACCATGTAGCGTATATATGTTTCGCTACTAAAATGGTGTGTTCTACAACAAGCACGATCTCAAAGGACTTACTGTAAACGTATCCTTTTTTTCTTTTTCTTTTTTACGTTGACGTTTTCTGTTTTTTTTTTCGAGTCTTCAAATTGCCCGTTTTTAAACATTCTCGCAAGCACTTGATTTCGCGATTGACGGCGTCCCTCCCCTGCAAAGTGCCTCCAAGTTATTTCTGTCAAGGCTGCGATGTTCCCAAGGGAACTAACTCTCGGAAATTCGTGTTCGGAACAAATTCACGAACCGTACGACACGCGTGTCAAAAGCAATGATGCTGCAGCAATGATGAAAGCAGCGGTTGTTCAGCTTTCCGGTATCAAGGACGATCTCTGGGCAGCCACGATCCAGCTCTTGCACACTGCGTTGTTAACAGAGGCCATTGAATGGCATAAACGCGAAGATATGATTCAATTTGGGTACATCCAAGGCATAGCTCGCTCCCGCCGAGAGCATGAGATTCAGCACAGGTAGCGTCTTAGCAGTCGATCGCAGAATCCGTGTCTCAACAGGGGCTTATGATATCATATTACAGTGGATTCTTGGTGTGGTCACCGTGGCATGACCGGTAGCGAGGCTGCGGATGCCGTGCACGCAGAGCACTTCGACACGGTCACGTAGAAATAAAGGCCATTTATTTCACCATAGGGGACGCAAAGGGGATGCCGCGTGAACTAAGACAACAAATGTGCAACTCTTCTTGGCTGACAGGATCTGCTCGATCTTCGCTGTTGTACAGGTCAGCCCCGAGATATGCTTCCAGGTACCTCCGTCGTTTCCTCGACAAGCAGCGTGTCTCCTGCTTAGGCTCCCGCTGAATGTCCCTTACAGCGGTCGGTTGCTGTACAAAGTAGCCAAGTCACCATCTCCGAATTGCAGTGAGTGCCATGCTGTCGAAGACACGGAGCACATCCTCCTCAGGTGCTCCAAGTATGCCGACAGTCGCGGGACACTAGAAGCGAGTCTGGCTAGCCTGGCCGCCCGGCCATTTGGCCTTTTAAAGCTCCTGGGTCCGCAGCCATTCAATCATCAAGCGGCTGCATTGAAAGCGCTTCTACGTTTCCTTGAAGAAACGCACATGGTTGAGATTTTGTGAACACTTTCTGCCTCGTTTGTGACAAGTGTTCCCGCTAGTTCGGGATGTTTGTCTCCCCCTCATTAATTGGTTCTCTATCTCGCTCTGTCTTTTTGGTTTTCTACATCTGCGGCTAAGTGGTCTGGGGTAGCCAGTCTGACTTGGTCGTGACTTAAATCCCCCCCCCTTTTTTTTCTTCTATCACATCACATCGCAAGAGTCAGTCAGTGTCATTCTACTCTCGAGTACATTTTTTCACGATTGTATCGTCGGAGCAAAATTCGCAAAAAATTAATATAAAACACGAGGGGCGTTCAAGTCAAACCGGGACTTTTCATTTTTCGCAAAAGTAAAATGAACTTACAGGCGAGAAATTAGTTTTATTTTTCAACGTAATCTCCTACTGCACTAACTAATGCACTTGTCCCAGCGTTTCACGAGGGCTTGGATGCCAGCAGTGTAGAAATCCTTACCGGCGCGTAGCAGCCATGATCGGACCGCATTCTTGACCTCGTCGTCGCAGCTGAAGTGGCGGCCGCCAAGGAACGCCTTCAGTGGCCCGAAGAGATGGAAATCGCTGGGGGCGAGGTCTGGACTGTAAGGGGGATGTGGCAGCAACTCCGAGTCCCAGCCAAGTTTCATTAAGGTGCGTGTCGTGAGATGCGCGGTATGCGGGCGTGCATTGTCCTGTAGGAGGAGGACTCCATCGGTGATGAGGCCCGGCCGCTTCTGCTTCAGCGCCTTATGCACATCCCTGAGAACCTGGCAGTAATATGCACTATTGATGGTGGTAGCACTGGGCAGAAAATCAACATGAACAACGCCAGCCTTGTCCCAGAAAACCGTGGGAAAACGTTGGATGTACTCAGGAACTCTGACACTGGGCTCTTAGCCGCCCCGGCCGGGATCGTCCTGCACTGATGTACGGCCGTCTCGGAACCGTTTGCAGCACTCAAACGCTTTGCTGCGGCTAAGTGTATCGTGGCCATACTGAGCATGAAGTCTCCTGTGAATTTCAGATGACTTTACGCCTTCATTCACGAGAAACTTCATGACTATTCGCGGTTCGATGTGCGCGCTCATCTCGTTGTCGGCAATCTTGTCCAGCACGTGTCTTCTGTTTTGCACAAACTTTGGACCACCACGCGGTGAACGCGGAGGCCTGTCGCGTGTGAAAATGACGAAAAAGAAGTAGCGCGAGCCATTTGTACACTCAGGAGAAAAAAAGTCCCGGTTTGACTTGAACACCCCTCGTATAATAAATATAAAAAATATTTTAAAAATTATAAATAAAATAAATGAAATATATAAATACTAATATAAATGCGTCGAAAGTAAGGAGAAAGCGCACTCTAACTGGTGTATGATAAGGCAGGCATAGAAAACCGAGAGACACTGGCAAATAGCCACAAGTAGGCAAATAGTTCTGGTTACGTCTATATGTCCGTGTCTCTCGGTTTTATACCTCTCTTATAAATACGTCTACAGTATGTTCAACAGACAGCGCCATGTTAGGCTGCTGTATTCCATTCAAAACACTGTTTCAGGTGGGCGTAGTAAATATGTTAATAGTGGACTGCTGAATAGCGAACATGTGAATAGTGAATAGTGAACGTGGGGGATAGTGAACGGATAGGGGGTGGGGTGAGAATTTATGTTAGGAGTAGCAGAACAAGTCGAGAGACGAGATCAATTTCTCCTCTCTTTTTTTCCTTACAAACAAACAAACAAACCTTTTTCGACACTGTTGTTACACAATAGCAGAGAATGGCGCGAAAGGAAAGTCGGGTGCGCCAAAGGCACTCTAAATATAAGAACACTGAAACTTTCTCGTGCTGGACCACGCCTCGTCAGGTACAAAAAATAATGGAGCACTTACAAGAACTCCTCCATTATTTTTTGTACCTGACAAAGCGTTGTCCAGCACGAGGAAGCTTGTACCAAATAAATGTAGAAATCTTCAGTGTCCTTATATTATTAGCAGTGTTATTGTGTTATTGCGCCTTTTTGTTGAGCCTGGAGAAAAAAAAAGAGTTTATTTTCAAAAACATCCGATGTATTCGCAGAAAGGTGCAAAAAAAAACAAAAACAATTAACTGCGCATCCAAGATTCTGCTGCTCGAATTTGAACGCGAAAGGATAAACGTTGCCACGACAACGAGAGCAACGCCTCATCTGGCCCCATCACTAACAAATGTGACTTCAATCGATGCAGCTACAAACAGTGCAGTGCTCTTGCTCTCGACCCTCGTGTCAGCATGAGCGTATACCTGCACCTTTGCAATACATCAGCGGCAGACAATGGGAAAACGCGGAAACCATCCCACATCGGCGGCACGAAAATACGTTTAACAAAAAATGAGCGGGGCATCTTTTAACGAAGTCTCCTTTTCTCTTCCACCATTGAAGAAGCCGTTCGTCGCAGACAAAGCCTCCAAAGCGTTACTATTGCACGACGCGAACTGCATTCTGTTGTCTGTATTCTAGAGATCGGAAGGTGGTCAATGCAAATAGATATAGACGAACGGTGCCGGGGTTTTGTTCTTGTGGTGTTGAGTATAGCGCTATAGTGAAGTGAAACTAATCTTTTCTGTCTATGTGTGAGCTATAGATAGTTGTTTAAATTTAGATAGAGAAAAGGAAGTGTCGAAAATACGAGCAGGTTCTGCTCGGAAGTTTGTTAGTCGTTATTTGAAGAGGTAGTTTACAAGGGGGAAAATGTGGAGGTCCGAAGTGGTTCCCCCACCGCCAACACATAGGGGACACATCCACGGTATAAAGCATTTACGTGAACCATCGCTGTGCCAATTAGCATTCAACCGCAACTACAGTTGGCCGGTGTTAACGGCAGAGTCAAGTGTCATCGACAGTTCAACGTCAGTTGATTCGAACTGAGACCAACGATCTCAGTTGAACCAGTGAACCGGCAAGATGTCGTCAACAACTGAGACGACCTATGCGTCCAACAAGCTATTCGTGTGAATTGGCGCCTTCATACGCTATGCAAGTAAGTCAGCTACCTGCGCAGCTCCACAGTTTCCCTCCCTCCCCTATTGCCCGTGCAGTCCTTCTCCCAAATAACGGGGCAATAAAGCAAGGAGAGGCGCAAGTGTTCCTTTTTGGGCACATGCCGGTCTACCAATACCCTTTTATTGCTACCTTGTGGTTGGACAGGCATTCCGTCATGTGGTTTCTCCAAACTTTGCCCTTTCCGCCGTGCAGGGACAGACTGTCGTAGTGTAATGTCTATGGGATCATGTTGTACTTGCTTCTGGACGCCAAGTGTAAATAGCCCGAAAAGCGTATAGGATTATAATAAAAGAAACTGGATTTTATACAGTCTACAGCTGTCACGTGGTAGGACCGCCTGGTATCAAACATGAGGCCAACGACGCACCGAAAGAGCCGTGTAAGCACAGGGAACTGCCGCTCAGTTGAACGGCCTTTCGGATGCTCAATAGGCCTGTGGCGGCCCGGTGACGATGATGACGACGTGCCTCTGCTGCCACGCGCTACGGCGCTGGCACAGCAGTTCCACCGGCGCGGCCATGGAGATAGGCCACAGTCATCGCCTCTCCGTGGCATACCATCATCGCCGGTCGGGGCTCATGTAGAGGAAGACCATCGTCCTCTACATTTGGTGACCCGAACAACGAACACCATGTTCGGCGTAATTCGGCCATGCAACATCCTAAATTTTTCGGCAAACCAGCAGCGAACCACCCTCTAGCAGGCAAGGCGCACCGGGACCACTGTTCCACCGGGGACCCGCAGGGAGACCACAGTACGCTGACTTTCCGGCCTCCACCTGCTTCATGATGGACCTCCCGGGCACTTCTCTAGCGGCAACCGGCATTCATGCTGTCGTACCGGTCGCGGTACTATCGCCCACTCATCAACGCACTCACCCAGCAACAATCAGCCCTCAACAACTCAATCACTCAGCAACAATCAACTCTCGGCGGCAATCTCTCAGCAAGCACTCAGCGCAGTCAACAAGGGCTCAACGCACTCAGCAGACAATCAGCAACTACTCAAGCACCCAACCACTCAACCAATCAGCACTCACATCTCATCACTGGAACCCGCCCGGATCGCAGCGCTCTTGTTGCCGACATCCCACTGCTGCTGCATCAACAGTCACAAGCACAAGCCGTATGCCCAGCCGTCCACCATCTACGAGCCGTCAGCATTCTCCTCTTCGTGGTATCGACGTGAACCTCAACCGCATGCATCGCTCCGCGTCTGAGGGGGGGAGTGATGTGGCGGCCCGGTGACGATGATGACGACGTGCCTCTGCTGCCACGCGCTACGGCGCTGGCACAGCAGTTCCACCGGCGCGGCCATGGAGATAGGCCACAGTCATCGCCTCTCCGTGGCATACCAACATCGCCGGTCGGGGCTCATGTAGAGGAAGACCATCGTCCTCTACAGACCTCTGCCCGAGAAACGTCATCATGACGTTGGTAGAGAGACTGAAACCGAAACAAAGGGTGGGCTGGGTTTCAGGAATGGGCACTTGTTCGCTGCCTCCTATTGAAAAGTAGGACCGAAGGTCGCGTCCCTTTCAGGGACCACCGTAATCCAATCAAGACCGTGGCTTTCTGGCGTGACCTTGTTCGCCCCTAGCTTCGAGGGTAGTTCAACTCTACCAAATTGGTGGCGCTGTCGAACACTATGACGTCGTTTGTTTACAAACGGGCAGAGGTCTATTGCTATTAACTTAAACGGTACTTGAGAGTGCCCGTGTAACAAAGGTATGAAGCGCTCATTGCGATCCGGTACCCATAATGATATTCGTTCTGTCATTGACATTTTACATGCTTCGTATTGCGTAACCACTGCCATTACTTTCATCAAGCGGTGACATTACGCTGACATTATTTTCTGATTGATTCCTTGTCAGCGCCGCGAAGCAACTGTGGCTGTGAGCGGCACACAGGCGCTGACAGATGGAGAGAGGACAGCAGGAATGAGCGGGGTTAGTAGGCGTCCTGGGCCGACTTCAGAGGGAACTGTACCGACATTCGTCTGGAAAGTCTGCCAGAAAACCCAGGGCAAAGCCTCAGACAGCACAGCCGGTGGTCGGATTCGAACCCAGCGCCTTCCAGTCTTCAGCACGACCTTGGCTGCCTCCCACGAGCGGATGGTTTTACCTGCTCAGCCAATGCTGCTGACCGTTGGTATTACGTACTCCCAGAAGGCGTATACGGTGTTTGTGCTTATACAACTGTCACAAGGGCAGTCTTCAGTAATCATTACAACCAATGGTCATTAACCAATCATTAACTAATGGCCATTAACCGAGCATGTAACGTGTCAACCTTCAGGGAACATTGGATCCCTTTACCGTTCAGAAGTCGACACGTTACATGCTCGGTGGCGCTACATGCATTTTCAATGGTCATCGGTTTCAATGATTATTAAAGACTGCCTGTGTGACAGAGGTAGTGTTTTTCTTCGTTACACATTACAGGTGATAGCAATTATATTTTCTGCATAATTAGAGTTTCTGCAATACCGCTACGGTATAAACGACATAGCCGAGATAAGAGAGCAGTACTCATAACCTAAATGAGCGAGGATAGATAAGATTAATTGCGGCCTTGGTGATCAACTTGACTCTACACTTGGACTCTGCCATGCTTCTTGGCAGGGTGTCGAACCGCAAAAAATACGGGTTCGGTTCGGGTTCGGGTTCGCGTTGTTTTGATTTCGTTCCGGTTCGGTTCCGGTTCGGCCACACCAAGAATCGAACCGGTTCGCAAACCGGTTCGCAGCCCCGAACCGGTTCGCGAACCGGTTCAACGCTTCCGTTTTATATGTTCCATAAAACTGCTTATCAGGAAATGCGTGGCTAATAGCTTACTGCTGTTGTCTGCATTGACGTCTTTAGCGGTGAGGTAGCCCTTTAGCGAGAGAAATGAGGAATGGATGAACACTTATTGCAAATAGAGTCCACGCTGTTGAAGCGGTGTAGTCCTGCTACTTTTTGTTCCCAAAATCTCTTTTTTCACACGCACAGTGCCAGCAAGATACACTTAAAGGAAGCCTAATAAGATGGACAGCGTAATATAGACGACAGTACTAGCCGGCATACTGCCTTCGCAACGTGAATCGATCTGAAACCGTACTGAAGCATGTCGAAAATAAGCCTGCCAGCCTTACTCTGTCCGAGCTCACAGCAGTGTACAAGTTAATCCACAACACAAAGGCAGTATGTCACGACACAACTGCACTACCAATAAGCAGAACTACATTTACTTTTCAAGCCACGACCAATCAAACAGGCACCGTTCTGCGTACGCTCCTTCTCCACTTCTCATGTTTCTGACTTGTTTAATTTGTACTGCTCACGTGTAAAGGGAAATCTTGGGCGCTTATTTGACCGCATATTCGTCCTGTAGAGCTACATAACTGGCTTACTCCATTCCTGTTTCCTTCGTCCGCGTGGCAGCTCGTCTCTGAAGAGTAGATGCTGCACCGCGTGCGTGGGGCGCTAGCCGCGGCGTTCACAAGGACAACTGCGCTTCAACATGTTAAAAAGACGCTGAAAATATACTTACTATACGTCGTCATCTCACTGCTAGGTGAAAATTTCTGAAATCCATGATATAGGCGCGTGATGATGATACGAATGTGTCTTCGTTCGGGGATAGAGAGGAACTGTTAGGCTGACTTCTTTTATGTCCGAACCGTTTTGTTGCGAACCGGTTACCGCTATTATTTTTTACGGTTCTGCTCCGGTTCGGGTTCAACAGTGTCATGAAAATTTCGGTTCGGGTTCGGGTTCGGTTCCGGCAAAAATAACGGTTCGGGTACGGTTTTCGGTTCGGGTTCGGGTTTGGTTCGACACCCTGCTTCTTGGTGACCTGGTCTGTGAGAAAGGTGGCCGGGGAAAAAACAGCTTGGGGATTTTCTTTGCCTGTATCAGGAGCCATTAGCAACTGCTGGCGTTAGACCATTCCTAAATTTTTGTCCCAGGTAATGAGTATATGTGGTCATGCATTACCCGCCCCAAATGCATTGACGTTAGTTATGTTGGCGGCGTAGTTTAACAGCTTGTTACTTATAAACACAGCACAACGAGTTATACATGTTACAGGGAAAGCGAAACATTTTAAATTCAATTGCTAGTGAAATTGAGGTAAAACGGCTAGGGGCGACGTCTGGTGGGAAATAATTACGAATTTGTCAAGCAACAGTGCTCTATGTTGCCGACTAGCTTGCTCTTCATAACGACTAGGTAGCCGACTTCTTTTGTTTTGGACACAGTGTTGCCTGCATGCAATGTAGTTTTCCGCCGTACTTGACGAGCGATGCGCATTTGGTGGCGACTTCGACACAGTGTTACCCGTATTTTCAAGTTTAATTTCCTCAGAAACTGTGAGCGCATTGGATGAAAATCGTGACCCAAGAGTACTGAGGGCTCAGGCTATATCTCCTAACCAACGCATGCCTAACCAACCTAACCAATGCACGTGCATAATGGCGACAAAATAGGCTCCGACTCCCGTTTTCAACAAATCAGGGGGAGAACGTTGTCATTCGGGATGATGGTCGGCTATGAGCGTGCTATGTGGTGAAACTCATTTTTAAGAGTGTACAAGTGCTGAAAGTCATGTCTTCTCGTGCACTGCTAACCGCGGGAAATATCCTGGTAGGCAGCCACATGATATTCCGTAACCGCGACGACAAGAAGAGAAGCATTCCAACGCAAAGTCGATATTCCCGCACAGTGCGAACGCTCAATATAATACGCGATAAGCAACTTTTTTTTTCTTCTGCGTTTGCTTCCGCTAGAATGTTCCGTGGGGATGACAGGAAATGCGCACTGTATCGCAATTTGTGATAGGATGGTTGTGCAGGCGGATACAGTTCAAACGGCATCCCTGGGATAGTTGCAAAAAAATCCCGATCCCGTCCCGGGATACCTATATCCCCAGCCCTCGGTCATAGGCTGGCTGGCTAATGTGGTGTATTTATTGTTAAAACCAATAAAATTGAAATGGAATGTGACAGCTCCTGTAATTGTCACAAAAAATCTCTGTTTTAGAGTGTTTGTACATTGTGTATACATACACGCATATAAATGTAAAGTTTTGGTTCATCCTCAGTCCGCCCAACAATTAAATGTCTGTTTGTACTTGTTTTCTTCCTCTTCTTCTTTTTTTTTTTTGCTTACTCTGCACGACACCCACCACTTGACGTTAACTCAGGTGAAGTATGTCAAAAGAGTCCCGACCACTGTTGACAGAGGGCGCCGTCTTGTGGTGACAAATAGCCCATGTTCTCGACCACCAATCTATCTTGTGTCTTCCGAAACTATCTGATGTTGACCGTGGGACACTTAATCTTCATTGCTTCGGAAATTATTACACTGACGAACTGCTCCCGTGCCTTTTGGGAACTAGGAGCATGACGCTGGCTGTGGTGCGCTAAATGTCGATTATTCTACTCAAGAGAAGTTCTGCGCTTTCTGAAGTTCTTGTCCTGAAGTATCATCTCTAACACGCCCTGGTTTACCTGCACCACAAACACCGGTAACTTTATATCTCCAACGAAGGAACTGCTTTAATGTTAAAGGGTTGTACAATTGCTGCCGCAAATGGCGGTCGCCGATTCCGACCAGACAGATGGTTGTGAAATAGGCTCCGCGTTGTCGCTGCCGTTGTGTCACTTGCAGCTCTGGTCTCTGCATTGCACAAGAGCTGCGCGGTCCTAATTAGGACTGTATCGGATGTTTTTTCTTTCGTTTTCCTTTTTTCGTACCGCAGAGTTCCCGTTCGATCCTTTGGTTTCCGACGTACATTTACTTTCCATTTGGAAATATATTTATTTACGTTTCTACACACACAGATTACTGCGCACCATGGACTACACTCGGACTATACACGGCAGTAGCCAACTGACACGTGTGTGACCCTCCCTCTTCCACCCCAACCCTCAGCATGAAAATACTGCGAAAATTCCTATTACTGCAATAAAGAAGGTGACCACAAATAACTGAAGACCGGAGAGTAAAAAAACTGAAACAAGTAATGAAATGAACACTGATACCACACCAACAAATCATAGAATAAGGAGATTTCGTGCAGATTTTGTTTATTTCAAAATTCCTGTCCTAAGCAGACATTGAGGCACTTACAGTTACGCTATCCACCGAACTTTGTCACAACTAGAAAATACGTCGCACATGCGAAAATATGCTGACAACTCGACGACAATTTCTCGCCGAAACTTTCGAAAATGTTCTCTCTCTCTCTCTGTCTCTCTCTCTCTCTCTTTTCCGTTTCTTGCGAGCTTGAACCACCTGGTTCAAACGTCACTAGTCCAGCCTGTGCTTTACTACTACGTGCTCTGTCCCTACGCTTTTTCATCGCGCTCTTTTAGGGAGCCTCCATGGGTTGCTGCGGCTTCGCCGCTTTTCAGGGAGGAGACACCCTTTAACCTTGCCAACGCCGCCTTTCCTCCTCGCCCTTACGCGGAGCGCGCATTTTGACTCCCAACATTGCTACGCGCTGCCCATTGCCGGCTGTGCATTTTGCGCGTTCGAGCGGCCATCCGGCACATATACACGCAAGTGATTGCATTTCTTCGGTGTCTTTGCGTAATTGTACGTTTTGGGAACAAATATCGCAACTCATCCCTCCGGAATTTTAAATCCAGCGTGCAACAAGCGTGTCAGAACTTCCTCTGTGTCAGCCGAAATCGGTCGTTCCAGAGACTTTTTTCTGCGTGTACCACGTTCGGGTCACAGTTCTTTTGCATAGGAATTTACGCATGAAAGAGCTCCTTTTTCCTTTTCTCTATTTCTATGAACCACTGCTAGGGCTCAGTTCATCTCCGTATGGTTGGCATGGGGTCGTTGATCTGTCGCCTAAAGAGCTTGGTCCCGAACCAGCGTTCGCTCTTGTTTGAGTAGTTCCTACACTCTAAGAAAAAAAAGGAGTACTTTTACTCCTTTTGGGGACTAAATGCATTGCCACAAAAAATAGTCCCTTTCGGGAGTAAATGAATGTCACAGAGTGGAGACTGCATTTCACGCTTTGTTGTAAGAGTCCCAGGTACATAATTCGTGTACATGCATGAAAATACTTTGAAGCAAACCGTCAACCGTGGTATATCGAGTGGTATAAAATCTTGCGCCATATACATAGGGCACAATTTGCGAAGAAAGATGCGCTAACTGTTTCTCACACTGTGTGACTGGAAAATTGCTACGTTGTCTGAGTTATACACCCTTATGTCGTTCAAATTGACCAAGGGCGCATATTTACGTAGACTGTTGCATTCAGGAGACCATTCGCGAAGTTTAGTGACAATTTGCAGTCCTGGGGAGTAAATGTCGAGACTAAATGTCGGGTTAGGGGACTAAAATGGGGAGTAATTGCAGACTAGGGGAGTAGAAGCTGCAATTACTCCCCGTTTTATTCCTTGTTTTCTTAGAGTGTACTTGATTGAACAAATACATTCGTTGGTGGACGAAGGCAAGCGTGCGTGGAGATCTGCAGAGCGCGTAACTCGCATGATACGTCGTGCAGCGAAATGCCAGGGTGCTGTGTGCCCAAGTGTGCCAATCACTCCCGGAAAGGTGCGCGTTTGTATCGCTTCCCAGCATCTAAAAAAGCGGAAAGATGTTTTTCTCGCGCAAGTAAAGAGAGCAGAATGGGAACCAACAAGGAGCTGGTGCGTGTGCGAGGTAAGCACCTTTGGAGCGTGCAGTGTGTACCGTGTATTCTGGTAGCTCAGTGGTCATTTACGTTAAAGTAAATTAAATTCGGGCAGCGTGAGAAATGTCCTACACGTTTCTTCGTACAAATGTGAGGAGGCATTCGTCTTTTATTCATAATAAAGTGGACAATAATCTTCCGACTTGTAACCAACACAAAGAAGAACTATGTAATGTAATCGTGGGCAAACTTTGTACAACTGCGATTAAGGGTGCAGTTGCGACAGGAACATGTCGGTAAAACAACGTCGTTTTCAAGCACAACGGCAACTGGCGTTGCACTTGAATGAGATGTTATAATAAAATCTGCTTGCAATTAACATATTTCTGTTTTCTATACACATTCCCATGTTTACTATTGTAATTCACTGGTTGAGACGCGACCGCGTGTCCAGGTGCAGTGACGAGTTTAGACAAACTTTACAAAGCATTAGCAACATATTTTACAACCCATGACCAGCTCTACTAGCATATTGCTTCATTCTGCTTTTACCCCCCTCCTGTCGCGAAAAATCGAGAAAAACGCAACCCCGCCGCTGACGCCAGACTTGTACAAAATACTGCGCAAAAGTATTTAAAATAAGATACTAAATACTCTACGGAAAAAGTATTTAAAATAGAGTACAAAATACTCAAAACTGAAAGTAATTTGAGTAGAGTACTAAATACTCTAAGAAGTATTTAAGATACTATTTAAAGTACTTTAGTATTAGCAGTAAGTGAAACGCGTATTCTGAACGTGGCCTTACAAATGAAAGGAATAAACTTCATCAGCCATGCATATCTTTCATTTGCAACGTCTTGGTGTCAAGTAATGTTTGTTGAACTTTGGTGAACCCAAGTAAACTTTGTTGATATGTTCTGACCCAAAACTTCGTAATCCCTCCTGTATGTCGGTTCGTGTCTTTCAACCTCTGGCACGTGTTTATTGCTTTGATGACCAAGGAAATAAATGCCGGGATTATCTTGTACCTAATCGCCTGGTGATTCACCTGGCAATATGAATAGGAACGGTTTTCTGACGACGCTGGCTATTGAGAAGCAAGGCCAGGCGTGGGACCAGCCTATTGTACAAGAGGATAAATAACAGATTCGCGAATTCCCGAAAAAAAGAAAACGAAGAAAAAGGGGGTTAAATTACAGTGAGCTGAAAATCTCGACACGGCGGGAAACGTGCTGGATATGGCTTGACGAGGAAGGAAAGTATTTTGAGTACTGAGTAGCAAATACCGAAAAAAGTATTTTAAATACATTAAAAATACTTGTCGCAAAAAAGTATTGAGTAGAGTACCAAAATACCGGAAAAAGTATTTAAAATACTGTATTTTGAGTACGTACTCAAGATACGTACAAGTCTGGCTGACGCCCAATGCGATGTGGGAATAAAGATGCCGGCGCTCGTAGCAGACGACGGAGTTGTCGCCTCCCTCAAAAGGGGACGCACATGGAGGCTCCCTACGCTCTTTTGTAGCATCGTGCCACCTGGGGTTGGCTGGCGCAATACTGCTTGCGTTAGTTTGGAGTAAGCCCCCGCAATGGCGCCACTGTACCAAATGTGTCTGGGTACCCGTTCGCTGTTCGGGACGGGCGCGACGCGATTTCTGTATTTTCACAGATCACGAATGACCAATGCAGCAGTCGCAAGAAATAGGAAACAAAAACAAAAGAAAACGCGCACAATTTTCGATTTAGTTTGGGCAAATCATTCATGTTTTACTCGTATGTATTACATGTAGGTACTATGTAGGTCTAGGATTATCAAGGCGCTCGAAGCATATTTACAGCCGTGTAGTCAGGATTTCCCCACGAAACAACCACCGCGAAGCCATAAAAATCCTTCCCAGACAGCGAAGTGGCTACAGTCATTGCATTAGTACTATAATAAGACTACAAAACTGGAAAGGAGAATAGCGATCAGCACACACACACACACACACACACACACACACACACACACACACACACACACACACACACACACACACACACACACACACACACACACACACACACACACACACACACACACACACACACACACACACACACACACACACACACACACACACACACGCACACACACACGCACACACACACGCACACACACACGCACACACACACGCACACACACACGCACACACACACGCACACACACACGCACACACACACGCACACACACAC
Organism: Ornithodoros turicata; assembly: GCF_037126465.1. NCBI lineage: Eukaryota > Metazoa > Arthropoda > Arachnida > Ixodida > Argasidae > Ornithodoros > Ornithodoros turicata. The sequence goes on from NC_088203.1 coordinate 82,556,082, forward strand.
ACACACACACACACACACACACACACACACACACACACACACACACACACACACACACACACACACACACACACACACACACACACACACACACACACACACACACACACACACACACACACACACACACACACACACACACACACACACACACACACACACACACACACACACACACACACACACACACACACACACACACACACACACACACACACACACACACACACACACACACACACACACACACACACACAGACAGACAGACAGACAGACAGACAGACAGACAGACAGACAGACAGACAGACAGACAGACAGACAGACAGACAGACAGACAGACAGACAGAAGTGTTCCCATCGGCGATGGACGTGTAGCGTGGCTAATAAGGAGAAGAATGCTCTGGAGCAGGTCGAATCATTTAATGAATGCGTGCTCGCGTTGCAGACGATATTGCGATTCTACAGCACGCAATATGTCGTTGTTCTTCTCTCCTGCCCATGCCAAACATATTCGGCAGTTACAAGGGGTCCCTTACCAGTGTGAACAATTGGTTGGAAAACACAAGTGCTGAATGCAGGATAGATAGATGGAAGTGAACTTAAGAGGTAGAGGCGATGCACCAAGACTCTTGCCTATGGACTTAAAGGGTGATGAAGCCGACATTGGAAAAGGGGAAAGGCAATAAAGAGAAAATAACGGAGACGTGATCATGGCTATTGCCGTTGTACCTATTGTGACCCCGTAGAGCGCACCTTGGGGCAATAGATCGTTGCAGAGGCTAAAGCAAATGGTGAATGTTAGTGCCAGGGGACTCTTGATGGGTGCCCAAACTGGAGGGTTACGAGCTTGCGTGTGCTTAAGGTAGACCGGCTTAACGTGTTCAATAAGAGGGTGACATTCTCTCTGGGGATGTTGCTGGTGGACATGCCTGTTTGTACGGGCCAAGACAAGAGGTCGCCCATCGTAGGGAAGTTGTAAACAATAGAACACGGCATCCCGCCAGAAGATAGGGCGCTGTAGTGGCTGTGGTTGAGTGGCAAAGCTATCGGAGAAGGTGAAACAAAGCCAGAGCGACAAGGTATGAGGTCGGAAAGAAACGGCTGAAGAATACGAAGTTATACAGAGAGGTCGTGATGTACACCTTGCGGACCACTCTACCCTCTAGTAGGTTGTCCCTCACACCTGTGCACTGTTCTGCATGACTCAAGCGGAAACAATGAGACGTGTACATAGGGAAAGTTTAACGTGGTGATTTAGCGTTGGGTCGATCGTCTCCTGCCCGAAAATAACTTGCCCATATAACATCAGGTGACAGCACGTACTCCTCGGGGCTACGGCCCTCTGCTGACTAAGTACGCGGAGTGTGAGCAGAAGACCGGGGACAAGGTAGACTAAGAAAAAGGGGATAGATACCAGGCAACCGCGATGCCTGTACTGGTAATCGCAGACAAGATGACGATTCGCTTAGGGTAACACGAGGGAGATGAAGAACCCCTTGAACCAACACAGCCTACCTTTATCTGCCTTTATCTCTACCTTTATCTTCAACGATTTGCCGTCTCGAAGCCCAGACTCTCGTCGTGCGCCGTGCTCTGTCGCAGCCGATTTCTTTTCATTCCCCGTCTTTTACCTTCTCACGAACACCAGCGGCACCACAGTCATAAATCGTAGATAGGTTCTGCCGTTCGGCTATACGCAAGCGAAAAAGTACCAGATGTATGCGATCAATACAGTACAATATGTAAAGGATAGCGATAAAGGATCCTTTTCTGGATAGCGAAGAGGTTTATAGTGTGAGCGCCATCCAAATGCACTTCTGGCGAGAGAAGTTTGGAGCGTAAACCATCATGCGCAACTCTTCTCACAACCCGGTTCACAGCAGCACACAGATATTGCCTTTGAATAAGCTTCTATGTCGCACGGGGGTTCGTTACGCTATGCAAACCGTGGAAAAGGACGCGTGGGTACAGGAAAGGAACGGAAGAGTATGGAGAGACATCAGGTTCACCGCATGACAGCAGCGTGGAAGGGAATTGACAGCCGTTGGAGACCTTGGAACTTTTGATGGAAGGCCAGGAATCTTGTGTTATATTTTATCGGGTGAATATTGTAGAAAATGCGGGCTTCATGCAGATGTGCACGAAAGCCCTGTAGATATGGCGACGGATATCTATCTGCCACACAGGACAACGTTTAGGCGCCAGGCAGTCTGAACAGAGTCGCCAATCACCGAGTGCACGCTTAGGATTCGTAAGTAATGGAGGAATAGCGATGATGAATGGTTGACGAGTGTATGACTTTTCCACGATGTGCACAAATTCCTCTCTGACCACTAGCGATCGCTCCAGAGTCAAGGGTCGTGTTATCATGGCTCGAGGAGGCGGCACTTGAGTGACGACATGATGCGTTACATGGTGCTTGTGTCAGGATGCGCTCAGTGGATGCGTTTTGAGAGGGATGACGAGAAATTGCTTGAACATGTCGGCGAATTTTTTTTTTTTTTTAATACCAGGCGCGGACGGAGCGGGCTGACTGTAGCAAGCGTGTATGGGCGCGGTGCTTCACAGAGCCGGATCTTCAAGTTGATTGTCCCATAACGCGCGTTAAATGTATCTCTTCGACCCGTGATTCGCCACCAGCTCTTGCGCGAGCCTACCAAAGCGGCTTTGAAGCGCGCGAACGTTAGATTAGATTAGATCAGAGTTAGGAACGAAAAATATGAAGATGGTGGCTCCTAGAAAATGCAGCACCGGCTACTCCAAAACACTTAAAAGTAAAAATTAGTACCTCTAATAAATTAGAGGCGCTGCAATGTCCACAGGGAATGTGATTAAAGCACGATGTCTAAGATCCCACGGCCATTCTCCGAGGAGCTTCACTAAGTCTGGAGGACAGTGGTCTAGTCTTTCCAAGGCGGCTCTAAGGTCATTACGTTGGACACTCTATCTAGAGCAGCTAATTAATATGTGTTCAGTGTTCTCCACCTCCGTACACGTAAGGCAGTTCGGCGAGTTCACTTTCCCAACTTGAACAATAGGGCACTGCTGAAAAGGACGTCTAGTCGAAGGCGGTGCCCCAATTCAATGGCACGCGGCCTGCGATTCGGAAGACAGAAGCGTAGATTCGGGTCGACTCTGGCTAGCAACGCATCAGTTTGGGCTTGTTCGTGCGTGAACAACGTGTTACAAACGCAGCTTAACAGGGACAAAGGGTTGCGACCTGATTTGGTTCAACAAAGTTTTTGGAAGTTAGCGCTGTGTTGTCTGTCTCCCCTTTGTCCCTGTTAAGCTGCGCTTGTAACACCTTGTTCTGGCTAGCAGGCTGGACACCGCGTCAACCAACCATGTACGTCTGCAGGCGTCGTGACGTATGTTAAATATAACGATAACGATCGTTATGTGAAGGTTCAAGATTGGTCCACAGAAGGGAGCAGGCATGGTGGATCAGGCGTTACAGGCGGACATCCACGATCAGATTGAAATATGTGATGACCCATGGACGACGACGGCGTACCGTTGCTGCGAGTTGTCACGCAAAAGCTCCGGTCCCCCGGTATCGCCGTCGATATTTTGTGCAAACTACACTATACTATATATAAAACACGCTCGTCCCTCCACGGCATGCTATCATCGCCGAAAAGAGGGGAGGGGGTGAAGTAGGGGTTTCGAGCGGTCTGCCTGCCTAGATTGGCGCGACATTGCTGCTAGTCCACAAGGCTCACACGTCTGGTTCGATAGGATCCATCTAGTGAAACCGCGTCGTCTACAGAATCAGAGAGCAAAGGTACCTAGTGTAACTGACTAAAATAACATGAAATGACACCCATAAACGCCTAACAATAAGCTATACTTCATGAGCGAAAAAAAAAAAGAAAAAGAAAACACGAGGCTGCAGTTTATCTGCCGCCATTGGTAACCCAGAAAAAATGAAGCGCAAGTCAATCAGACTCCCTCTAGATAACGTACGTACTCGTGCCACGTGTTGCCGATACTGTTACGGACGAGAGCTTTTACCTGACACTAGAGCAAACAATACAAGTTTGAAGCTCCTAACAATACTGCCAGTGGAGCCGCAGTTGTTTGCTTTCGCTCAGTGCCTTTCGCAAAGCTGTACGTGATGTACGTGTACATGAAGGTCGTTCCGGTGCATTATACCTGCAGGGCTCCGCACTGTCATCGTGGAACGCCGTTCCCGGTCTGCGTACCTCCGATCCGCGATCGCCACTGTAAACGTATGAAGGTTATCATACCGATACCAGCGAAGAAGACGACGCTGATATCTTTCGAGATCACAAAGGACACATCTCGTTGTGAGATGTTTACGCAAATTGCACCAGCTTGCAGTTGCACCTCCTGATAGCCAGGGAAATACAACAACAGCAACATAATAATAATTGGGTGTTTACGTCGCGAGACAACTGAGATCATGAGCGACGCCGCAGCGGTCGGTCTGTGGATTGCTTTTGCCCACCTGAGGGTTCTTTAACGTGCGATGAAAGCTCATCACACGGCACCCCGTATTTAACGTCCCTCGCGGAAGACGGCGTGTCTAAGCAACTTGTACCCTGCCACCAAGTTGCTGGCATCCTCGGCCGGGTTCGAACCCGCGATCTCGGGATCAGAAGGCGAACACGCTACCGACTGAGCCACCGAGGCCGGTAACAACAGCAACAGCACTTCGTTTTGATGATGATTACAGCAGGTGATGTTCTACCCTACGGCTCGCGATTAGTAAGGCGAGATCCCAGCTAACTTGACGACAATTTGAGTGCAGTCCGCAAAGGGTTGGTAGTGGGGGCAGTGGAGAAAGTTCCAGATTTCTCAAGTTACCGCAATGACTGCAGCTCAGATAGTCCACTTGTCTCAAGCGGCAACGCAGCTATAAGCAGCGAAAGCGGCATGGAGTCGCATCCGATGAATTAACGCTGCGTCCCGGGGGGAGATATTTCACTGCATCCGGAGAACGAGCGTTGGATACACTGTTGCAAGCATAGATGCGGAAGTAATGTTAGTTGTCCATTGGCGCGAGGCCTGGTGTTCCATTACGGGTCGAAGAATGGAACGACGGCCACCTTTCATGCCGCAACGCGGTAGTCGTCTGTCTACTAGAATCCAGCTATAGGGCTGCTTCTGCGGCGCGGTCAGCCTGCTCGCTCCTCACTACTCCATAGCGCAGAGATTGACACGGGCCAGGCGAGCCCGCAGGCCGGGTTCGGGCCACCAATATAGCTGTTCGGTTCGGGGCTTGGATTGTTCTATGCGTTGTGAATATTATTTATTCCGAAAACAAAGATACGATCTTAGCTCCAGGTCAAATTAAAACATATTTCATGGCGAAGTTTGCAAGGTTGCTTGCAAATTTTGCAATTTGCTCGCAAAAGACCGTCCGCGAATCGGCAACATCCCCTGTGTATGATGTCACGGCCAGTTCGCCTCGCAGGCGGGTCGGAGCAGCCGCCGTTCACGGCCGTGGTTAATATAGAATTTTTTTCGCATTTTGAACGATTTTCAACTTCATATTTCACCGAGTCAATGCTTTAGTACAGAGGAATTGAAAATTGAAAATGATCGTAGGATTGTCAAATATCCTTTCATGGTCCCTTTAATGAGAAGGGTGTAGCAGTCCGGGGAGTAACAATGTTTTAAACTGTTTTTGCAGTTTCAATATATATAAAAATTGAAAAACTGTTTTAAACTGGTTTTATTTGTAGTGATGCCGGTGTGCCTCTTGTTTTCGGAATAATGAATGACCACCACCGGCGCTTGAACCATCTTCAGCACTGCGAATATTTAAAAGCGTAGACGACACCCTTTTCTTGCGCAATAATCTTTAAACAGACAATAAATGTCGCTGTATGTTGGTCCGTGTGTGGTTGGACGATGTCCCTGGATATACGGTGTGCCCCGAGTGATTTTTTTCGGACGGACCGGACCTCATTTCGGACTGTCGAGGCCGGGCCGGGTTGAAAAATAGCCGCCCGTGTCAACCTCTACCACAGCGTCCTATTAATCTGCAGGAGAGCTAGCCTGTGGTCTGCTTCGTGCACCTCGCGGTATGCTACTGACATTGTGTGACGCATCACTCACTACAGGGACAAGCTATTATCGTATGCCAGCCCTCTTAATGACCTGCAGCGAGAGCTTCTAGTCCGGGAACGCCGTCTGTAGCGGGGCCTAACAGTATCGTAGAGAAACTCGACTGAAGAACGACTCTCTTTCGGGAATGCTATCCGTTCCAGAGCGGACAACTCGTCCACCTGGTATTAATGCAGAATGACAACTGGGACAGGATTTGAGCGTGATGCAGTGTAATGTACAGCTCCGGTCAACCTTAATAATAACACTGAAAAAAAATTCGGTCTCATTTCCCAGCACGATAACAGCCACCCTTGGAGCAATGGGGGAACATTAAGTGAACAAAGTCCTTGCGTTAAACTAACATAATAATTTTGTCCAACTAAGATTTCCTCATGACCCCAAGGATTGCTGCAATCGCGCTCAGGAGCGAGGCCACAATTTTTTCAGTGTTATTATTAAGGTTGGCCGGAGCTGTACCGTCGGAAATCTCAGACACACGGTTACCTCCCCCACATTGCTACCGCCCTCGGCCGGGATTTCGAACAAGCGGGATGAACCCAAGGTGGTCGAAATTATCCCCAGTCTTACTCTGCGTCACGTGAATGACATGTCGCCACACCAGGCTTACGCATGCCTTACGTGTATTCACCCTTTCACTGCTTACAAACAGAAGGCAGAACCGGAAGTTGTGTAGGGTTCGAGCGTCAGCGGGTACATGTGGCGCCACGCCGGGTCACTGATTTCAGTTAAACCTTTTCACTGTTTACAAATAGTCAAAGGGTTTAACTCAAATGAGTGACAGGGCGCGGCGCTACATGTATAGCCGCTGACGCTGGGAACCCTAGATAACTTCCGGTTGTGCCTTCTGTTTGTGAACAGTGAAAGGGTGAATTTCTACTCCAATTACGTAATGTATCGTGGCTATAGAGTATCCGCTCCCCACAGCGCTCTTGCTTTTTCCTGTCCCTTGTCCGTCGTGTGAAATATCCTATATTGTGGGGCTCTAGCCTCTAGGGGGCCCGTGGTGCGGAGATATCCTTCAGTATCTCGTCCAGCGCGCAGTAGGAGAACTAGACATGCTGTGATATCGTCTTACGCAAAGGAAACAAGAGTGAGTCTTGGTGCATCGACCACTATCGCCATAGGAGGTAGGAGTCAACATAGGAGATAACGTTGGTGGGTCCACGCACGCGCAAAACATAAAGAGAGCTTGTTTGTGTTACTGTATAAAGAGAGCTTTGCGCATTGCGCAGAACCGTTACCTATCTACGCATCTCTTACACGCTATTTTTACGTATCTCTCACATGCTATCACGCTATCTCTTACGTACGCAAAGGCGATAGCGTACGGTGTACTAAAACTTTCTATTCTTGTACTCATGATGTCGCTACGCATTACGTCCAGGGGCGGATCAAGGATTTTTTCTGAGAGGGGGGTCTAGCCTTCGCCATCATGGTAGATACACACTCTTAAAAATGAACTTCACCGCATAGCACGCTCCTAGCCAACCATCATCTCGAAAGATATCGTTATATGCCCTTATTTGTTCAAAACGGGAGGCGTACGCCATTTTTGTGACAATTATGAACAGCATAAGTGTCACAGAAAAGGCGTGTGCCTCCCGTTTTCAACAAATCAGGGCGGATAACGGTATCATTCGAGATGATGGTTGGCTAGGAGTGTGCTATGCAGTGAAGTTCATTTTTAAGAGTGCACGATCTAGGTCAATTTAACACTATCTGAAGACAGAAACTGAGGCGGGGTCAGGACACCTGACCCCCCCCCCTCTCTCTCTCTCTCTCTAGATCCGCCACTTGCAAAGAGAAAATACATTGTGCATTGTAGTTTGTAGGCACAGTTCAGAGAGGTGCACTCGAAATTGAAAGTAACATTGGAAACACAACGCAGTCTTGGTTCACCACATATTTAACTCCTCTGCGCGCCACCAGAAGGCCCTCAGTGCCCATCGACCTCGCGTGTCGTCTGCGACAGCGGCGGCGCTTCAACGCCGATTGCCGTCTGCTAACAAACGCGCAAGTATGAGCAGCGAGACGGCGGTCGGGCCTGCCCGTGGCCCGAAAACCGCCGCGAAAAAACCGATTGACGCCGAGCGTACGGGTAGGATAAACGACGAAGACGACGTGGTACGCATCGACTACGGTGAAGTGCTGTGAGTGAGGTGAAGTATACGGCAAAAGGTGGTGCACACCTCAAAGGATGTGCGTGTGGTGTGAGTGCGTGCTTTTCAATGGGGTGCACCCAGAGCGGGCTTCTACGCAAGGGGGACAGGACGCTAGGGGGTACGGAGAACCCCCCGCAGCAGGTCCCCTTTTCTGGGCCGGACCTCATCGGTTCGGAGCATTTTTCTTCGGCCCTGCGAGACGGCAGTGCAGTGTCTGGCCGTGCAAATGGTCGGGATGGCCTGTCGGGCGATATCAACGTGCCGCTCTTTGACCTCACACCGGAAGACGGAAAGGTAAAATATATATATATATATATTACGCAATGCGCCCACATCCGAATTTATCCATGCTTGGTAAATCCTTGCGCCGCTTCAGATACGAAGATTACAACGATAGGTTTCTCCTCCCCCCCTGGAGAGAAGGGGGAAAGAGAGAGAGAGATGGAAATGGGTATGAATATTAAGAAGGGCTTGACGACATTGTAAAAGTAATGGCCTGGAGCGACCAATCAGTAATTTACTTCTAATACACGAATACTATACCCCCCCCCCCCCCCCATCTCTTTCTCTTCTTCAAGTCTCGGTATTCTATCAGATAATACGGCGTACTCAGTCAGTACTGCTTCAGGCTGTAGCAATTGTACATTTGCGCATTACTCCCACGTACAGTGGTATGAGTGCTTCAATTACCACTCCGCGATTTATCGTGTCGGCGTTCACTGTTATCCTGCCATGTGCACACAGTTGCGCAGCCTTTGGTTCACGAAAAATCGATGGCACGTGACGTGCTCATGAACGTAATGCGAACACGTCACATCATGTACACTGTGATTTTCATCTATTCATTTTTCTCACCAGCAAGTACAAATTGTGTTCCAAAGACGCGTTAAAAAACAAAACAAAAACAGTCGTTTTCTCGAAGTTTTGTTCGTATGCAAGCATAACGACCTTCAAACAAACCATTAAACTTTCGATAATGCAAGTCATGGGGCTCCTTCCCGCTTGTAAAACTGAAAGCAACGTTTCCTCGTGCTTTTCAATCACACCTGGGAAGGTTAGACGACATCGAAATGACAAACGGGTCATGCACATGAGACGGTGTGCCTGTTGCAGCCCACAACAGATGCTTTTTCGTGGCTTTCACACGTGACATTTTCAAGCGTGCTCAGCTGCATGTAATAGATATGACGGCCCACACGTTTATATACCAGGGGGAACGTATAGCGCAACGGACTTCCTGCCTTATTGAAACATATGTCGCTCAATGCAGAACGCAACCGTTGCTCAATGCTATAGTATTATTGGTGAGATAAGTAACCCTGTTTTTCTTGGCATATGATTTGTAGACTTTAACGCAGTTAATCTACCAGTTGGCTAACAATGGCATTTCGCACATAAGCTTAGAAAAAATGCAGTAATAATCGGCGAATGAAAATCATTTCACGAATTATTTCCTGTGTTTGGGAGTAACGGGCTTCAAAGTCTGCACGACCCAGCCTTTCTTCCTTATAAAATGTTTCCGTTCCATCGTGTTACTGACTTTTTATCAGTTCATTGTTCTTATTAACGCGGTGCTTCCACATGTATCGATAAATTCATGACACAAAAAATATCAGTTAGGTTGTAATAGCCACTCAGAGTAAAAAAAGAGAAAGAAACATTTATTACGAAGTACATCACAAAGGTTAGCTACTGCAAGTTATTAGCTAACCATGCTAGTAGCTCTTTTCTTTTTTTCAGTAATTGAGCGGCACAATACTGCTCCTGTTTGTTTTCGCTGCGATCAGTATCTTGGTATATACGTCTCGCCGTGTAAGACGAACAGAGTCGCCTTCACCTCTTGAGCCGACATTTCTCAGCGTGTGTTACCGGCGGCGCCTGTGTTTAGTATGCAGAGAGCGGTAAGGAACTACACGTCCACCTGTTGAATGCAGCTGGAATCGCGTGACGGCCGTCCATCGATCGATGAGCCACGGGAGCCGGCTTTCATCGCTGCCCCAACAGGACACCAAAGTCGTACATTTGCATTTACACACACTCTCGGGTATGATGTCATTCGAGTCCTTATCGCTGTATAACCTTCGACATAGGTACTCTATCTCTCTCTCTCTCTCTCTCCATGTTGTCGGGAAATTCTGTCTCTCTATAGGGAGAGAGAGAGGGAGAGGACAGAGCGTAAGTTCGCTCGTGCTCGTTCGTTCGCGTAAGTTCGCTCGTTTTTTTGCTCTTGGGGTTTGCGCGGTTCTTCCGAACAGAGCAACTGAGTTAATAGCGAGTTTTAGTATATCGGAAGGTACTCACGATAACGTTTCCGAAAATATGATAAGCCAATCGCCTGATTTCTTCGAAGGGGCTGACGTCACGTCTCTGGTCTTTGATTTGACAGCTTCCTTTATGGTATCGTTTTCGTAGAATGGCTTCCGATGCACTACAACTCCCTAATAGCGAGTTTTAGGAGAACGCAGTAGTTTCACGATAACGTTTCTGAACACATGATAAGCCAATCGCCTGATTCCTTTGAAGTGGCTGACGACACGTTGCCGATATTTGATTGACTGACAGCGATACGGAGTCGGAATCGGAGGTTGCTTACGCTTCTCGAATACCCCTGTTACACATGTACACTCTTAAAAATGAACTTCACCACATAGCGCGCTCCTAGCCAACCATCATCCCGAATGACAACGTTCTCGCCCCACTCCTCCTCCCGTTTTCAACAAATCAGGGGCGAGAACGTTGTCATTCGGGGTGATGGTTGGCTAGGAGCGTGCTATGTGGTGAAGTTCATTTCTAAGAGTGTAGCCTTCGACGTTCCTTTGAAACCTACTCCGTTGAAAAAGGTGCGTAGCGTCTGCAAGCATGTAACGTGTCAACCTGTCCAGCAGCATTGGCTGCCCAACAGCATGCCCTTTTAGAAGTTGATATATTACACGCTTGCTGGCGCTACGCGCGTTTTTCCAGGCTGTTGGTTTCAACGGTCGTCGAAGGCTGCCCGTGTAATACCATAGTCAGACGGCAAACCTAAGGCGGTAAACGGAACGGCCATAACTTCACCGGTAGCCCAATCATCATCTCGAACGACATTGTTCTCTGAGAGAAGTGATGTTCTGAGGCTGGAACAACATAGAAAGGACAAATACATACAAAGCCTCAAATTGCCTAAGAAATTAACGATGAAAGATGGAAGTCACTGAAAAGGTTAGCCAGCTGTAGGACTCGAACCCAAATCTTCTGGATCCAGAAGATGAGGGTTCGAGTCCTACAGCTGGCTAACCTTTTCAGTGACTTCCATCTTTCATCGTTGATTTTTCTCTGCTTTGATTTGTTGTAAACGGGAGGCGTACAATCATGTACTGCATAATTGTCACAAAAAAGGCGTACACCTCCCGTTTTCAACAAACCAGAAGAGAGAACCATGTCATTAGAGATGATAGTTGGGCTTCTGGTGAACTTACGGCCGTTCCGTTTGCGGCCTCAAGTTTGCCGTCTGGCTGGGGTATAGCCAAACGATAAACTTAATGCATTAAACGGAATGGTAGTGGTGGTGGTGGTGGTGATGGTGAAAGGGCTCACCGTGTGGGCAACGTCACGACTGTCGCCCTGGGGAATGTGCGTCCTGGGCCGACTTCCAAGGGAACCGTGCCGACATATGTCTGAAAGCGTCTGAGGAAAACCCAGGGAAAACTCCAGACAGCACAGCCGGCACTTCACCTCCTAATCCACCGTCATATCGAATGACATCGTTCCCTCCCCCGATTTGTTGAAAACAGGAGGCGTACGCCTTCTTTGTGACAATTATGTCGGACATAATTGCGACAGAAAGGCATATAAAGTTTTCAGCAAATCAAGGGCGAGAGTGATGTCATTCCACATGATGGTTGATTAGGAGGTGAAGTTACTGCCCTGTTTAATGCATTAAGTTTGTCGTGTAGCTGGGGTATAACTGCTGCACTCTTAAAAATGAACTTCACAGCATAGCACGCTCCTAGCCGACCATCATCTCGAGTGATATCGTTATCTGCCCTGATTTGTTGGAAACGGGAGGTGTACGCCTTTTTTGTGACACTTATGCTGTTCATAATTGTCACAAAAAAAAGGCGTACGCCTCCCGTTTTCAACAAATCAGGGTAGATAACGATATCACTCGAGGTGGCGGTCGGCTAGGAGCGTGCTATGCTGTGAAGTTCAGTTCTAAGGACACAAAACTCCCCATGTCCGAAATTCATCCAAAAAGCGAGGGCCCTGAAAACACAGGCTGACAAAAATAATGAGACAGACAGCATCTGTATCACTATCACCTGGTAGCGTGAACATCTAGAAATACGAAGATTCCTTGACATATATTTGACATGAAAGAAGTTTGTTGTTCATGGGCTCCTGAAATAAAAATTAAATCCCTAAAACAGTCACAAGACAACGTTCACATTATACAGTCTGCGTTGAAACAAATAGCTGCGCACCTTTGAAGAAGACAATCTTGTCATCTGTGCTTCTTTGTAAACTTTGAGGAGGAAGGAAAGCGTGATTAACAGGATAAATAAAAGGAAAAGGGCGCTACGACCGACGCCTCACCACTGGGGGCCGCTGCTGTCGTATTCCGCGGATGACGTCATTGCTCCTTCCGGGAGCATGGTGAGAGATAGCGGGAGGCATTGGATGGCGATGGGAAATAGAGCGCCCCTTTGTGCAAGGCTGTGGTGGCGCTGCGGGCGACAGGACAGACGCTCTCGGTGGCGGCTCTCTACGGCGTTGTTATGGTTATGGTCTCGTGACCGCGATACGCGGCGTCGGCGGCGAAAGAGTTTTGGGTCCAGCGTTGTGTACGAGTCTGAGCGAGTTGATATTAATCTCACTCCGTTTATTGTTCAACTGATGGTTGTTGTTTGAGAGCTCAATTGCTATGCTGTGAGATTGGGGTGTACGGCACGCATATACGGCATACGACAATATAAATAAATACATATAAACAAAAGGATGTGCACGATAAATTACGCCACATTATTATAGCTTCCCGTGTTGCTACACTTTGCATTATAAAGGCGCTTTCGCGAACCAGTCCGTTCACAAACAGCCGTGTGCATCCCGTCGTGTATATATTAGACTTGGATACTTTCCTTTTAATTGCCTAATAACGCTTTTGCGACTCGAGCGCGTATATTGACAGGCTCCAGACTTGCGCAATATTATTTTGGGGATGGCGCATATGCTCAGACAAGAGCGGAGGAAAGTTGTTCTCCTATTTGCTTTATGTATTTATTCACTTCAGTATAAACAATTATGCACACTACAGTGCTATATGATATATTGTAAGCACCTTATGGCTGCAGAATCCCTGGTTGGATATTTGTAAAATTTTAGTGCCTTCTTTTCTGTGGTGGTCACTGTCACTCATAGGGATTCCGTTAAGTGTTGTGGCAATTCCAATGTAAACAGTCATCTGTTATATTGGAAAGTGAGTGATTATAGTCAAAAGAGTCTCAATAAACATGATACCTTCTACAATACCATCTGTGATTCCTAAATGTCAGTATGACAAGGTATGAAGAAATGTTAATGTAGTACATGCTATCCAAAGCAAGTTCTTCCACATCCCCCCCCCCCCATCTACACACACTCAGAAAACAAAAACAAAAAAAAAAAGCCGATCTTGGATTTGCCTCTGATAACATAATTTAACTACACAAATGCAGATACGTGCACTCAAACACATTTGCAAGGAAAGCATGACGATTATTGCAGTTGCAACGGTCATGCCAGTAAGTCATGTACATCTTGGTATTTTTGAAATTTCTCAAACATTTCCATATCTTTTATATTCAACGTGCTGGACATCTAGTGTGCAACACCTGATATCAAATCAAAATCTGAGCCAGTATGGGGTCACGAACACACCGGTGTCACCTGAGCAAGAATAAGGTAGACGTCATGTCAACAAGTTGCACACTGCTGTTCCATCTTGCACATTTGTCATGCTCATCTAGGTATTTTGAAATTTCTCAAACATTTCCATATCTTTTATATTCAACGTGCTGGACATCTAGTGTGCAACACCTGATATCAATCGAAGATGTCCAGCACGTTGAATATAAAAGATATGGAAATGTTTGAGAAATTTCAAAATACCTAGATGAGCATGACAAATGTGCAAGATGGAACAGCAGTGTGCAACTTGTTGACATGACGTCTACCTTATTCTTGCTCAGGTGACACCGGTGTGTTCGTGACCCCATACTGGCTCAGATTTTGATTCGATATCAGGTGTTGCACACTAGATGTCCAGCACGTTGAATATAAAAGATATTGAAATGTTTTAGAAATTTCAAAATACCTAGATGAGCATGACAAATGTGCAAGATGGAACAGCAGTGTGCAACTTGTTGACATGACGTCTACCTTATTCTTGCTCAGGTGACACCGGTGTGTTCGTGACCCCATACTGGCTCAGATTTTGATTTGATATCAGGTGTTGCACACTAGATGTCCAGCACGTTGAATATAAAAGATATTGAAATGTTTTAGAAATTTCAAAATACCTAGATGAGCATGACAAATGTGCAAGATGGAACAGCAGTGTGCAACTTGTTGACATGACGTCTACCTTATTCTTGCTCAGGTGACACCGGTGTGTTCGTGACCCCATACTGGCTCAGATTTTGATTCGATATCAGGTGTTGCACACTAGATGTCCAGCACGTTGAATATAAAAGATATTGAAATGTTTTAGAAATTTCAAAATACCTAGATGAGCATGACAAATGTGCAAGATGGAACAGCAGTGTGCAACTTGTTGACATGACGTCTACCTTATTCTTGCTCAGGTGACACCGGTGTGTTCGTGACCCCATACTGGCTCAGATTTTGATTTGATATCAGGTGTTGCACACTAGATGTCCAGCACGTTGAATATAAAAGATATTGAAATGTTTTAGAAATTTCAAAATACCTAGATGAGCATGACAAATGTGCAAGATGGAACAGCAGTGTGCAACTTGTTGACATGACGTCTACCTTATTCTTGCTCAGGTGACACCGGTGTGTTCGTGACCCCATACTGGCTCAGATTTTGATTCGATATCAGGTGTTGCACACTAGATGTCCAGCACGTTGAATATAAAAGATATTGAAATGTTTTAGAAATTTCAAAATACCTAGATGAGCATGACAAATGTGCAAGATGGAACAGCAGTGTGCAACTTGTTGACATGACGTCTACCTTATTCTTGCTCAGGTGACACCGGTGTGTTCGTGACCCCATACTGGCTCAGATTTTGATTTGATATCAGGTGTTGCACACTAGATGTCCAGCACGTTGAATATAAAAGATATTGAAATGTTTGAGAAATTTCAAAATACCTAGATGAGCATGACAAATGTGCAAGATGGAACAGCAGTGTGCAACTTGTTGACATGACATCTACCTTATTCTTGCTCAGGTGACACCGGTGTGTTCGTGACCCCATACTGGCTCAGATTTTGATTTGATATCAGGTGTTGCACACTAGATGTCCAGCACGTTGAATATAAAAGATATGGAAATGTTTGAGAAATTTCAAAAATACCAAGATGTACATGACTTACTGGCATGACCGTTGCAACTGCAATAATCGTCATGCTTTCCTTGCAAATGTGTTTGAGTGCACGTATCTGCATTTGTGTAGTTAAATTATGTTATCAGAGGCAAATCCAAGATCGGCTTTTTTTTTTGTTTTTGTTTTCTGAGTGTGTGTAGATGGGGGGGGGGATGTGGAAGAACTTGCTTTGGATAGCATGTACTACATTAACATTTCTTCATACCTTGTCATACTGACATTTAGGAATCACAGATGGTATTGTAGAAGGTATCATGTTTATTGAGACTCTTTTGACTATAATCACTCACTTTCCAATATAACAGATGACTGTTTACATTGGAATTGCCACAACACTTAACGGAATCCCTATGAGTGACAGTGACCACCACAGAAAAGAAGGCACTAAAATTTTACAAATATCCAACCAGGGATTCTGCAGCCATAAGGTGCTTACAATATATCATATAGCACTGTAGTGTGCATAATTGTTTATACTGAAGTGAATAAATACATAAAGCAAATAGGAGAACAACTTTCCTCCGCTCTTGTCTGAGCATATGCGCCATCCCCAAAATAATATTGCGCAAGTCTGGAGCCTGTCAATATACGCGCTCGAGTCGCAAAAGCGTTATTAGGCAATTAAAAGGAAAGTATCCAAGTCTAATATATACACGACGGGATGCACACGGCTGTTTGTGAACGGACTGGTTCGCGAAAGCGCCTTTATAATGCAAAGTGTAGCAACACGGGAAGCTATAATAATGTGGCGTAATTTATCGTGCACATCCTTTTGTTTATATGTATTTATTTATATTGTCGTATGCCGTATATGCGTGCCGTACACCCCAATCTCACAGCATAGCAATTGAGCTCTCAAACAACAACCATCAGTTGAACAATAAACGGAGTGAGATTAATATCAACTCGCTCAGACTCGTACACAACGCTGGACCCAAAACTCTTTCGCCGCCGACGCCGCGTATCGCGGTCACGAGACCATAACCATAACAACGCCGTAGAGAGCCGCCACCGAGAGCGTCTGTCCTGTCGCCCGCAGCGCCACCACAGCCTTGCACAAAGGGGCGCTCTATTTCCCATCGCCATCCAATGCCTCCCGCTATCTCTCACCATGCTCCCGGAAGGAGCAATGACGTCATCCGCGGAATACGACAGCAGCGGCCCCCAGTGGTGAGGCGTCGGTCGTAGCGCCCTCTAGTGGTGTACCCTACACAATGGTTAATCCTTCTATTCATCGGAGATAATCCGTCTATTGGGGGCTGCATTGGAAACAACACCCGGCTTTTCTTGCTCATCTCTCGGTTACTGGGACCCTGAAAAACGGATATATTTTTCTGACAAATCTGATTTGCTTTAAATTTCATCGGCGTATGTTTTAGTATCTTTTCGGATAAATGCGAAGAAACCCGCAGTGCCCTCATGCGCTCCCTTCGTGCCTCCGGCCTAAGAACAGATTATAAGGCCACTTTTTTCTTCTTTTTTCTTTTATATATAAGTCCAGCTACTTGTTTCCTTTTTAAGGAATAGCAAGTCGGCCTGAGCCTGACTAACCTTTCCTGTCTTTCTTTTTTTAAAAGAAACATGAGTTTGAGAGCTTGAGTGGGGAATAAACATATCCCCCCCCCCCCCAAAAAAAACCCCGTCCGTCCCGAAAGTCCAATCTCTCTCTCTTTCCAAGCCCCCAAATCCGAAAAGTCCAATGTTTGGTAATGTGGCTGCTAGTATACCGTGATACTGTGTGATGAGCTTGCCTGTATCGGCAAGAGGCCGCTGAATTTAGCTGCACTTATTGGCCCCTATGAAGATCCTGTGCTCCATCGTCGGGTTCTTCACCTGTTCATGGACTTCCTGTCGTCCACTGGATTGCTCCAGACGCTTTGGTTCTTTCTTGTATTTTCATCCTTCCTTCATCATCTTCATATGTTCCACGTGCAATGGGGTTGGGTACCTCACCACCGCGGCGAAATACCCCATCTCATCGTCATCATTTATTGTTGTTGTTGTGTGCTAGTACACGTTCACAAGTAAGATGAGTCAGCCAATGTCTGAACGGAGACACGCTGCACGCGCCGCAACGGGGTGGGGGGACGTATAGGGGCTCGAGCGGACTGCCTGCCTAAATTGGCGGCAAGTTGCCGCAAGGTAGGACTGCGGATGATTTTAACTACTTGGAGTCATGTGACGTGTACCTGAAGTCTCCGGTACAGTGTGCGCAGTGCAATGTGCTGGAGGCAATGCTTATACCCCTGCCACACGGGCAGTTTTCAATGATCATTGAATTCAATGGTCATTGAACGCGCGCGCGGCGCCACCAAGCGTGTAACGTGTCAACTTCGTAAAAAGCATTGGATCCAATGCTCCCTAAAAGGCTGACACGTTACACCCTAGATGGCGCTACGCACGTGTTCAATGACGAATGGTTTCAATGATCATTGAAGAGTGCATGTTGTGGAAACCAGGAAACCATTCCCACTCCAGGGGTCGTGCTCGGCCGTTCGGCCCGTGAAGGAACTCTATGCCAACTCAATAACAAAACAAAGGTTTATTTCATACCTTTTTACAACTAAGATACAGCAGTCGCTTCCAGGTCAACGTCCCGTCTTCCCCTAACCCCGTCGCGCTCCCCTTTTACCAATCCTGTCCCTCTCCCCCGGGCTCCTCCTCGCCACTCCCCGGCAGCGGCGCCCTCTCATAACAGCAATATCGTGGTGGCCAACCGGTGGCGCCCCCACAGGTCTCCACAACGTGTGGCAGGGGTATTACATCCCCTACCTTGGTACCCTCCTATAGTCCGGGATCGAACCTACGATCTTGAGTGCAACAGCCCGAGTCTGCACAAACAGAAATACGACACTCTTAGTAAGCCAGTTAGATGTCAGAAATGCCAGTCATGTCAAAATCTTCATAACACGTTTTTTTTTTCTTTTTAGTGGATGCACGTATGTATTTCGCCATACGCGCAATTTCTTACAATGAATACAGCTGTACGGCGGGAGCTCATCGTGCTAATTATCCGTCTCGAATTAACGCTGGCAGTATGCGACACGAAAGCAGTTATCCTCCAGGGAATAGTTAAAACACGCGAGGCATATGCTGCAGTTAATGGAGCACTGCAGCACATTGATCAGGATGATATTACAAGCGTCAACTTTAGAAGTCAACGTAGTGGTAATTCGTAGGATACGCTTGCTATGATCCCTTCACTCCGAAAAATCGATGTACGGTCGATTATGAAATGGCATTCTTCGAAAGTGGGGGAAAGTGGGAAAGTTGTGTTGTGTTTGTCCTCGTCTGTGTGTTTTTTTTAATTCCGTGTTAGTACCGCGAAGCAACTGTGGCTATGGGCGGCGTACAGAGGTGGACAGATGGAGAGAGGACAGCAGGGAGGAGTGGGGTTAGAATGCCTTAGAATGGTTAGTGGGGGGTTAGAATGCGTCCTGGGCCGACTTCAGGGGGAACTGTGTCGACATTCGTCTGGAAAGTCTGCGGAAAACCCAGGGAAAACCTCAGACAGCACAGCCGACGGTGACAGGATTCGAACTCGTGTCACCTCCCAGTCTCGGTATGGAAAGCAATCATCTTAACCACTATGTTTTTGCACGTTAGTGCCCAGGTGTTACACTGCGTAACGAAATGATGGAACGACGGACCAAATAGACATAACAACAACAACAACAACAAATAAATGATGATGGTGCAGTGGGATGTTTCGCCGCTGAGGCGGCACCCTATCCCACTGCTTGATGGGGGAGAAGATGGTGAATGATGATGAATGTTCACAGTTCACGCAGGAGCCCTGTAGACATAAAGAACGTGTAGCAAACTTGGATTCCTTGTACGCTGGCGTTGTATAGCATACATCGTCCCATGTATCGGCGGCCAGCTGTCAATGCTAGTGGATGGCCCAAAGATAACATTAGCTGGGCAATGTGCTCCGTTTATCAACGCGCACCCGATTGCGCGGAAGCCAGCGTTCTTGAAGTTGAGCCCCTGTAATTGGAAATCGGCGATTGCGGCCGCTTATCTGAGCAGCAACTAGGCAACACTCCGATGTGCGTCAGATGCTCTCCTCTACATAGTTTACACAATTATCTGGCTCCCATTACCTCGTGATTGAGGACACGAACGTTCGGCAACATTGCCGAATGCATTCGTCTGTCTTATAGGCAGAGTTCGAGGTAACTCGTTACAAGTAACCCGTTACTCTAACTAAGGTCGTTTTTTTGGTAACTTGTAACTTAACTAGGTACTTTTGCGCCGTGGTAACTTTCAGAGGAACTCGTTCTTTTTTCAGGTAACGTTGCCAAAGTAACTTAAGTTAAGTTCCAAGTTACTTTTAACTCGCTTTTCACTCACGTCCACATATTTTCTTGCTTTCTCTCCGGTTCCTTCATGGCATTTTTTGCCATAAAACGTGATATTCAATCAATAACAGTATTTTATTCAGGAAGTAAGAACCGCTGCCATTGAAATGAAGCTGAACCATTGTGCGCCCACAGGGGGTAAGATGCAAAGCGTTCGAATAGACCTCTACCAGAGAAACGGCATCATGACATTGGTAGACAGACTAAAACCGACACAAATCGGAAGGACGGCTGGGTTCCACGAACGGGCACTTGTACGCTGTCTCCCATTGAAACAAAAGTAGGACCGAGGGTCGCGTCCCTTTAAGGGACCATGTCGTAATCCCCTCAAGACCGTGGCTTTCGGGCGCGACCTTGTTCACCTCTAGCTTCGAGCGTAGTTCAATTCTACCAAATTTTGGCGCTATCGAACACTATGACGTCATTTATTTACAAACAGGGAGAGGTCTGTTGTTGTGCATAAACGAAAACGATCTAAGCGTGTTGCACTCCTCCGCAGGCAACTCAAGGTCTAACTCAACTGCTCACGCGGCTGCACCTGCGTAATGCTATTTTGTGTCGGAAGTAACTTGGAAGTAACTCGTTATTTTTTTTTTAAGTAACTCAGTAAGTGCGAATTAGATTTCATGCTGAAGAACTTCGTTATTAACTTAGTTACATTTTGCACACGGTAACTTAACTTGTAACGAGTTCTTTTTGACGGGTAGCTTCTCAATCTATGCTTATAGGTAGGGTTCCGCGTTTTCGATTTTTATGTTTGGGCGAATTCGTATGTTTTTCAGTGTTTATTGATTTCCACGAAATCGGCGTTTTTCGATGTTTTTCCTGGCGCGTACATAGTTTACCCGGCAGTTATCGGCGAATAGAAATCCCGAATTAATTTCCGCACGACGCTCATTCAACATGACGTTGTTCGCCGCGGTGGCGTTTTACGTCTAACGAAAAAGAAAACGGACATTTTTCACAACCGTCGTATTTCTGTATGGCTTTCTGAGCTGTATCAACAACTTGCTGGGCATGTGCAGCAATTTATCTCTGTCATCGTTCCTGGAATGTCCCTCTGTATTCGAAATTTTTCGATTAAAACCGAATGAGGGAAAATTGGCCCGGCGTATGTTTTTCGGTGTTTTTCGATTAAAACCGAAAACGCGGAGCCCTACTTATAGGGACGGTCGCATCCGTTCCAGTTGATTTCGAAACTATAGTTTCATTTTATTCCTCCTGGATTACTGGTCACGGTATTGAAAATCCCGCATGAAACAGTGGCGTAGTTTGACTGTTATTCGACGAAATACATGACAAGAGCACACGCCGGATGTTGAGAGTATGCCGGAACTCCCTCGCTGGAGAAACGTGAAAACGTCACTCCCTAAGAAGCAATGTGGCCGCAACCATGCGCGGGCGTCTCACATGGCGCCTTTCCTGCTCTGAGCGGCGCTCTCTCACTCCTCCGCTTAGGGTGCGACGTCACGCCGTCGGAGATTCTGCGGGTGCGGAAGCAGCGCTGATCTTTAAAATCCGTTTACGTAATATCTAAGCACTATTGGACAAAAAACAAAAAAAAACTAGCCGGGTAGAGTGTCGGCCCATGCCGAAGGTAGTGGTATCGGTTTCAAAGATGGGTTTCCGGATGCGAAAGTCCCTTTGAACGACACTTTTTGTGATTATTATTACAATGGGTAGTGTAGCAGGCGAGTGGAATGCGGACGTTTCTGCATAGAAGGGAATATATACCAGCTCCGGTGGCGCAGCGGTAACGCGTGTGCTTGGAGACTGGGAGGTCCGCTGTTCGAATCCGCGGGCCGGCTGTGCCGTCTGGGGTTTTTCCTGGGTTTCCCTCAGATGTGTAATAGGCGTATGCCGGCACAGTTCCCCTGAAGTCGGCCCATGGACGCAGCTATCCTCCCCCCCGAGCGGATTCCGCTCGGTCTTCCACTTCACCCTTTCCTCTCCTCCTTTCTCTTCCCGAGAAACATGCCGCCTAATCAGTCAGGCAGGCAACCCTCTCGGGTTCCTCCCAACGACACTCCTCCCCCCTCCTCCTCCAAGGGAATATATGTACGCATGGCTGTAATAAAACGTACCAAAGCAAAATCAGTGGCCCAAAGTACTGTACTTTACTGGTGGTACAGTCCAGTAGTGTGGGACGAAGTGGTGCACACTAGCTTGGCAGTTCCCATGAAAGACACCTGTGTCATTAACGATTTTTTCATTTCTTTTTCTTTTCTTTTTTTGTGACAGCAGTTTTCTTGTCTGTCAAGGCTTTTATCAATATTTGCTTCGTTTGTGTACCTTGTATCTTTCTACATGCTTTTCTCCAAGCTGCGGAAGATCAGATTAGGTAGCATTTACTCCTCTCTTGTGTGTGATCTTTTCAGTCTATTGAGTCCCCATCTCACTCACGCAATCGATAACCTTTATGTAATGGGGTAGGGTACTGCGCCACATGCACTGAAACACCTCATGTCATCATCATCATCATCATGCATTTGTTGTTGTTCATCACTTTCTTTATTGTTTGCGTCGCAGGTGTCATTGCAAATGACAAAGTCAACGTATACAATGAGCGACGTGTTCACATGCCGCTCCCAACACGTCAATCCTAGATGAAATAAGAAAAGCAAGAACTTGCAAGATTGTAAACTTTCGGATGAGAGAAAAGCGCATCACTTACAAAGAATACGACTATAGATTGGACTGTTCAAGTGTATGTCTTTTTTTAAATGTCTTTTTCAGCAATCGATAGGGCTCGCTTCCCTTCTTAGTGTATTGTCTGCTTTGTCGATGGGAGGCAGGAGGTCACAGAAAGCATGTTATCAATTTTATCTCACAAGAGCAGTCGATACATTCTGTCTGAGACCTCGGCGGCAACTCTGCACGCCATGATTCCACTCCCGTGAAAACGACGAGCATGGCTAAATTGCCTACGACAATCATCTTAGCTCTGCTCTGAGAAGCCTCTAATCCTGTCGGCATTAGTATTTTCCATCGAAATTGCATTGTGGCAATGCCTATTCTTGAATATGTAGCATTATATTTTAGTGCCATTGAGCTTGGCAACGTCGAAATAAAAGACATTTAGCGCTAATAAAAGCATTTCTAGTGAAGGCACATAAACGCGGGACGTCTAATGAAATGAACTCTTGCATAGAGTAGATCCTAGCCTTTAGTTTCTAATGCCACAAGGACTGCCTCGGCCACTTGCATCCAACACCTACAGGCTGCGCCTCAATGTTCCCTACAGCGGCCGTCTCGCTGTTTAAGCTCTAAAACGTTATGTCGCCCAACTGTAGCGAATGCGGCTTGGTAGAGCACGCTGAACACGTCATTCAAGTATATACACTTTTCGTGTCTTAGAATCGGCGCTGGAAAACCTGGGGCGCAACGCAGCAGCGTAACGCCGCTCAGTGCTCGTTGTCGGTGCATCGTATAACGCCGTCCCGGACGGCGTTATACGATGCACCGACAACGAGCGATCTTCAGGCGATGCCTGCAATGCGCCCCTGGATAACCGCCTTTTCAGCACCGAGAACGTTCTTGGGCGCAGGCCCGTATGGTCACGGAGTACCGTCCATGCACACAGTTACGCAGTTTTTTTTTTTTTTTTTCATCATGTGACATTCTCGACACTTTGTGAAGCCTTCGTGTATCTCGGCTACTGTAATGAAGATGATAATATAGAAAAAACGGCTACTGTTCTAAAGGCAGGGTACGTTGTCCAGTGTGACTTTTGTGCTATTGTCTCATTAACTGGCCCCAGCTTGTTGTTTTTTGCTTTTTTTTTGTCTCTGACATCTTGGATTGGATTTGCTTTGTTGGGGGATGTGTTATTTGGTTGTTTTATTTATTTATTTATTCACATGTACTGGAGTAGCCTGTATCTTCACGTTTTTCTTTTTCAGTCAGTCAAAAAGTTTCTCGATTTGTGGACAGACTAAGGCGAAAACCTTTGGCTCAATAAATACTAAAGAAATTGGAGGGATATGTTTATTGAAAAAAGAAAACGAGGAAAGGTTAGTCAGGCACAGGCCGACTTCCTATTCCGTAAAAAAAAAGTTTGACTTAAAAAGAAAAAGTCGCCTTAGAGGCTGGTCGACAGGACGGAGTCGTGGAGGAAGCGCAGGAGGGTAGGGAGCATACATATGCGTATGTAGGCTCCCTACAGGAGGGTAGCCGTGACCGCCCCCTGGTTGCACAGGACTGGGACGAGCATAGTGGCCAAAGAGAAATTGGGGTAACCAAGTTGTCGTAACTAGAGGAATGACATGCTCGTCTCGCTCGGCATTTCGCAAATCACTTTGCGAACAATTGAACCTCTGTATGCAATAAGGGGATAAGTCGAAAAATCCCAAACCGAGAAAAGGGGCCTGATCTGATTGTCCGTCCCATTGACACACATGCATTTCCCGTTTCTTACTTTCCTGTGGCGAGACAATAAATTGCAATACGGTCCTAAATTTTCTTTGGCAGGTACACAATCGTATGTAGATGTCATTGCAGCAGAAATAGTAAAAAGGGGATAAGTAGACTTATCCCCTTATTGCATGCGGAGGTTCAATTAGATGCCTCATTGAGCATTTTATGACTTTAGTATCCTCGATGAAGCGAAATACGCAATATTTTATTTAACAAATACCGCCATATAAGTTTTATTTGGGATTTCTAGATTAAACCTCTAATGCAGACCACATAGAAGAACGCATCTTTGTGCTTACTTCTACGCGATTAATGGTGAAGATGGGGTATCCAATGTACGTAGCATATTTGATTGTCCTAATCACTTCATATATAGGATTAAAGTGGCCCATCATCTACATCTGCATGACAACAAAAAATGATAACAACGAAATATCATGCAACTTCCAAAGATTCAAACATCGGAGAAAAAAAAAAAAAAGATCTGAGTTGCGTAAAATACCCTATTGAGTGACTTAACGCTGTCGGTGCATTCATATCGAGTTCTGTATCATGCGAGTTGTTGGCGGCGAATATAAGTGAATAAAGTTGTTGTAAAGTGAAGTGAAGTAAAGTATGAATAAAGTACAGTTGCAAAATTAATAAAAATAAAATAGACAAAAATTAAAATAATTTATTATGCGAGTTGTTGGCGGCGAATATAAATGAACACAGTTGTTGTAAAGTGACGTGAAGCACAGTATGAATAAAGTAAAGTTGTAAAAATAAAGTTGTTTCGAGTTATAACCCCAGTTTCCGTCCGCGTTCCCCCGAAAGAGAGTATATCGCAATGACGCGTTTGAAACGCTGGACTGTCGGCCAAATATGACTGCGACACAATTGCTATGACCTTGTGAAGTTCCAACGAGGCACATCCCATCTGTTAACCATGTGCCGCAGCCAGAACATTCTGTACCTTGTCTTTTTGTACGTCAGGTTTATACTAGAACCCCTATTTAGTGACTCTAGTTTATACTTACGTCGCTTTTGTAATAGAGTTAGGTATGAAAAATCTGCTACATGTTGCTTCGAAGAAGCAGGACTTTAACAGAAGCATGGCAGCATGAATCAGACCAGCAGAAGCATGGGAAAGGAAAAGTGAAAGGTCATGTCCATGGCCTCCTTGCATAGCTTCTTTCGGAGATATAAGGGCGGCCTACAGTTTGCGGGCCCCGAAACTACGGTTTTCGCTCTTTCTTTCTCTCTCTCTCTTTTTCCAGCTATTACAATCGTAGCAGCGTGTGTATTCCGCAAGGGATAGCGGTAAATCCGACATGCACTTTCTGTTCTGTCTCTGCCATGAAAAACGCGAGATTGATTCGGGGGGGGGGGGGGGGGCTTGTTTATTTAAAAAAAGAAAAAAGAAGGTTCGCGAGATTGGCTTGGGAAAATTCCTAGTTCTATTCAGGAACTTCAATTTCTCGCGGCTTAAAACTGATAAAATAAGTGCTCGGAAGTCATGGTAAAAGCTCATCCGAGATAAATAGAGTTGACAAGATATGTTTTAGTACGACTTCATACACGTTATAGGTGAAACAGTGTATCGGTATCTGCGAAGAGATATCGAGATTTTATCTATTTTAGACTCCGATAAATGTCGATATTTACCGATATGCGATAAAATATTGATTTTTTTAAAAAACTTCGTTAACTTCGTTAACATCGATTGAGAAAAATATCAGTAACATAGCTATAGTTCTTACTATTCACGAGGGTCGGCCCGTACATTTCTTTATTTTTGGTTTTATTTTTCATCTGATGGTTGTTTGCCGTGCGTGCTGAAGCCTTAGCAGCATCACAGGCGTTACCACATTTCAATAGGAACAACGTGCATAAACAAGCTATACCGCGCCATGAAATTGCTAGCGTCTTCGGCTGCCTTCCAAACCTCGGCCTCGGGCAAGTGCAAAGGAATGGAGAGTAAACGGGCACCTGTCGTTAGAAAACAGCCCAACTGCTCCACAAAACGCCTCACTCGACATTTTCCTAACGTAGCACTTTTTGCCCTTAAGGACCCTATCGATCTCAACAGTTCTCTAGAGAAGCCCCGAGGAAAGAGAACTAGTGGGGAATCTCGTTGAATTCCCCCCTGGGGAAACATGCGAAGGAGCGGCACCATGGTTTTCGTTCGACGTCTGTTCGAAACTTCTTCCAGAGGAAAGAGAGATATCATGCGATATTATACTTTGGCAGCAGCAGTCACGATGAAGCACGTGCGTGGGATGGAAGCAGTCAGGTGGCGCGAACACTTGTGGAAGCGTACATCCTTGAAGCTACACGTATAGCCTAACTGTGGTATAGGCAGGATGAAGGTTTTTGGCCTCATTTTTTTTTTCTTTCTTCAAAAAGTGCCCGCATATACCCAACAACGAGAAGCAGCTATATATGCCACAAAGGTGTGCTTGAAGTAAAGCACCAATTACTTTATTGTACAACGTAACTTTTTGAGTTTTAGGACAAAATACTTTTATTTGACTTACTTCAAAGGTACGGTAAAACAACAACCATGCACTTTATGTTGACGGCGCACTCTTAAAACAAGACTTCACCGCATAACACGCTGCTAGACAACCATCATCCCGAATGACATCGTTCTCTCCCCTGATTTGTTGAAAACGGGAGGCGTACGCCATTTCGTGACACTTATGCAGAAATGTTACCTGTCACACAAGGGCGTACGCGCCCCGCGCTTTCCACAAATCAAGAGTGATAGAGGTAAATAAATATATAAATCAATCAAAAGCATGCCGATAAGCAGCTGTCCTGCTGTAATGTGTCATTCTGTTCCGAGTGCACCTGGCCAGTACATTGCATTATGTTATCAATACCTAGTTAAAATATCACGCAGGAAGAGTGTATGTAGAGAATACGAACCATTTTGACATACCAGTAGCTTTCTGAAGCCTTTGCAACCCTTCTGAAAAAAGAGAAAGTTCAAGACGATAGGAAGAATAGAGTAGTAAGGATTCCTTCCTTTCCTGGCTTTGTCCTTTACAAAGAAACCGTGGAGAGCTAACCTTTGTACATTTTCATCGCTCCTGTCTCCTATTGTAATGTCGTGATTAAAAACCGGTCACGCGCAGCGAAGTAGAATAATCCTTGCACCTGATGAAAACGACGACTGAAGGAAAGGACACAGACACAAGTCATATCGCTCTGTTGTTGTTTTTAGTTGGTTAAATAACAAGGGGAGGTTGAATTCGCGTAAGCGAATTCTGCTACCCGCCCCCCGCCCCCCCCCCCCAAAAAATCGTCATATCGCTCTGTCTTTGGCAGTTCATTGCGTTGTATGTGTCTTAGTACATACATGTCTTAGTACATATACTAGGGTAAAGTGGGGCTACTTGAAGACGGGGGCAAGTTGAGGACAGTTTGGGTTTTTCGCGGGGCATTTTCTTAGCAATATTTTTCTCGTCTGTGACACCAGGGTGAGCGCAGTCGTTGTCTGTGCTTTGAAGTAACGTGTTGACGTTCTGCACGTGACTTTTTAGAAAGACCTGAGACGCTGTTTTGCAGATGTGGTCGAGGTAAGAGGGGCCTTTTTTGTCCCATCTGTAACTTTCGCGAGCATTGACTTCCAATTTGCTCATTTCTGCTCCTCGGATAATAAAATATGACCTCACCGTTATGATGCTGTTTCATTGCCCTGTGTTTCCATGTGCACTACTTTTGGCTGACCGTTTCCGCTGGCCCAAAACAAAAGACAAAATTTAGATCCGGCATTAATTTTTTGATGTCCTCACATTACCCATAAGGGGTAAGTTGATGAAAATATGCAGCCTGTCATTTTTGGCTCGAACGAAATAAGTATCTGGTTTAGCACCGCAGTACTTTGTGGATAATTTCTCGAATGTTTGGGATTCAGTTCACGAATTATGGTACAATTTAGGCGATTATTCTGGCTGCTATTAACAAAATAGTTCAACTGTCTTCAACATTGACCATCTTACCCTACATGTCTTAGGAAATACATGTACTAACGATGACTGGGAGACTTTGCCACCTGATCTAACTTGTTTTAACACTCGAACAATGTAACAGCCTCGATGGGAGGTGTTCTTTCAAACTGACTGATCTTGAAAATCGCGCAAATTAAAATTCTGCCAAGAGACATTTCTTTACGTGTCCGACCGGAGTTTACGAGTTGTTTCTTTGAATTAGTAATTGGGTACTGGAGTACTTGCCGGGAAAGTACCGTGTGAAGGACGAATGCAGGTCACCGGAAGCCACAGCTGCGGCGGCAGAGAACCTGACCTGTTACAGTTTCCACGAGCACATGCTGGTTTTCACAGATTGCTCGTCGCCTCTCTCTCTATCAAAATTGCTCGGTGGAAAATCCAGCCCTCCAAGGTTCTGCCCTCAGAGCTCTTTTGACCTTTTTTGACACCATAGGACTTCGATCCTCATTGTGAAGGGGCTCTTTATTTCATTCCCCACAACAACACCAGCAATGGGGGTAGAGAATCGCCCCTGGCGGTGAAACCTTCCATTCATCATCTCGATATAAAGTTGTTGTTCTTCACAGACGGCTCGAGGACAATACCATGAGCACTACTCGTGCCTACTTACATACTATTGACAAACATGGCTTGATAAGAAAAATTATCGCGATTTCTGAGCTTAACTGTTGAGCTCCTGGCAGTTCTACATGCAGCAGTTGCGGGGCAGGTTCTATGGGGAACCATGCCAGCCATCCTCACGAACTGACGCAGCTCAATCCAGAGGGTGATCAGCCCCCGTGAATATAGGGTGACCGCGCCAACTGCGGTTAAATTTTTTTTTAACACAGGGAAAGCCTTTCTTTTTCTTTTTTTTGTTAATACGGTAATTAAATGGGTCACCCTATGGCCACACAATAGCGACCTCCCGGCGCTCTCCTAATTGATTTTCCCTAATGAACTTGTTAATTACGAAAGATGCGGCCCAATGACGACATCTCTCCACTTTGGTGCGCTGATGCCATTGGATCGAGATCGGATCGAGCCAATATAACCCGAGGAAGCGGCCCCAGAAAAACGGCCCCAGAAAAACGGCAGATTTGGACGTCACTTTTGTCGCTCCCCCACAAATACGCTGTTCCCTTGCCCATAAGTGCGAGGGAGAATAAGTAGCAACTCTTGATCTCCCATACATTTATACTCTTGATCTCCCTGCCAAAGTGTATTTTGGTCTTTCTCATGCTGATATTCCACATATTCCCTGATATTGTTATCATCGTAATGAACATTATGGACAACTGATTTCTCCACTAGTTATACTAAACAAGGGCGATTCAAAGCTGACCGACACTTTTATTACTTTAAATCCAATGGAAAAAATTCGGGAAGCACCAAACTATGTCAAGTTTTTAAAGCATTCGCCGTGCGCATCCAGACACCGCTGTGGCATCTCTTTGATGCCTTTGGCGTCGGAAGAAGCGGACTGCTGTCGTCCACTGCTGACATCTTTCTGGAGGGCTTCATCTGTGTGGAACGTCTTTCCTCCAAGGTGCTCTCTAACGGAGAAATGAGGCGACATTTAACGTCGCTCGAAATCCTGCCTCAACTGTCAAGCTGTCCACCAGGAGTCAGCGTGCAAAATATTTCCGCTATGCGGTGCGTTATAGCTGTGCAATCGAATTTCCAAAAACAGTCGGAGAAAGCAGCCGCGGACGGCCGACACGATTCTCACGCGTGACGCCGTGACGTAACAATTAAGAGCCAGCCAATAAGGATCGTGTTTTCAACGGCCGTAACCAATCACGAACGTGCTTTCAGCGGTCGTGCCCATGAAGACGAACCACGGTCGTCTGCGAGTTGTGATTCAACGTCCCCGCGTACTAAATGGGAAAGCTTAGAAATAAAGCGCAAAAAGGTCTGAATCTGTCTCAAATGTCTCAAAACTGATTTTCTGGAAAACGTACTGCGCTTTTTGTCTAAATATTTAGGTGTGCAGGTTCCAATCCAGGGTTCCAAAGGCTGCAATCATTTGCGGGTTCTTGAATTCGCAGAACGGTGAATCGCAGTAGCAGACGAATTCTGACTCTTAATCGAAGGAGGGAGAGGAAGCAATGAACAGGCCTTCTGTGTCTAGGTGGCGTTGCATGAGCTGTGCCGCCGTGCGTCACCGGTCACGTGAGGGGAGTAGCGTACGTCACGACGTCCTCTCGTTCTGCGATGCGCTCTTTCCACGAGGAGAAGAATTTTTCAAAGGTGTGCGGAAAAGAGCCCTAGCGCTCGCTCTGCAGGTCACCTGCGGTCATCGTTCTTTCGCAGGAACTCATGTTATTCGTTGGAGAACACTCTGCACATAAAAAAGAAAAAAAAAAGAAGAGGGGGTATGATAGTCACTTGGGGCTAAGTCTGCGTTGTAATGGGTAATGGGCGAAACCTCCCAGAAGATTTCGTCCAGGGTTACTGCCGTCAAATTCTCCGTGTGAGGGCAGGCATTGTCATGGAGAAGAATGACCCTTCCGGACAACGTCTCAGGCCTTTTCTTGCAAATTGCGTTTCGCACGGCACCCTTTAAGTAACGTGTACTGAGCGTTATTTGTGACCCCTTGCTCCAAGAAGTCCGCATGAATGACACTCCGCATGTCCCAGAAGACGGTTCTCATGGACTTCCCAGCAGACGGCTACATCTTGGTTTTCCTTGGCGGCGGGAAAGCGTTGTGTCGCTATTCCATGCTGCTTCTTTTTGTCTCTGCGGTGAAATGATGCGTCCAGGTTTCATCTCATCTGATGATTGGTTGTAAAAATTCGTCCCCCTCGGAATGAAACCGGTTCAGCAGCTGCTCAGAGACTGTCATGCGCGCTCCCTCCTCGTCACAAGTGACGTGTCGGGGATCTCATCTTGCACAAACTTTGCGGAACAGTAAGTGCTCATAAATGATTGTCTCCACACTGACGACAGTAGTATTACACTGGGCTGCAATGTCCCGAACTGTTACTCGCATATTCTCGAGGGTGGCTTGTTTAACGCCTGCGATGTTCACTGGCGTGACTGCAGTCGGACGAAGTGTCCGTTATGGTTCGTTCGTTACCATATTCCGCCCTTCGCCAAAGTGTCTGCACCACTCGTGCTCTCTTCCCGTTGACATGTTTTGTTCCCCATACTGTGCCTGTGAGCTTTGTAAAACCTCAGATGGTTTGACGTTCTCCTTCACAAGGAACTTGATTATACATCCATACATTGTTCCACAGGTGGAGACACACTGCTCGCCGCCACGATAGATGCCGCTGCTAGTTTTATTCAATTACATCTACTCGTTGATTTTTCTCAAGCAAAAGTATCAGTCGACATTGAACGACCCTTGTACAATGGCATAAGCAAAAGGGGGTCCTACACAGATTGCAAAGTCATGCGCAAGGTGAAAATTAGCAAGGATACGTGGGCGTGAGTATATCTCACATCCTGCAGGCTGTCCTTCGTTTAATACATGTTGGCTGCGATTCTCCAGGAATGTTTCTCGACGCCGAAGACAGTAAGTTGCACACATTTTCCTAATGGAATGTGATTATTTTTTCGGACACTTTTGTTTGTATGAAACTTGTTTCGGTAATGTGGGTATATCGTACTTTTGATCGCTCCAGACATTGCGAATGTGATTTGTTTTTGCTTGTGAGCATTTCTTTGTTGTACAGCCGTTAGCTTTACTTCACAGGGCTGTCTATTGTTAAACACTGCGTTTTTGTGCAATGAACAGTAGATACATTCTCTCGTTCCAGTTGCACGATTTGCGACTGGTAGTTTTCCTTGTGTGTGTGTCGTGTGTGTGCGTGTGTGTAGAAGCGTAATACATTTTCCCGCAACAACAGCATTGCTCTTCATAGTATTGTCTATTGTTCATTTGTGTATTGTTTATTGTTTGTGGATCTATTAAACAGATTCTGATCACAAATAAGTCCATATTGAATAAATAAACTGTGTAAATATGACACGGAAGATAATATTTGAAACCACCCGCGAACTATATGTATATCGCGTTACCCATTCGAACGGCGACCGCACCGATCCATTTCTCCTGCGAATACCTCTTGTTGCACGCAAGAAAAGATGATACACAATAATGCACCTAGGAGTTTCTCTTCCAATACTCGAAGGAAAATTTCGATCGTACGCCGTGGGATTTCGATTTGCATAGCACGAACCAGAGGACAGTATTTGTGAAGATTCCCACAGAGATTACACGTGAGTGTTTCTCCCGGGCGATATACATATACACAATACTCTCGCAGCAGCCCGTACGCTTCTCACTGGACGTGCTGGAAAGGAGGTCATAACGTGAGCCCCTCTCTTGGCAGAATTGCAAGTTTCTCTCTGTCGCTTCACATTTCAATCTTGCGGAAGCAACGCTGCCAGCACCTCGCAAATAATTTAAGGACAGGGAATTGAAACGTCCGGAAAGGGCGCTTTGCTCTTCGGATGCAAGGATGCAATACAATATTTTATCAGTTTGGAGGAAGATCTTTACTGAAATCACTCGTCATGATTCAGGTAGCGTGCAAGTCCGGGAAGCTGGCGTGATCAATGGAGGTGGTGACACTTTGATAGAGGTGATCGATTAATTGACGCAAAAGATGTGGTTCGTTACATCCTGCATGCCAGAATGTCTAGGAAGAAATAACGATTGTTGTACGTGTCGTACTTGGCGAGATATAAATCTTCGAACACACGTACGCGTGAAGCTCTGACGTCGCAGTAGACGAGAGCTCCGGCCATTCCCATTGGTAGTCGTATAAGCAGGTGACCTCTCCCGCGCTGCCTGACTGGCGCACACGCCTACAGTGACGTCGCGGTACCATTGCTTTGACCAGCTCCCGTGGCTCAGTGGTTAGCGTGCTAGCCATGTCACGTCGAGACTGGGAGGTACCCGGGTTCGAATCCCGGTGCCGGCTGTGCTGTCTGGGGTTTTTCCTGGGTTTTCCCTCAGACGCTTTCAGACATATGTCGGCACAGTTCCCCTAGAAGTCGGCCCAGGACGCACATTTCCCCAGGGCGTCAGTCGTGACGTTGCCCACATACGTGAGGCCGACAACGGCAAGCCCTATCACCACCACCACCACCGTTACTTTGACACCAATGCCAAAGGAACGGGATTCATCTGTTGCCTCGTTCGGATTTTTATACAGGAATGAAACCGCGATTTACGCGTTTCCACTTCTCTCCTTCTCAAGAAGTACAGCAAGGCGGAGCGGCCTGTCATTGGTTTTCTCAAACAATTTGCCCAATCACCGAGGGTGATTGTCTGATTAGACCAATGAGAAGCCGCCCCGCATTGCCGCCCTTCTTGAGAAGTAGAAAATAGGGGAAACGTAAATTGCTGTTCTGTTCGCCGATAAATCACGAACGAGGCAACAGTTGAGTCGCGTTCCTTTTGCATTGCTGTCAAAGTAACTTCATCTTTCGATTCGCGAAGAATTGTTTTTTTTTTGCACTTCGTGTTCCCTTTAATGAACATCGTTATCTTCGAAGCATGGTACGACTGAGCTAAGTCCCGCATCTTCGGCAAAAATTGGTCGCATTCAAGGCGGACTTACTTCTTAAGAAAGTCTATGGGGAATTTTTGTTCGCAGGGAATTCTCATAAACCTCGTAAAATTTCTGCACGAAACGGGTACAGGAGTGTTCCTCTCGAGCGTATCTAGGGAATGACACATTTTTCAAGGCATGAAGCGATCCACTGATTTTCGGCGAATTAAAGTTTGTCAAATTTTCAATACATTGTAGTCTATGGAAGATGCAACAAGATCGCTTCTCTGCTCTGATCACTTGCACCTAGTGTACTAACACACTAATTGTTGGGGATGGGGAATGTACTTTGTTTGTTTGTTGTTTGTTTCTGGTTGTTTGTTGGTTGGTTGTTGGTGGTTGGTTGGTGGTTGGTGGTTTTGTTTTGAGAGTAGCAGAACTAGTCAGGAGACAAGTTCAATTTCTCCCTGGTTTTCTTTTTCTCTTCTCTTTTTTGGTTTTCTTCTTTTAAATAATCAATCAATCATCGCTTCTCTGGCTACAGAAGCTAGAGAACTGCCTGTAGAGGTGCTAAAAACGCAAGAAATAGTGCGCCTCTATGTGCGCCTCAATCTGCGCCATGAGAAGCACCCCCGGCACGGAAATTGAGATGCCGAAATTCTGACTTCTACAAAGCCATTTCTCCTTACCAGCGCAACTTGCCAAAAACACAATCTCTAAGAGCGACTGAGCATCCTCTTTGGATTCTAGAGCTGCCGCGGATTTGCATCTCCGTGCCTGGAGTGAACCATCCCAAGTCCACTTTGCCTACTGCAGTGCTGAGACAGCATTGTCTATCTATGATGAAGCGTCACTGTAGCAGCACTGCTATTTTCACTGACTTATCGGCGACGGCATCAGGCTGAGCACCTGCTTTTGTGGTTCCACTGCACAGGAAACAGGGAACGGCACGACTCTCGCACAAACCACCTTCAACAACAGCAGAATTGGTAGCCATCCAGCTGGCAATACAGTACGTAGTGGCACAACAGTCACCTGCCGAGTGGGTTGTACAGTGATTTAAGAGCTGGACTCCAAGCCATGCTTTCATTCTTGGGAAATGGCTCTATGACACCAACAGTTCGCCAAATACTCCATGAATACAACGAGTGTAGAGTCGCCGGCCACAAAGTAACTCTGCAGTGGATTCCCGGACATGGGGGTACAGGAGGGAATCAAGCTGCAGACGAACTAACGGACATCGCACACCTATCTTCAACACTACATCCGGTGATATACTAAAAGTCAGATGTTACATCTTCACTAAAGTCATTGTCGCAGGAACTGTGCAGACGGCGATGGGTACAATTGCAGAGTGATTCGTCGATGCTACGTCGCATTGATCCGGAGCTGAAGTTCTGTGTTTTCCTTTACCGCGCTCTGTTCAGACGTTTTCACACCGGTGTCGGTTGAATGCGCCTTACGGCCGTCATTTTCTTCATAAGGTTGGAAAAGCCGACCCATCGAATTGTTCGGTTTGTGCAACGGTGGAGGATAGTGAGCATATTATAGTGCACTGCACTAGGTATGCGTCTCAAAGAGCTACACTGAAAGCTACACTTGCTCGACTAGACAGCAGGGTCTTCGATATAGTGAAGGTGTTGGGACTTTGGGCACCGAACACGAGGGATGCTGCCTTGGCGGCACTTGTCAAATTTGTTCAGAGCTGTAGGATGGACACAACCTTTTAGGATTACCTGTGCACGATGGGATAATTGTGAATAGTGGACTTCTAGGGAACATGCGAATAGTGGATAATTGTGAACAGTGGACTGCTAGTGAACATGTGAATAGTGGACTTATGAATAGCGAACATGCGCACAGTGAATAGCGAGCTTGCGAGTAGAGCACATGAGAAGTATCTTTGGGGAGTGTGTGTGCGGGGGGGGGGGGGGGCAGCTGCGAATTTATGTTAGGAATAGCAGAACAAGTCGGGAGACGAGTTCCATTTCTATTTTTTTTCTTACCAAACAAACAAACAAACAATCGCTTCTCTGGGAACGCACGACCGTGATATCTGGTCAAAAATGATGTCATTGCCCTCAGCAACAGTGGCAATTGATTGACATCAACAAATTCGACAAACTTACTGCGGTTTTCCAGATCCCTGCGCATGAAAATAATGGTTTTGTCGTTCGCTAGCATGCATGCTCACATGCTCGCTAGCATGATCACACGCTGACGCCGATTACATCACTTCCTTCGAGCGCAACAGGAAAGCAAAACAAAGAAAACAATTTTCCGACGTCACCCATCCCCCATCGGAAGCGAACGTACAGTTATGTACAGTACATACATAGCTTTCTTTCGTATTTTTTTTTTTTTCGTGCCCTCAATCCTCTCTAACAAGAATTTGTATCCCTCACCATCTTCTTTGTCCCTTTTCTTTGATGGACATCAGCACAATTATCTCTACCGAGTGTTAAATGTATCGCACCTAATCAAGGACGGACTCCGTCCGATATCTTGTTTTTTTTTTTACTAAAATAAATTACTTGGAGGTTTCAATCTCTTTAAATACTCATCTTAGCTAGCTTCAGGTAAAAATTAAGAATAAAAATTAAATTTGAAGTGAAGGCAGAAAAGGCTTTTTCAAGCAATAGTGTTAACGGGTGACCATAAAAATGAATTGCCTTCATTCTAAAATACGCATTTGTGCCCGGTGGTTTGAAAGCCGATCGCATTTCGTAAGGTACCCCAATATGCGAACAATGTGACCAAACCGAAAGGACCGAGCACACCATAAAGTCTCGTCAATCTTATGATAAGGCAGGAACGGAAAAGCGTCTTTTACATGCG
This sequence comes from Ornithodoros turicata, assembly GCF_037126465.1. NCBI lineage: Eukaryota > Metazoa > Arthropoda > Arachnida > Ixodida > Argasidae > Ornithodoros > Ornithodoros turicata. The sequence goes on from NC_088203.1 coordinate 82,593,038, forward strand.
GACAACATGACTCTCATGGATATTCTTTTCCAGGCATGCAACCATGAAAGGAGAACGGCGCACGTTTAGCAGGACTTGAGTTCATTAACTTCCTTTGAGTCTTCCTGAGTCCTTTAACTTCTCGAGGAACTCGTTCCCTTGTTTATCTAACTTTTTCAAAGTAACATGAAGTAAGTTCCAAGTTCCTTTTGTTCGATCCTGGTCTACAAACATCGCAAGCCACGTCCTCATTCTCAAATGAGACCACAGCACGTGCACACCGGTCGACTCCTCTGCCTTGTTGTTGCCCGGTGAATGCGCTACAATTTTATTTGTTTGTTAGTTAGTTAGCTAGTTTGTTTGTTTGTTTGTAAGGAAAAGAAGAGGATAAATTGAACTCGTCTCCCGACTTGCTCTGCTACCCCTAACATAAATTCTGTAAATTCTGTTCTTGTTCCTCTACAATTGTGTTTTGGCCCTATACATTAGGGGACTCAGGTGACGTTCATCCTAGCGACGAGCAGTGTATTTATAGTGACAGGGGACACTATGTAGCAAGATCGAAACTTGGTACGACTCATGAAACCTAAACTTACAATGCCTGCTTTGTGCGCCGTTGAAGAACCTTATTAGGAGATCGAAATCATCAAATGCCTCCCTAGTGAAGTACATGATTAAGGAACGCATCTTTCGTTATCTCAAATATTTGTATAGTTTCTGTATATCAAAGCTATTACAAAACGTCCTGCACCGCTCTTTGTGAGATCAAGGTCTGAATTAATTACAGAAGGGTAAAGAACTAGAAAGTGTATATTAGGTAACAAGTAACTTCGAGTAACTCGTTACTTTTCCAAAGTACCTTAGGAACTTCAAGTTCATTTTCGTTACCTGTAACTTAGTTACATTTTTTGCACGGTAATTGAACTGCGCTGACGAGTTTCTTTTGTCGAGTAACTTCCTCATCTCTGGTTTTTAGAGTGTACGCAGTAAATTACCATTTGGGTGTAAATGACTTGCATTATGGCACACACCTTTGTCGTGTAAGTTTCACAACATATACACATTTTTGAAGCAGAACACGCTGAAGGTGAACCATTTCACAGAATTAAGCCCTTATCACTCTTGATTTGTGGAAAACGCGGGGTGTTCGCCTCTTTGTAACAATTAGGATAACTACATGAGTGTCACAAAAAGGCGTACTCCTATCGTGTAAAACAAATCGAGCAAACACTCACCCAGAAACGCCTAAATGTCGAACTCGGCAACATTGAAAAACATAGCCTTTTCAAGGCTCCCCCTGGCGCAAAAGCGTTTGAAGGTGTCGTATAGACGAGCATTGACGCTGTCAACCTCGACATATTCTGCTCGTGTATTTTGCTGCGTCGGTCCCTTGGGTGACAGAATGTGGCACGTGTCAGACCCGAGCATTGTTGGAGGAAGAACAGACATCGTTCGCAATCGCATAACAACGGCACTCGCTTGACAAAGTGTCTGCCAAATCTAGAGTGACGCGTGATGGTATATACGTGGAGACACGGTTCAAAAACTTCGGACGAGCGCACGAAGGGAATGCCGATGGGATGTGCAATTTTAAAATGCAGAGCAGAGTGCACGTCTCGAAAAAAACGAAAACGAAAAAAAAAAAAACAGAACTGTCTGTCAGCATGATTGCTGGAGGTAATACATTTTATGGGTTTTGTTTAAGTTTATTTGTAATATTTTGAACAATGAAAAAATGGCTAGGAAGCAAGCGAGCTGGTGAAGATGATGCATAATGTAAAAACCCCGAGACTAGGGAACACGAAGGGACAGACAGTTTTGAACAATTCGGGGTATCAATTTTGTTGTCACTATTACTTACCGGTATACGGTGTTATGCACTTGTAACGTTCCGTTGCTCTGTAGCATGTTGAATGTGCTGTGTAATTACCCATCCCTGCTGCACTGCCAACGGGCAGTGAGTGCTACGGAATAAATAAATAAATTAATCAATTCCGGGAACCAACCACAGAGGAACAAAAGAAAAGTGTACATTTTCTTTTACCTTATCTACGTTTTCTAAAAGAGAAAACGGGCACAGAAAGAAAGGAAACGCTATATACGGAGCTAGTCCATAACAGACAACGGATGTCCAGCTATTATAGCACTCTTTCAAATATAATTTTTATATATATTCGAACTCAAACTCATTCTTTCAAATATGAAGATTGTCGACTTACAGAGACAGATTGAGAGAGGACAGCATGAAGGAGTGGGGGACAGGGGGGGGGGGTTAGTATGCGTCCTGGGCCGACTTCAGGGGGAACTGTGCCGACATTCGTCTAGAACGTCTTCGGAAAACCCAGGGAAAACCTCAGACAGCACAGCCGGTGGTAGGATTCGATCCCAGCACCTCCCAGTCTTCAGCACGACCTTGGCTACCACAAACGAGCCAAGTGAACTACTCAACTCCCCCCCATTTCATTACATTCTCATATTACTCACCTAATGGCACACATGTTATGAGGTAGGGTACCCCACCTTATAGCCGCCGCGGATGATGCACACCATTCCATCATCGTCATCATATACCTTTGTCTTTGTTGTGTCCGAAGCAAACATATTCTCGTTTCCTTTTCTAAAATTTATCATACTGAAAAACTGGTTATGTTGTTGAGGTGTTGCTCGTGAAAAGGTTTACAGCAGGTTATCATTTTGGCCGTCAAAGATGCCGTCTGAATGACTGAGGTAGAAGGGGAGAGGAGGAAATCTGAGATTGAGCGAGGGAAATAGAGAGGTTGGGAGAGGGTCAGGTAAACTCTTCTGGAGCGACATCGCATCCATTGCAGTGTGCATATAGATACAGCGTTCGCGCTCCCATTGTGACCCTGCGTGGTTGAATGCGCACAGAACCGAGGTTGCGAAAACTAGAAAGCGACAAAAATAACGTCCTGAAACCCAGAAATTTTAACGGAATTTCCCCATGAAATTCCTTCTGCTGCAAAATACGGGTCGCGTGGCAAGCGTAGGCTATATTAACATTCACAACTGAAATGAGCGCGGAGTGTCAATATATTATATATATACATTATATTATATTCCAATATATATCCAATATATATTATTATATATATTGGATGAGCGTGATAAGGAGAACCTTACCTCCGTGCGGATCACGTTCAAGATTGCTATAGGGGCGTATGAAAGGAAATGCCCATGATTCGAGTTTTGACAGCGCAAAGGCAACTGGGCCATAATGCGCCAAAGCGAAGATTCCTTCGTAAAGGACTGTAACAGTACCTGAAAGTTAGGGACAAAAATGAAACGCCGAAAAACTAGCGTACAGTCGCTTAAAAATCAATGTCAGAGGATAAAAATGTCGTTGTCAAATTACAGGTAACTAAGATAGCCGATGTCTGTAAAAAAATTATTTACTCTCCACCACCACCATTTTACCAACCACCACCACCACCATTATTTACTCTCCTAAAAAAGGCACAAAAGCCTCATCACCAAGCAAAATGACTCGATAAAAAGTACATAGCTATCAAACCCAATGAAGTGACGACGATCGTAAAAGAAGAAGAGCATACAAATCTCACTTTTTTTAGAAACACTGAATGTTCCTCTTTTCAATCTTGAAGCACAAACGCGCACACAACCTAACTGGGACAACCCACGAAATCCTGCGTAAGCATCAATTGAGTCTGGGCAGCTGTACAGGGTAAGTATACAGGGTGTTCAAAATTAAGCTTTCACGATTAAAAAAAAAACACGAGTGGTAGAAGGAAGCCGCTTGTGCAGGCGGGCTCTGCGGCCAGGCGGCCACAAGGTGAAATAATGGTTGCCGCCCTTAAACCTGTAATTAACCAAAATCTGTTAATTAACTTTTTAATTATTGCAGTTAGCGGGCAAGTTTATGTTAAAAATTTGGAGGCAGTCGCGTTCCAAGACTATTCCACTTTGTAGAATTTTCCTAGCTCACCCGTAGTCCAAGTTATTCGCCTTTAAATTTTCCACCGAAACCGTCTAATTACGGATGCAGAACGAGAGCGCAAGGCGGCTGACCCCGCCCCTTTGTGACGCAGCTATTGCGTATGTTGGTCAGGTGGGACATGGGCGTGCAACTTCAAGTGAACCTGATAACTGTTTCCCTTTCACTCTGATAACGAAGTGTAAGGATGACCTTCCGGAACAACGGAGTTATCAGGTTATCAGTTATCAGGCCCTATAGGCGGTCCTTCGTAGGGAGTACTCCCCACGCTGCTTTCCATAAAAATTCTCGCACCATCTCTGGAAGACAAACTGAACCCACGTCTCTCCAAGTGAAACCCAACCGAGACAAATTATTACTACGTTCCCCAACAACACTGAGCAACTCACAAATTCGCGACACAGCTGTGGTCTCGATCGCGACATTTGGCGCTTCGTCCTTCACCCGCTTAAACAGATCCACCACGTGTACTTGAACCCTCTTGACCCACTGATCGAAGTGTTACGGAGGAGCGTCCCTGAACTCTAGAGGCTAGCAGGCGGTATTCCCGGCGTCCCACCTGAAAACGAGGTGAAGGAAAAACGAAAATGGGACGCCCCGAAGGTAGAAAAATGCAATCGGGTACCGGTATTTTCGTCATGTAGCACCATATGCAAGAGTATAATTCGGAATTCTCTAAACATGCCGAATTCGCAAAAAATATTCCGCGGGCGTTTTTCGGCCTTTTTCCGCAAATGCCGGAAACGCGTAACCCTATCAGAGCAGTAAATCCCCTGAAGCGATATAACCCCACGTCCTCAAAGACTTTTAAAGTTAATATTTTAAAGTTGTCACGCTTCTCTAAAGGGGCACCAAACTGCAAAAATGTATCCTCGCTGAATTAAAGATGACGTTACCTTGACAAGAAAACAAAAGGAACGAGATTCAACGGTTGCGTCGTTCCTGATTTATGAGCGGAAGGAACAGCAATTTATGCTTTCCCTCTCCCTCTCGTACTCAAGAAGGACGAACAATGCGGAGCGCTCTCTCATTTGTTGCCTCGAAACGATTTGTCCAATCATAGCGGGAGAGATCATTCGAGGAGACCAATCCGAGGCCTCTCCGCACTGTCGCGCTTCTGAGGAAAGAGAGGGAGAGGAAAAAGCATATACATTGCGGTTTCTTTTTCTCGTGAGCCACGTCCGGCGCAACCGATGAACCCCGTTCTGTTTGTTTTCTTGTCAAAGTAACGGCATCGTTAATTCAGCCAGGACAAGTTTCTGCACTTTAATGCGAAGTCGTTGACCCTTCATGTTCTGGCACACGCTAATACGCTGTCAAACAAGCTTAGAGAACGCCTGCTGCGACTTTGGTCGGCCAGATAACGAAGTGCTAATGAGGTATAAGTATCGAGTCGCATGGCAGGTCGCCGTCGTCTCTCCAGGTCTGACCGCGACAGCTTAAAATCGAGAGGATTACCGTATACAGAAAGCGAGTTCTAGTGTCCCATTTGGCGTAGAGGCTATTTCTGATTATTTCTTTATGTCCCAACACCCTAAAGGCCCCTGCAGCCGTTACATCGAGATGGTGATGGGATTACGACAACGCAGCTGCCAGTGCACTAAAATTGAAACAATAATAGAAAAGCAACACGCGTAAAAGCGTAACAGCAGTGATGGCCACTAACTACTTCTACAGTAGTTTAACTATAACTACTAACTACTTTGTAATGGAGTAGTTTAACTAGTAGTTCAACTACTTTTCAGGGGAGGTAGTTAAAACTACTTCTTTAACCACCGCAATGTATTTTAACTACATCTATAACTACTTAACGTTGTCCATCAACACCAATCCCATTCTACAGTGTTCTTGGACACCTAAATATGAATCACAAGCAGCGATAAAAGTGAAGATTTAGTACTCATGCATGGCACAATTGCTCTGCACCTCCGTTCTGATCAAACAAGTAGCTCGAGGTAAAAATCGGAAACACAATCGTGCCGTAAAGCTTGCGGCAAAATCTGAAGTAGTTGGCGCATGCAGTAACCTAACTACTGTAGTTAACTACTCGAAATAGTAGTTTAACTAGTAGTTGCCACTACATTTCTGCAGGTAGTTGATAACTACTTTTTAACTACAATCAGGTAGTTTAACTAGTAGTTTAACTACATGTAGTTAACTACTGGCCATCACTGCGTAACAGCGTAGTTATGGACAGCGTGTGTGAGTGACTGACTGAGTGTCTTTATCACTCATTGGTTTTATTGTAGATAGACATTTGTGTTTTCCTAAGTGATCTGGAGTAGCCGGCTCTCGTAATGAGTGCCTATTTCTCAATTTTTTTCTTTTCTTATCAACTCAACTCAACTCATCGTAGTTATGATATGTCTACGATCAAATGATTGCGACCAGCTCCTGTGGCATAGTGGTTAAGGTTATCGCTTTCCACGGCGAGACTGGGAGGTGACACGGGTTCGAATCCTGTCACCGGCTGTGCTGTCTGAGGTTTTCCCTTGGTTTTCCGAAGACGTTCCCGACGAATGTCAGCACAGTTCCCCATGAAGTCTGCCCAGGACACAACACTAACTCCGCCACCGCTCCCCTACCACTCCTTCCTGCTGTCCTCTGTACGCCGCTCATAGCCACAGTTGCTTCGCGGCGCTAACACGGAAGTAATAATAAAAAAAGAATGCAAAATGAATCATGACCAACAATGACTGCAAGTGTAATCGGAACTCGGAGGATCATTGCAGACGACGGCAGTGGAGAAAAATTACTGAAAAATGCTCGGTATTACAAAAAAAGAAGAAGAACGAAAATGAGAGCGCGTGGCTTTATTAGGATGATCAATGCGCGGATACACGACATCAGCGCGACGACTTGGACACTCTTGACTTGTAGGTATGGTACGAAAATGTTGGGGAACTTGAACATACTCAGAGAAAACGGACACTGACTTGCAGACACTGATATCTACGTGTGGCAGGGAAATAATCGATGAAAGAGAGGTATAATCTCGCAAAGTGACGACGGGTCCTCCATGCAGAACCAAGAGATTGTAGGTAAGCTTCAGTGTGCTGCCACTGAGGTGGTACCGAAGTGAATAATGATTTGCTATGGATGGGAGTGCTATGGTCTGGACAGCCTCGAGTGCTTCTGCAAAATGTATCTCTATTATTTCAATTTCAATTTCAATTTCAATTTATTTATTTCCACAAAGTGGAGGAGGCGGGACAAAAAGTTATCAATACAGCTTGGCAAGGCCCCGACTCCAAAGCTAAGTATCGCATTGTACTTGTGTGTTGTATTTGTGATATCTCTTTGGTCGATATAAATTCGTCTTCATATTTCAACTTCAAAGATTTAAATGTGATTGTTCTTTTCTTTTTCTTTTTCTTTTTTTTTTTCCGCGGCAGCTGTTAACGGAAAGATCTCGGGAAATCGCTTTGGCTGCATCACAAAATCCTCCGGCTTCGGTTTCGGTTTCCGTGATGCAAAACAACTTAAAATAACCTAAAGCTAATAAAAGCAGCTTTGAGTTTTGACATACTCAGAGATGGGTACGTTGTCCAGGAAAGTGTCCCGATTTTTCAGCATTTCCTGTCCAGCTTTTGTCCCGATTTTAGTAATATTTTTGCCTCACTAATCCTTGCTCTAAACATCACCACTCACTTCACAGATTACAAAGCAGTACTCGTCACTGTAAAGTAGTTGTGCATATATCAGCAATAAATGTGTCAACATCCACACACAACAGCTACCGCTAAAATTCGCGCTACACAATCGTAACCGTCCTGTAATGTTTTACGAGGCCAGCTGTAAATACAAATAAAGTTTAGCGGAATGAACGTGACGCAAAAGAAATAAACGGTAAAAAAAAAAAAAAATTGTTTCCTTTCTTTGCTCTCCTGTTTTCTCTCGATGTTAGCGTTCGGATCAAGGAAGCTTAATCTATTTACAAAGTCCGAAGCGTTAGAAACATACTGCACGCAGTTAGGTGCACAATGGGAACAACAAAGTAAAAAATAGAAATGAATTGAGAAAATTTTAGCTAATTTCGCTCGGTAATACTGAACAACATTAATTTTGCGTGCGCAGTGCGTAATAGCGTGAAAAGTGTATCTATACATATTTCTGTATTATGAGTCCTTGGTATTTTTGCGTGATCATGTTGCGGCCTACTAGTAAACTGCATGACAGAGTGTCAGTGTAGTTGTAATTAACATTCATGGGGAGCACTTTAAGTGCTAAGTACGTGACACATGAGGCGCTACAAACTATGTTTGCATTGTACTTGATAAGTTCCTTGGAGTACTTTGCCTAGCATTTTGTATTTTACTTAAACTAGATTTGCAGTATATGTTACCTTGTACTGTACTTAAACTGCCAATGATACCAGCTACTTGATATTTTACTTTCAGTACAATTTTGAGGTACTTTGCCCGTCACTGGTAATTAGTACTTTGTTTGTTGTACTTCTTGCTTCTGTTTTACGGGCAACAAGCTATCGTAGTGCATGTAATGGGCGCGCAAAACAGTGATGCGTGGATGTAGATGTGGTAGTTAATTGAAAGCGAATCTCCCGTACGGAAGAATCCAGAGTCGGGTAACTGAACAAAAAATAATACACTCTTCACGTCATACTTCATTGTGAGCAGTGCTATCGAATCTGTATTTTAGCACCGCGTTTTAGGCATGTGTCGTCGAGTTCCTCGTTCCTGTTATAGTTTCTCGCAATTCATTTCACTTCTAGGGGATGCAGCTACACATACACATGCATGCATGCATGCATGTGCACATACAGTTCGGTGACCGGGAGGGGTGATGTTTTTCTCTTTTTATCTTTTCATGTTTTCCCTTTCTGTGGGGTTCATCCATTTAGGGGTTCTTTATGGGAGGAGCAGAATTCATCAGGTGACGAATTCAATTTCTTCCCTTTTATATATATATATATATATATATATATTCAAACTCAAACTCATACTCCATACACTCTTCGGCTTCCTCGAGCACGAAGCCTAATAATTTTCTAATTCAAGCTTCGCCAGAGACGACAAAACGAGATGTTTGTTTGTTTGAGGAAATTTATTGAACGTCTATCAACACTAGTCAACGCTTTTTCTTTCGTTTGATCGCAAATGACGGTTTCTCTACCGTCGAAAACCCTGTATACTTGCCTGCCACCTTGCGCGATGCAGGAAGACAACAGTGTAACACGGCAGGCTATCTCGGGATGAAATAGTGCCCACTCCAAAGCCGTTGCTCAGCCACTGTAGCAGCTCCATTTTTAATGGCGATTTGCCAGAGCCGTGTCGAGGCGGCAACACCGATGCAGCCGGAAAACAAAGGATTAATGTAGCAGCTCTGCCAAACACCCGACAGTGACGGATGATCGGTCCGCTTGCAACGTCAAGACTTCTCTCCAACCCGCAACTGAAGCTGAGAAAGTTGAAAAACTTCAGAAGAAAACAAAGCTTCCAGTGCAGCGATACGGCTCCTAATAGACGCAGCCTATTATGCAGACTACCCACCAGGATTCTCGGTTACCGAATTACTCGGGACGATGTACCACGGCCGGTGAAAAAGTGCTAACAACGAGCCAGAAAGAGTGAAACTGAAATTGTGCCGTGTCGGCAGAGGTGATCGAGTTCATGCATGATTGCTACATGTATTTTTAGGTTATAGATACGATATAAAAATATACGAGGGGTGTTCAAGTCAAACCGGGACTTTTCATTTTTCGCAAAAGTAAAATGAACTTACAGGCGAGAAATTAGTTTTATTTTTCAACGTAATCTCCGGCTGCACTAATGCACTTGTCCCAGCGTTTGACGAGGGCTTGGATGCCAGCAGCGTAGAAATCCTTAGCGGCGCGTAGCAGCCATGATCGGGCCGCATTCTTGACCTCGTCGTCGCAGCTGAAGTGGCGGCCCCCCAAGGAACTCCTTCAGTGGCCAGAAGAGATGGAAATCGCTGGGGGCGAGGTCTGGACTGTAAGGGGGATGTGGTAGTAACTCCCAGCCAAGTTCCTGTAATGTGCGTGTCGTGAGATGCGCGGTATGCGGGTGTGCATTGTCCTGTAGGAGGAGGACTCCTTTGGTGATGAGGCCCTGCGGCTTTTGCTTCAGCGCCTATGCACATCCTTGAGAACCTGCCAGTAATATGCACTATTGATGGTGGTACCACTGGGCAGAAAATCAACACGAACAACGCCAGTCTTGTCCCAGAAAACCGTGGCCATAACCTTACTCGCAGACGGGGTGCTTCGGAACTTCTTGGGAGCTGGCGAGCCCGGATGCTTCCACTGTTTTGATGCGCGTTTAGACTCAGGAGTGAAATGGTGCACCTATGTTTCATCGCATACGTGATGATCCGATCAAGGAACGGCTGTCCTTCAGTGTCGAAACGATACCTTAGCTCTTGGGAGATTTCCAGTCTTCTCTGCCGGTCAAGCCTCGGGACCCAACGGGCACTAACTTTCCGAAACTGGCGGTGTTCATGAATGATAGTGTTCAACTTTCCCACAGAAAGGTCCGTCTTTCGAGCCAGTTCGAGACATGTTATCCGTCGGTCCTTGAGGATCATGCGCTGCACAAGTTGGATGTTCTCAGTAATTCTGACACTGGGCTCTGAGCCGCCCCGGCCGGGATCGTCCTGCACTGATGTACGACCGTCTCGGAACCGTTTGCACCGCTCAAACGCTTTCCTGCGGCTAAGTGTATCGTGGCCATACTGAGCCTGAAGTCTTCTGTGGATTTCAGATGACTTTACGCTTTCATTCACGAGAAACGTCATGACAATTCGCTGTTCGATGTGCGCGCTCACCTCATTGTCGGCCATCTTGTCCAGCACGTGTCTTCTGTTTTGCACAAACTTTGCACCACCACGTGGTGAACGCGGAGGCCTGTCGCGTGTGAAAATGACGAAAAAGAAGTAGCGCCAGCCATTTGTACACTCAGGAGACAGAAAGTCCCGGTTTGACTTGAACACCCCTCGTATTTATTAGCTACGTATGTCGTATGTACTGTTCAATGACTCATTTGTTGACATTGAACTGCTGTTCTTGCATGTTTGACATTCACTATACATGGGGGTATTCTCCGTGACTGGAACATGAATTTCAAAATTAAACACGTTTTCGCGGACAAGTTCTGTATCACAGAAGTTTTTATGCTTGACGCTTACAGAATAATTAGTTCACGAAATCAGCAAATAACAGCGCGTTAGGTAAGCGGCAAATGAGAGACCAATAAAAAGTAAATCTCAAGTTCAGTTTCTCGAGGCTTTTTTAGACTTTTTGGACATGCTCCTCAGCAAGGTAACGTCTCTCACGTTAAATGCAAATCTTGTCAACGTGTCGGAAGCAACATATATTAGTGCCGAATATCCTCCCAAAATAAAAAAATATAAAGCCGTAATCGTCTAATTGAAACCTTTCTGCGTGTCGTCAACCTGAAAAGCCAGCATTCCTCCAGTTGCACTGATAGATGAATAGAGATTATTCGTGTCAGATCATTAACAGCGTCAGATTCCTGCCTCTTTAATCGTCCATTTGGAAATGGAAGAAAATATGGTCGATCCATTGATGGATCCGACGGAAATGCGTTGGCATTAAAACTTGAAAACCCTTTTGGAACTCTCCTTCACAACGCTACACAACCCTTCAATGACCCTTCACAAACGCTATACACAACCCTTCACACGAGCCTGCACAACGCTAACGCAAGACAGCATACGCAGGGAAACGAGCCTTCCGGGCTTGCTCCTATTCAGCTTGGCGGCGCCGTCTCGCCGTCCTCAGCCTTCTCTCGTTGCCGATCCTGCGCACAGCTTTCATAGTTCATGGCGAGCCCACGCAGACACATCTGCAACTGTTGACCACCACAGCTGCACCTGCCACTGCCGCCACACCGGCGCCGCGTCGGGATAAACCACGTGCCCTCCCCTCGGAGCGCCCCTCTCCACTTTCGTGGCTACAGACACAACACGCCGCGATTCTTGTCTAGCGAGGAGTCTAATGCTAACGCATTAAGAGAAAATGCCGGAGATGTCAGATTCATCAAGATGTCATTTATCGCTACTGCCACATAAATCGATCGATCATTTTTATTTGTAGGACCATTCGAAACACCGGAGTACAATAGCATGTTAGCCGACGAAAACAATGCCTTGCTGTGCCCTGCACGCAAAGCCCTCTGACAGCAGGGTGTTAAACCCAGACCAGCCAATATCCATCGCGCACTCCCACGCACATCGTCAACACACGGAACACACGGTTTGTGTATATATTGCTTCCTTCAAGCACAGAAGCGCACTGTTTCGATACTTGGTTGGCCTGAGTTAGGTTGAATACATGTATATATAAAAGGGGCGGTTGGCCTATTCAGGATAGCGATAGAATCCTTCTCGCACGCAAAAGCAGGTGCATCGCATAGCGTGCACAATGCGGGCAGGTGTTCTGAACAAACTATTATTAATCACGGTTATCGATCGCCTGTTTGTGTACTGTTGTGGGAGAACTAGAATGTCGGATATTTACTTTTCTCCTGATAGAGAAAAAAAGAAGAAGAAGAAGAAGAAGAGTTTCAGTTGAACGTCGTGCCGCGAAAGTTATGCTTTTGGGCGTAGTATGTAAACGGATGGATGGACGGGTTCATAAAAAAAACAATAAGAAAGCATACACGCGGAAGAGTTGGGTGTTTGGCAGTGTATATGTACTGTCGTTACCACTGTTAACCAATCTCCCGTTTCCGTGGCCTCGCACCGGTAAGCACTCGACTATCAAGGAACAGCGAAAACAGCACTACACTCTTAGAAATGAACTTCACCGCATAGCACGCTCCTAGCCAACCATAATCTCGAATGATATCGTTATCAGCTCTGATTCGTTGAAAACGGGAGGCGTACACCTTTTTGTGACAATTATGAACAGCATAATTGTCACAAAAAAGGCGTACGCCTCCCGTTTTCAACAAACCAGGACAGATAACGATATCATTCGTGATGATGGTTGGCTAGGAGCGTGCTATGCGGTGAAGTTCATTTTTAAGACATTTCATTCATTCAAGTTCATTTAAGTTCATTTAAGAGTGTAGACAGGTCGATTGTTATTTTGGGGATGGCCGAGTGCTGGCTTAGTATCACTTGTTGTGTAACACGTGGAAAAGAAAAGAAAAACGAAAAAGAACGGCTGAAGCGCAATGAAAGAAGACTGCTTATCTGAGACTTACGTGAATGATTTCCTGGAACTTCTTTCATTGCGCTTGGGCCATTGTTCTTACAGGTGTTGTCAATAAATGATACCATACCTGCAACCGCCCCCCCCCCCCCTTCCCAAGTAACCGTCGACCGGCCCATTGCAATTTCCACTGTTCTCCGGTATAGTGGAGCGCTTATCGGAGCGAGACCACGGAAACGGGAGATTGGTTAACAGTGGCCGCTACCGTATCCGCTACTTTTTCAGTGTAGCGGAGTAGGGATCTTGCTGCATTTTAAATTGGTAAAGGGAAGTATTTCAGCTCCATTACATCCAACGCTCCGTTACATCTATCGATAGATGTAACGGCACATTGTATGTAATGGCTCGTTGGATGCAACGACACGGTGTGCATGTATCGGCACTATGAATGAATAACTGAGTAGATTTAACTGACACTGACCATTACCTTTGAAATTGGGTGTTTGCTGTTCGAGCCGTACACTCTGAGGCAAAAAGGAGTAGCGGGGGAGTAACTTCCCACTCTTAGTCCATTTTCACTCCCCCTCCCAATCGCTTGCTCCCTCTTTCTTCCTGCATTTACCATGTAACTCCAAAACTACAATGAGTTACTCCTCCCTCTTGCCGTCCACATGTCAATCAACAAGTAGTATGTGACACCACCCTCCTTCTCGTACGGTGACTTTTGAGTTAGAAACATGTGTACTACAGGTGCAGCCATTTTTGTTATATATTCCATGGTTTTGAATTAAAATACTTAATTTGGTGAAGTTCTCACCCTTACGCCTGGATATATTCAGTCAAACGGGCCGATTCAAAATTTTACAGCCATGACCATCCCAACTTGTTGCAAAACAACCCCGAAGAAGTTTTGGAACATTCTCTCAACACCGAAATCTTATCATATCACTTTAACGGATTCCTCCGGGACTGTTCCACCGGATAATCTCAGTGCTTTCTAGTTTGCTTCCTTCTTCTCATCTCTTTTCAATAGTGATAGCTCAAGCATTCATCCCTCCTTATCAATGCATTTTACTGCATCAATGTCCCACATAGATATTAGTTCACGTGGCATTTGTAAAATAATCGAAAACATAAAACTGTCATCATTTGCTGGACCAGATGGAATTAACTCCAAGATATTATACAACACTAGACTAATATCAAGTGAAATCCTGCACAGTCCCTTCATCTGTCCGTCATTGTCACCACTCATAATAGACCCCCTAGCTATGGTGTAGTGTTCCACTCCTAGAGTGGAAAACCTCCCCACTTCATCATTAGAATATATCTGTTGTTGTTGTTGTACCGAATGCTGAGCTTAACCTCTCGACCTTAGCACATCGTCGTACCATTTCAAAGTTATCCTTTTTCACCGATTTCTCCATACCATTCCCTCAGATCGATCGCCAATTGTTTCTTGCCGATATCATATTCCCTCGTCTAGACCATATACTAATGAAATCACGCGTCTTCACTGTAACACAAACGCATTCCCGAAGTCATTCAATCATAGTCATTTGGAATGACCTCCCAGAATACATCTCACGACCTCCAGTCATTTCTCAACATCATACGCCCGTTAAACTGATTTGTGTTTGTTTGTTTGTTTTTTAGATTACTTGCAAAGTGTATTGAGTATGTTCGTGTTGCTCAACGGTGTACTAAGTCTTTTTGTATTATGCCCTCTATTCTTCTCTTTCTTTTCTTTTTTTTTTCTTCTCATTGCAAAATGTTCACTGTATTTTATTTGTATTTTATATGTTCACTGCAACTGTACTGCAATTGCAACTCTTTTCCCCAACCCCATGTAATGCCCGTAAGAGCCCTTGGGGTAAAATAAATAAATATATACTGACATGTGACCTTCTGACACACTAATTACGTCGGACACTTATCCCGGAGTTTACCGCGTTTAGGGAGCTTCATAATGAAAGTTGCTCTTGTCACCGTTGATGTCATCCGTTACTTGTTATTAAATTTTCGTTTGGATAAAGGTTGCTGAGGCAACCTCGGATGTTTTTTTCTTCTTTTTTTTTTTCTGGTGAGTGGTTCCATGGGACAACCCACATTTCTTAGAAGAAGGTATCGCAATAGCACCTCGCGCATAAAGCTTCTCAGATGCGTTGTTGTAAATGAAAATGAACTGCATCTTATGTTAGATATAACTTCTACGTGCTGCCGCGAAGAATAAAATCAAGCCCGAGCGATGGAAATCAGCCACCGGAAAGGCACTGTACAAGAAAAAAAAAAAAGAAAAGAGTACAGATTCCGAAATGTCGGCGCACCGAGAGAGGTTTTTGTAAAAGACCCCGAATTTTTTTCATTCGAATGTTGTGTTATCGCCATGAGCTATCGATTTCACGACGAAAAAAAGGCATCATTGCTTGGCGGTTTTGCTAGTTCAAGTAACGAAATAAATATGCATACCACAGCGGAATCCTGTACAGCGAAAATCTTTATGAGCATATAGCCCGGGTAGTTTCAAATGTATTATTCGTCCTATGTTTAAAAATTCAATGACAAAGACAAGCGCCCTGTACGCATTGAACCATTATGCATATCCGTTTTAACTAACATCTCAATTGTTTTCTTTCACAAATCAATCATTTAATCAACTCGCGAATTTGTATGCTCGTTGATGGGCTCTCTTATGACGGTGATCGAGATGGCCATAATCGTAGTTCGAAATCAGTAGTCCCGGGTTTCATATTCACCATTTTCCACGTGACCTCAAAAATGTGGAGGGTGGGGATATGGTTAATGGTCGCGGGAAATAAAGAAACCGGAAAGGTTAGCCATACAAGAGGCTTGCTATCCCCCCACCCAAAAAAAAACGCACACACGCAGAAAACGATACAGAAATAAAGACAAAGACTGCTCTTGCAATAGTCGCTGTGCAGGAAGGCATGACGAGGGAGATAACACAGAGTGCCCAAGAGTCCAGCGTTCCGAATGAACCGTATCAGGGCAATTGTGGGAGCACGGATTTCAGTGTCATTCTAAGAAGTGCTTCCAAATCTTTGCAATGACCGATAAATTGGTATTTTGCTTTTTCTCCACGCATACATACGTACGCTTTGCGTTTGAAATACCAATTTTCAAGGACGGAATATCACAACCCCCCCACATGACCATGTGCGACGTTGTGCGATGGCCAGTTACATTGCCTTTCTTTGTCACATCGTATATGTATATATACCTTCAGCTGCTGAACACTCACTAGGCAGCTGACACGTATAGCAGTCACAAAAATAAAGTGGTATAATAATTTGCTATTAGCACGTGCCAGGCTAAACACTCTTTCACCCACACCAGTCACGGGCGAGGCGAGCCACCGTAAGCAAGATTTGTGGGGCAAACCACTGCATTTCCCGAGGTCGTACCCGCCGTTATCGATGAAGTCTCGGTTATCAGGCGACTCTAAGAGTATAGGCGATAAAGGAGGCTTTCCTCCCCGCCTAAAGGCCAGAGACCAACGGTCAACAGGAGCACCTCCGATTATATGTGTAACATGTAGCACAAGCGGAAAAAGAAAAAGGCAGCATGTTTCCGTGCTTCTGGGGCTAAACATCGAAGACAGAAAAACGGTGGATCGATATGCCGTCTGCCGCGTCAACCGCACACGTCTCTCTTAGCTTCCAAATAACGCAACCCGATCAGTATGGGCCTCCAAAGACGTGTTAAGATTGTTTGCACTGCCGGATTACGGGCAAAGTCGGTTACAACACAAAGGGCGTGGACGGTGGATTGCGAAATTCAGGAGAGAGCTGCAGCATCTTTGAAGATGGAATTAATGTGCACTTTGGTCGATACGGACCGTTTTTTCTAATACGCTTATGACACGGGCAGCGCTAATAGAAGTTAAGGCAACCGCGGTTACACGTGACCGCGGTTCGCTGCAGTCACACGGCCGACCGAACGGAGGTTATGCCGCTAACCGTGGTTATGGGAAACCGAGCTTGGCAACTTCGGTTTCGCGATTCCGATTGGCCAACGTCACTACGCGTGTAATGACATTTCCCGCAAATAATTATGTGCGTACCGTGTATTTAATGTTTGTGAAGCTTTTTAATTACCATTATGCCCTTTTCTTTTCATGATATACAGCGTAATCAAAATATACCTGGCACTTGTGTCACAATCACGTGCTGACATGCCACAAACTGCCATGCGACAACAACAAACCGTGGTTCACGACAACCGCGCTTTGGTAGAATAATGGCGGTTAAGCGTAGTCGCAGTTAAGACTTCCCGTGTGATAACGGCATAACGCAACATGACACTGCACTGTATATAGGGGACGTGCGCTTATCCAGGTGGCGCGTCGAAAACTGTGGTTACAGCGCCAGAGAGAACTGTAACTATCCGGTCGCTCCCTGTATCGCCTTTTCATCACTACCAACTTCACTGCCGTTCAGAAAAAAAATAAAATAAAATGAAGAAACATACAAGGGAAGCAAACGAAATGTGAACGATTCTTGCGAACAAAACACGGCCGCACCACGTTCGTGAGCGTTCGTTTGTGGAAGCTACACGACTCCTTAGCGCCTCCTTTCTCCACTCCGAAAAACTTGACTGCACGGTCCCTATAGTGGATTTATTGCGGTTTTGCCAGATTTAAGAAATGGGAGCGCACTGGGTACGGATTGAATGTCATTTTTGTGGAGGGCTCGGGCATTCTTTTCTTTTTTCGTTACCTTAGTAGTACCGAAACGCCGACGAAGCAATGTACAGCCTTGCTGCAAACGTAATCGAAGATCGATATATTTCAATCTTTTATGCGCAGATTCCCTGGCGCACCGTGGTTACTATAAGTGACAATACATAAACGGTTGTACTGGCGACTGCCGTGTTTCTTCGGGTTTTTCTTCAGATTTCAACATCTAAATCACTTTCTTATTTTTACGTCATCTCGCAATAAAGTTGTTGTTGTTGTTGTTTATTTTTACGGCCTCCTCGGCCTTCATTTCAGACTTTTGTCCAGCACTTGCACGCTGGGCGCTTTTGAAACCTCATACAATACGGGGTTCGAACACGGTCGTCACATAAACCAGCTTTTGGGCCACCCTCTGTATACTGTAGCTTAGGCGTCCGGGGCATTTGAGCGTCTAGGGCTGTTCAGAAGTGTGAGCCGGAAAGTCAGAAGGGTATGGCACGAAGTGTGTTTCCCTGACAAAATAATACTGAATTTCATTCGCTGGTTTTTGATCAGCAGTTAGTATTTCACTTTGACTTTCTCCATTCATAATTTTGAAAAGCACACACTTTCGGTATCATGCTCCGTGGAAAGGGGTCACACCTAGAATATATCTTCCACGCATGGAAGCCGAATCTCTGAAGACATGGTCCCGTTTTGAGCTGCGGCTTCGCGCATCTTCCAAACTTGACTATACTTGACTATACTATATTCGCTTGACTTGACTATATTCGCTCGCCATGTTCTTTTGATTGGTTGATTGACTGAGATATTTAAAAAAAATGTAGATGTGAGACTCCAGGCTACTACAGTACTCGTGAATAGAAAAAAAAACAAAAAAACTCAAGACATCCAAGAGGCATTTAAAAAAAGTTTCTTCTGTGGTGGTGGTGGCCGTGAAAGGGCTCATCCGTTGTCGGCCTCACAGAGCTGGGCAACATCAAGGTTTCCTCTGTAATCCCTTTTTTGTTTTGCTTTTGGGAATAGCAAGCCTACATCATGGCTAACCTTTCTTTTCCTTTTTTTTATCAGCATTAAACATATCCCCCTTTTCATTTCTTCTTCTTTTTTTCTTCCGGTGTTTTTCTGTCACAGCTCGCGTTACCGTATGCGGCCGAAAAAAATAATATAATAATAGAAAAGCGAGATCACGTGAAATATCATATCTTGCTTTTACAGGTCGCGACGTGCTTAACGTAAGACGCAAGAAGCATCATGAGAAACCCTCGGCGCAATTTTTCGTCCACAAAGGAAGAGGTTTTGCGAACCATTTTTTAAGTAGTAATCCGATTAGAATTTAGCGAACTCCGAAAACACCGGGCAGATAAAAATGCGCGAACCAATTTCCTTCAGAGATAACCGATTCCCAGCATTCAACCACACTTAAGCCATGCCGCGTGAGAAGGAACAGCCGAAGACGGCATCACCTCCCTCCAAACGGCCGATGATATGGCTGAGACCCCGTTCGTTTTACGTTTCTTCCGTCCTTTTCTTTTCTCTTTTTTGTTTCTTTTCTTTTTTAGGCTGTCTCGCGTGGAATCCATTAACGATCCTGCCTTGTTGCACCCGTGAAGAAGAGCAAGCAAGTAGTAGGCAGAAAAAATAAGCAGGAAGAAAGAAAATGTCCCGACCTCGGACCCCTGGCGACAACAACATCTCGGGGAAACGGGAGCCTACGTTGTGAGGGCGACACGACGACGTCGTTACGACCAACTGCTGCCTTCTCGCTATAAATCACATTGCTGTTCACTCGCTCGCTAGATATAAATGACACGAGCCGAAGCTTTAAGTGGAGCAGGCCTCTCAGTAGGGGCGATCTTTGCTCAGTCGAAGTAGGGACATGCAAGATCATAAAGTGATGGAGAGTGATGGAAATATCATACAGAACACTGGTGGAGTAGTTTCCAGGGTTGGTTACCGGAAACGGTAACGGAAAACGAGAAACGTTAACTTCCCGAATACCGCAGGAAACGAAAGTAGAAACAGAAGGAAAATTGTTTTCGTTTTCGTTACCAGGAACCGAAACTGAAACCGAATTCACCTAACGTAATACTCCTTCTTCCTCTTTTTAAATTTAATTTAATGTAAGTGAATGCATAAGATTCCTGACGTCTCCCGTCGCCATTAATGTCTTCAATGTTTCTGTTCAATCGTACTGTCCTGTACTGTACTGTCGTACTGTACTGTCGTACGAAGACGAAGAAGCATAGTGTTCGAACGTGTGTTCTCTTGGCTCTTGATCTTTGGATACATTTTCGTGGTCGCCCCGGACGTTGTCGTCATCTGAGTGACGCCTTCTACCGGGGCAGCAATGTCAGATCGCACGCCGTCGAAAGACTGGGCTTTTAATGTGTCTGTCCCTGCTGGGACGTCTGTAGATGACATCGTCGATGCAAGTGAGGCGGTCGCCGGAGAAGCCACCGTTTTCAGCGTACAACACCTGGGAGAAACGTCCTTCCAGGTGGTAGTCTACTCAGCTAGCGCCATGAAGAAGGTTCATGCGGCTGGCAGTATTAAGGTTGGGAATGAAAGTGTAGAAATCGTCCCCGTGGGTCCCAGAGTCGTCAACGTCATCTGTCGGTATCTTCCAGTTTTCATCCCAAATGAATGTCTTCGTAGTGCCCTTCATTCACATGGCAAGGTCCTGGATATTTCTTATTGTCGGTACAAGGGTAGGCCAACAGTGAGGAATGGGGACAGAGTGGTGAAAATCGAGATGTCCGTGAACAACCCGGTTCCTAATTTTCTTCGTGTACTTGGCCATCGCGTAACCTTTGATTACGTTGGCATGAAGAAAGTCTGTCGACGTTGCAAAAAAGAGGGTCATTTTAAGGCTGCTTGCCGCGAAGAATTCTGCGACAGGTGCAGCTCGTTCGGTCACCCAACGTTGTCCTGTCAGCGACCCTGTCAAAGGTGTGGAGCCAACCATGCTACCGCTGACTGCACAGAGAGGCGACCGTATTCTGAAGTATTGGTATCGCCAGCGGTTGCTTTTCCGCCGCTACACGATGCCCCCGCCGATCCCCGGAAGCAGGAGGCTGAAGATTTGCCCGGTGAAGCACAAGGGGTGCTGGCAGAAACTCAAGTAGCTCATCTGCCATCCAGCGCAGTACAAAAGGTGTCGCCGTGTGCGGAGAGGAATGATTCAATGGAAGTTTCATCTGAAGACTCCAACACGGTTTGCTACGAATCAGAGGATGCATCGCTGGATCAGAAAATGGATTCCGAGGGTGAGCCTCTCTTGACTTCTAGCCCTCCAGTTGACAACGTACCTGCCGACGAGAACTTCGTGTCTCCTCCGCTATGCGCTGGTCCGCCAGCTGCTGCATCCTCAACGAATGGGTCACCTGTGGATACTGTTCAGATGGACTGTAGTCGGCCAGATTCCAAGAGAATAATGCGCTCAACGAGTAGCCCCAAGGAAGTGAAAAAGAAGAAGCGAGTTGACAGCGACCACGTAATGGAGCTTAGTACGGACTCCGGATCTTCCCAGGAATGACGATGAGCATTTTATTCTTCATGCGACTAAGCCTTCTCACTCTGAATGCCCAGGGATTTAAATGCCCGGATAAGCAGCGTGAGATACTGCACCTTGCTCGGGTGTCCTCTTGTGACCTATTGCTCCTCCAGGAAACGAACTTTAGTTCGCCCAAAGACGTATGTGATTTTCGTAGGCGGTTTTCTGTTAACTGTTTCTTCTCGTTGGGGTCTGCGCGGTCGGAGGGAGTCGGTGTAGTTGTCTTCCGACCGTCGCTGCTCCGTGATTGTATTTGTTGTTATGACGCTGCGGGCCGCGTAGTGTGTCTTGATATTTACATTGCAAACTGTAAAGTTCGTGTTCTTAACGTGTACGGGCCCGCTCGTCCCGGGTTATCTAACGCTTTTTTTCAAAACTTGCATTCGTTCATGCTTGAACCGCATCCACTTATATTAATAGGGGATTTTAACTGTGTTTTAGATTCTCGCAGGGATGTATCTGGTCCAGGTTTCGGCCGGCCTACGTGGAACGCGCGTGAACTGAGGCGAATAGTGCAGCAGTATTCCTTAACTGACGCCTGGGTCCATTTGTATGGCAACCAGTTCAATTACACTTGGTCCCGTGGGAACTCGTTTAGTCGTCTGGACAGAGCATATGTGCCTAATGAATACGCTGACTGCATTGTTCAATGCCGAACGTCACCGTTTCCTGTCTCAGTGGGATATATTTCAGATCATGTACCTTTTTTCGTCGCGCTGGATCTCTCGACCTTGGAAACTCGAGGGCCCGGCTGGTGGAGGCTAGATAGCGCAATATTACACGATCCCGAAGTTACTTCTGAAGTAGAGGTGGCAATCCGTGACTCTTTGCGTGAGACAGACTTCGACCCGGTCGTCTGGGACACCCTTAAGCGGCACTGGTCAGAGCTTTTGATCGCAGCTGGTAGACGCAGGAAGGTTGCTCTCACTGAACATTTAAATGAACTTCGTCGTCGAATGCTCATAGTGAAACGTGGAGGGCCCCTTACGTTGTTCATGCAAGAGTATCTGGACATCCTGAAAGAGCGCTATTACCGAGCTTTGCGCTTTTCGTCCCGGACTGCGGCAGTTATGTTCAACCGCAACCGTCCTATCTTGGACCCCGACGTGTTGCGCTACATGCGTAACTCCGACATTAGGCAACCTCGACAGAGTCATGTCGAACAAGTACGTTTGGCGGATGGGTCTGTCTCCTCTGCCCCATCAGACATCGTTCAAGTATTTCGCACTTTCTTTGCACAATTGTTCTCTTCTGAAAGCCAAGAAAGCGAGGTTAGCGAAGAGATGTTACGTTTCCTGGCTTCGTTGCCCGAACTGCCAGATGATTTGGGATCGGCGTTGTGTTGTTCTGTGACCTTATCAGAAGTTAAAGCCGTCCTTGCTGAACAAAAAGTCTCTTCTGCTCCGGGCCCAGACGGGCTGCCTGTGCCGTTCTACAAATGCTTTTGGACAGCCCTGGGTCCGTCTATGGTCGCGTTGTTCACTAGATTTCTACAAGAGCACCGTCTTCCGCCTTCTTTCAAGCATGGTCGCATTGTCCTTATACCGAAGGGTGGCGATAGCAACTCGCCACAATCCTGGCGTCCTATTACGTTGCTGAATAGTGATTACAAGATCCTTGCTTCACTTATCGCAACACGTTTGAGGAATGCACTTCCCTACCTCGTCTCTCCATTTCAAACCTGCTCAGTTTTGGGCAGAACTATCTTCTCGTCCTTGCTATTGACACGAGATGCCATTGAATATGCCCACAGCTTTCACCAGCCTGGTTCAGTCGTCTCGTTTGATCAGGCCAAGGCCTTTGATCGCGTGGAGCATTTTTATCTTTTTGGTGTTCTGCGTAGTTTTGGCTTTCCCGTAGCCTTCATCTCGCTGCTTCGGTCGTTGTACTCAGGCTTGACAAGCGACCTCGTCGTTAACAGCAACATAGCGCAGCCGTTTCCAATAACACGTGGGGTTCGTCAGGGGTGCCCGTTATCCCCAATGCTGTTCGTGTTGTGCATAGACCCGCTGTTACGTAGGCTTGCTGCTTGCCCTCGTATTCGTGGGTTTCCGCTCCCCTGCGGCGGTTCGGTGGTGGTATCTGCGTATGCAGATGACATTACACTCTTTCTCAGGGACAGTGATAGCCTGTGCGAAGCACTTCAGATTTTTGGCGAGTATTCGCGTGTTTCCGGTGCTCGGCTTAACAATACAAAAAGTAAAGCATTGCCAGTTGCTGGTTTTAGTGGCAACTTCTTAGGCGGTATAGAACAGTGCTTATCCCTTCGAATCCTGGGGGTAGTGTTTGACCAACGGGACGTGGCACGAGAAAACTGGGATTCCCTGCTTCAGGACGTTGAACGCAAGGTTTCGATAGCCAGTAGGTTTGACCTACCTTTTCAGGAGCGTGCGTATCTAATCAAGAATGTGCTATGTAGTAAGCTGTGGTTCGTTTCCCGGGTTGCTATACCGCCCCGTGCTGTATGCACTAGGGTTTCTTCGGTGATATTCTCCTTCTTTTGGGGAGGAAGAACAGCTCTTGTTAGACGCGCGGTCCTACAACAGCCGCGATCCCAGGGAGGCTGGAGCATCCCGTGCATTTCTACTTTTTGTACACTGCTTGCCCTTCGGGCTGTCCTTCGTGTTCTTGACGATACTGAGCATTCAGCGCGTGCGCTTGCGTTGTACTGGATGGGCCACTTTCGCAGAGCATTAGTTCCTCGCGGACTAGGGAATAGGTACCCTGAAGCCACTTCCCCGTCCCTGTTTTATCGACGTATCGCAGAGCGTTTTTGCGACATACAGGCTCAGGACCCTCAGGTCGATCCTCGATCGGTCCCTGCATCACGTATCTGCGAACTGCTATGTCTCTTGGATGAACCCCGGTCGGATAACTTGAGAAACCTGGGTCTATCGTGGGGTGATATCCGGCCCGACAATTTCCCACGCGAAGTCTGTGACTTTTTGTGGAAGGCGGCCTGGGGAGTTCTACCTACGCGTGATCGCTTAAACCGGTGGGGTGTTACCAATACCTCCCTTTGTCCGAATTGTCCCAACATTGAATCAGTGTCTCACGTGTTAGACGACTGCGTTGTAGCAAGGACGTTTTGGACTCTCGTTTGCCGGGTTTTCCCGTTCCGCTACCGTTTAGGGCACCGGATCAGGGACAGGTTTGTTCTTCTGCTCGTTGCAGTGGCAAGGTACGTCTTGTGGAAGAACAGATGCAGAGCGGTAGCTCAAAGCATGCGCCTTCGCGTTCAGTACCCTCTCCTCATGTCGCTCCACAAGCAGGTAGTCATTTTCTTGGAGACCCAGTTTGTTACACTTGGAGAGACAGAGTTCCTCCGAAGATGGTCGACACGATACATTAGTGTCCGCCGCGGCCGTGTCTCCTTGAATTGCCACTGGCTCCCTTAGTGGCGTTCTTTTGTGGGATTCTTTGGGAATATTACACTTGTTTTAGCTTGTCTTAGAGTGTGACTTCTCTTGTGTAAGCATTTTGTGTAATTAGTTTGTGCTACATTATATTGGAACTGTATTGAACTTGTACTACACACGTTTACTTGGTTATATTAAATATCCTAAACAATTGCATATTTCGATCATATAATGTGACGGCTGCATATTATCTCCCATTTCTTTCACATTCATTTGAATTATTATTACGTTTCGCGCTTGCAGTTTCCTTTCTTTTGGCCCTGCTCACGTTATTCCAAACGGCAACTCATGAGCCTAAAACCCGTCTTGGAGCTACACGCCTAGGCTACTGCCTCTTGCTATGGAACTTAAGTGGGTTTTGTTTGTTCCGCTAGCATCCAGAATGAACTCCTCAAAAGAAAACGGGCAACAAGTAGTTAGCAAGTTGAAGAAAAAAGATGCCGCAAGGCGTCCGCGTGTCGTAACACCTTTTTGAAGAAAGATGAAAGTCACTGAAAAGGTTAGCCAGCTGCAGGACTCGAACCCACATCTTCTGAACTACCGGTCCTGGGCTGTACCAATTGAGCTACGCTAACGGACCCAGCGACTTCCAAGGGCGCGTCATCTGAAGGGACAAACCAGCCACTCTCTCAGTCATTCCCCTTTCACTCTAACATTTTTCTCACTCATACACACATTCATACGACAGGAACGACGCAAGCAGCATCTGTTGAACATGCGAAATTTAAAAATTCAATTTCTCATGTTCGACAGACGCCTACCTGATGAGACCACTGCCTACATCGTGATTCCTACTCTGGCCCGCACGATGATCGCACATATATACGTATATGTAGGATGCTCTCGGACGACGCGTGGCACAACGTCAGCCAACAGCGAGGAGTGAACAGGAATTCCGCGGGAACGTTGGTGCGGGAGCGGAGAGGTGTTCGGCTAACCCGGGTGCTGCTGGACAAGCTGGTTTCTAGTGTTTTCAGCATGTTGTGGCACATGTATTGCGGTACCGGGGGAAAATTCTGTTTGCACCGTCAGCAGGTGCTGGATGGCAGAGGGACGAATTCTGAGATCCAAGTAACTCCGATGACGCGGGCACGTCCTTCAGTTTGTGGAGCTCCGGAACAACGACAAAATGGAGGAGGAAACAGCGAAAAACAGGACAAGACGGACGCTACTCAAATAGGACTTGGGCGTTGGAAGAGTATGTGTGTCTGTTTCGTTTATGTGTCCCCTGGATCTCGGCGGGGGGGGGGATATATTTATTAGAACAAAGAAAAAGGGAGGAAAGGTCAGCCAAACGGTATGTTGGCTTGCTATTCCACAAAAAAAGAAAAGAAAACAAGGAAATGAAGGATAAACTAACAAAAGGTGAATGAAGGATGAGATAGATGATTAAAGACAAATAAGATTTAAAAAAAAGACGAGGATAATGTGCATGAGCGTGAGGGGTGAGGGTGGGGCACTGACGAATGAGATGACAAGACTTGAGTTCACAAGGCTGTGCATGAGACCTGAGTGTGTGCTGATGAATGTCAGAACTGCTTTGGTCACAGACCGCTGTGCAGTGTGTCGTCCTCCGTAGAGAAGAGTGGCCAGAGAAAAGTCTATGCAGCTCAAGTATAGGCGTCATCTGAGCGTAGTTCGAGGGATGTCGAATCTGCGGCAGTCGAGGAGAAGATGTGAAATATCAGCTTCAACAGCACAAGTAGGGCATTTGGCACAGTTCCGTTATGGATGAACGTGTTTGTGTAGTGCCTCTTTGTATAGCTATGGCCTCGGGTAATTGTCGTTGTTTAAATTAGTTCTGGACACATTTCGTTGGCTCCACAAGGACGTCATTAACATTAACTGATACATTTATTGAGTGCAACGGTGCTGACTCTGTATCAATGGAAGCAGATACATGTCGTGGGATCAAGGTCTTGTATACTGGACGTGTCTACAAAAACTGGTGAAAATCGGACGCATGGAGGGATGCAGACCTTCAGATGCCTTACGTTTGAAGCACCAGTGCCTATGTGAACGAACGTCCACAATATATCCCATTGACGTTTCGCAAAATAGCTCATAACTCGTAACGCGAAGAGTGTCAAGAATAGCTCTACGACAGAGCTGTACGTGGAATCCATGACGAACTGTGTCAAATTCGAGGGAAGCGAGATATTTTTAAAAGCCCTTCGGCAAGCAAGACCGCTAAACCTCCAATGGCACACGGCGTCAGTGAGCCTTACTGCGTACAAGTTCAAACCCGTGAGCCAAAAGCCAGCTAACGCCCTCCTTGACATCTATACAGCGCCAGATACAGCCCAGGATACCCACGTCCCATTTTCTCAACAAAGGAAGCGAAAGTATCAAAATTATCAAGCTACGAGAAACGCCGAAAGTTTTGAGTCGCTTCACGTCCTTGCCAACGCAATTTAACGCGGCTCTCAAAGACTTCCCCGTGCTCGGGATTACTGAGACAGGCAGACTCTCCTATATGTGGAAGGGGAAGAAAGGGAGGGGCGGGAGGGGACGTTCTATCTATGATAGGATTTCAACCTCTGATGTTCAGGTAGAAAAGGCCTAACCAGCAGCATGGCTGGGGGATGAAAGCATTCGCTCGTTGGTGGTAGCCAAGGTCCTGCTGAAGACTGGGAGGTAGTGGGTTCGAATCCTACCGCTGGTTGGGGGGTGTCGTCCGTGGGTTTTCCCGGAAGATGTTCCAAACGATTGTCGGCACAGTTCCCCGTGAAGTCGGCCCAGGACGCACTCCCGTCACCCTCTCCTTCCTGCTGTCCTCTCTCCATTTGGTCACGCTTTTGTACGCCGCTTATAGCCACAGTTGTTTCGCGGCGCTACTACAGAATCAAAATAAAAGGAAAAGGAAATATCTATGAAGACGCACAACGCGATTTCGATAAAGGATGCACAGTTGTCATTTCCAACGCGTATCGATCATTATGGGACGCCATTTCAGGTGCACCAGCTGTCTTGAAAATCGTCCAGAACGCGACGCTTTTTGCAAAACGGGGGGGGGGGGATATGTTTATTAAGAAAAAGAAAGGAAAGGTCAGCTAGACGAAGGTCGGCTTGCTATTCCAAAACGGGAATATGCAGGTGGTCTTATGAAACGATACGGGGTCCGACACTTTCGATGCTTATGTTTTCCAGACCCTTGCTTTAATTCCCTTGGCTCTCGTCCCGTTATTTCTTTAACGACAGTTATATTTTTGGTGCTTCAGTTTGACAGCAACAAGAAGAAGGCTGAAGCACTTGAACAAACAAACATATTTCTACGCATTTCATCTGTTTCTTCCTTGACTGTGCACTTTACCGTGAGTTTTAGTGTATCGTGCGCTATCGCCTTTGCGTACGTAAGGGATAGCGCTGATGGTTCTGCGCAATGCGCAAATCTCTCTATGTTTTGCGCGTGCGCAGAGCCACCAACGCAGTCGCTTGCGTACGCAAAGGTGATAGGGTACGGTGCACTAAAACTCCGTATTAGCGAGTGTTACTGTTAGTAGACCGGTAGCCCCGTACGCTACCGCGTCTTCCGCACCCTATCAGCAGATGAGCTTCTGAGTCACGCTCCGTGTCATTGGTTCCGGTAAGCACGGTAAGTTAATGGCGCCGTTACCAGCGTTCAACTAACACTCGCTGTTAGTGAGTCTTAGTATAACGTACACTGTCGCCTTTGCGTACGTAATGGATAGCGTTTGTTGTTCTGCGCACGCGCGAAACATAAAGAGAGCTTCGCGCATTGCGCAGAGCCACCACGCTATCCCTTACGTACTCCGTCGTCTTTGTGTACGTAACGGATAGCGTGATGGTTGTGCGCAGTGCGCGTAGCTCTCCTTAAGTTTTGCGCGTGCGCAGAACCACCAACGCTATCCCTTACGTACGCAAAGGCGACAGTGTACGTTATACTAAGACTCGCTATTGTTGACTTGTAAACTTGTAAACTTTGTAAATTGTACCTTTGTAAAACTTTGTAAAATTGTAAACTTTGTAAACCTGTAAATTGTAAACTACACGCTAGATCTGAGTGCATAGCAGTTCGTGACGTGCTTGGTCATCCTTTGTGTCGGGACGTCAGACTATGGCTACGCAATAAAAGTACATGGCCTTCAACTGGAGACGTGTACATGCAAATGAACGTAGGCGTTATTGTATATGTGATCAATCAATTACGATTTCCAGTCATGGGTGAACACTGCGGTTCCGTTTGTACCACGTTACCTTAACTAGGTTTTGTTCATGTACTCAATCAAATATTATT
This sequence comes from Ornithodoros turicata, assembly GCF_037126465.1. NCBI lineage: Eukaryota > Metazoa > Arthropoda > Arachnida > Ixodida > Argasidae > Ornithodoros > Ornithodoros turicata. The sequence continues at coordinate 82,622,079 of NC_088203.1, forward strand.
AGAAAGGTTAAGGCCTAGAAACGACGTTCGCGATAGCGGCGTTTCGTGTACAAGAAGTTGAAGGTCGGGCTTGAAGGTGCAACTTAGGCTAGCGCTAGATCGAAAACAGCAAGGAAGAGACACAATATATAGACGTAAAATATGATGTCCCATTATCAACAAGAAGAATAGGGGTATACTAGAATAAGGCTCGGGATTCTTGCAACGCTTTGCGGGAAAACAGGTTTCGAAATCAATAACCACGTGGTGGTTATCGGGAGCGACACTAACGGCGCAAAAATTCATTCAATGTACCCTCATCAGTGGCTACGAGAAGATAACATGGAACCGTAAATAAACGTTTAGTTGTAGCTATAGTAAAGTCGTAGCCGGGGTCGTTACCGTTGAATTTTGTCGTGCACCGCCGAAGCCTGTACACCACCTCCAACATCGTCCTGGTATGAATACGTGCGATATGATAAAACGCAGCGGAATTCCAAAAGCCCCTCAAATAGAAATGCCGTAAAAATCCTCGCCGTCATACTTACTGCTCCTTCTGTGGTTCACTCGGCAACCTTCGACTTTGCGGCGTCCGCATAGTGGCCAGTAATGGATGAAACACGGCACAGTATCGTGCCATCGGTTCATCGTTAGCTGCGTCACCCTTCCTGCAAGAGGGCGGATGCTTGCGTCGGATCCGTCAAAAAGCGCACTCTTTCTTCAATTGCCAGCGCACGTGCTTGAACCGCTTTTTCTTCGCACAGCCTACGAGTTCGGCAAGCAAGTTCGACATATCGCTCACGTGACACGTCTTAGGTACCAGCGGTAGTCCCGCTATAAAACCTGAACGCTTAAACGACGTGAAGCTAGCCATATTAGCTCTGGGTAGTAGAGTCCGCCAATCACGACGTGTTTCCCGTGACCGTAGCTATGGAGAGGAGGCACCATTAGCCGCATGGGCACTAGTAGCCACTAAAGCCCCTAGATAACAGAGAGCTTCAGCTGACCGTTTTGACGTTCCGCTTCGTTTACGGTGATCCGCTGAGCGCGACCGGAGCGGAGGCAAGAGAATGGGTAGCAGGGCGAACATCCCGTGTTCGACCGCTACTGTCTGTCTTTGTACACGGGAAGTAGAACAAATGCAAGTGATTAGCTAAGCTTTTTTCCCAGTGAAAGCAACGCGGTACTGTTTATTATTACAGTTTTCATTATATTTGAAAATAATTCCATGACTGTTGCTCTCATAATAAACCTGAATATTAAAATAGGCCGGCCGGCTTTCCAATAGCCAAGACTGGGTCGACTTTGGTGTAAGCAATAAATTTGCGCTCGAAGCTGTCTGTCCCGGGTTCACTTGTGAACTTTTGGGGTGCGCTTCAGGATCCTCGTCGATCCGAAAACGCTTCCGGGGCCGCTGCTGAGACGCATCATCCTCAGCAGCAGCAGCGAAAGACGAAGAGGGCAGCGGCAGGTGCTCACCACTACGGCAGCCATCTTGACACCCGGTAGTGCCGACCGTCTCGCGTCTCGCTCCGTTCCCCCGCTAATGGTCAAATGTCGCGCGCATGCGCAGTTGCGTGCGCGCTCGCCGACTGAACGGAGCGAGGACTCAGTAACGGTCAGCTAAAACTTTCTATCGGAAAGTACCGACACTCCTGGATCTTTGCCGAAAGAGCGCGTCCTCCTCCTTCGCCTCCTCGACCGCTCCTTTCACCCGCGTCTTCCGTATGATCATTGGCTCTCCGCGCCGTCGTCCGGGTAACGCACGCGAAGCATATGTTCTCCTTGTGTTTTTTTTTTTCATTGGCGCCATTTTTCCGCCACTTTCATCGCTGGAGTGCCAGCGCTATGCCGTGTTGCTGTGTATTTCAGTGGAGTGGGCGGCCCGAAAGCGGATTTCCGCGAGTCAGGATTCTCCAAGGAAAACGTGACACTGTCCGAAGGAAGAAATAGCTCCATAAGATCGGTCGCAAGGACTTCAGTCTCACAAAGGGCACTGTTCTCTGCGGGGTACTGTTGTGCTTGTCCTATACCGCTCGTGCGATTGCTATTTCAAAGCTTGTTGTCCTCTGTGTCAGGAGGAGTTAGGGTGTTCATTGTTGATTGCTGCATTATATGTTGAATGGGGTAGAATATCGCCCCTGGCGATGAAACTCCCCATTCATCATCTCCTAATAAGGATGTTGTTTTTCCCGCGTTTCATTTGATGAAAGAGTTCTGGAAGTTGTGGAGTACGAACACTGCTGTGTTAAATTAGTTGGGTTTGATGTATCCTGCAGGTTAATCGAGCTCAAAATCTTCTCTCCTTAGTGTCAGTCATTGACTAGCTGTTTCATAGATGTGGTTGAGGCAGTAAAAATCACAGTAAACTTCTGTGCCAACAAACAAGCAGTACTAACAAATTATATTCACGAATCCCAACTTGACGAACCAGCTCGCGTGGCGCATAGGTTAGTCCACAGATTGCTAGAGATTGCTATTCAGTGTTGTGTGTCGTGTCGTTTATCCTGCGTTCCATGACACGTTTTGTCTTTATATTGATTTTACTGTTGAGGTTAGGACGATCGCCTTTCACGCGGAGACTGGGAGATGACGCCGGTTCGAATCCAGGCACCGACTGTGCTGTCTAAGGTTTTCCCTGGGCTTTCTGGCAGACTTTCAAGAAAATGTCGACACAGTTCCCCCTGAAGTGGACCCAGGACGCATAATAGCCCCCATGTCTCCCACTCCTTTGTGCTGTCCTCTCTCCATCTGTCCAAGTCTTTACGCCGCTTACAGCCACAGTTGGTTAGCGGCGCTAAACGGAATAAAAAAAAATAATGTAAAATTGATCAAAGTGTTTCAACCACTACAGTGTTCCCCTCACATCACGACATAATAAAGCATAAATGGAGGGTATAAAAGGAGTAAAACTCATAACAGCAAATGTGCAAACACAAGTGTTGGCATGCACGCCCCAGTGTCCGAAATTTGCTGAAATAAAAGTATACCTTCATTGATGTCTGAGACAGATCGAACCTGTAGAACAAGTTTATTCATGTTAGTTTATTTCTGAATAATTCTTCTGTGCTGATTCGAGGGATTTAATGCTACCCGACAACCACATTCAGTGGAGAATGCACTCAGTGTTTAACAATTTATTGTGCAATGCAAAAAATTAACGTACGTGCTTCGGTGGTCTATCCTTTGTCGCGTGCATTTCTCTGCAAGAAGCATTTTTCTAGGAATATTCAAGGAAGAACGAAGCTAGAGCTTTGAGCGAACACCTGTAGCGCTTCTATGAGGGTTTTAACTCGTCTAGCAGTGGAATTCTGCAGTTAAACTTATCGTAAAGGTGATTTGCGACATAGCTAAGAGTGTCACGTCGTTTTGAGTTGAGTTGAGTTGATAAGAAAAGAAAATGGAGAAATGGGAACTCATTACGAGAGCCGGCTACTCCAGATCACTTACGAAAACACAAATGGCTATCTACAATAAAACCAATGAGTGACAAAAACTCTCAGTCAGTCACTCACAGACACTGCCCACACACGCTGTTCACACACACTGTCAATCACACTGTGTCCACCAACTTGGTGTCTGCGCAAAATCGCACAAACGCCTGCGTGGCGTGAAACTGATGGTCGGGTGTCCAAGGGCCCAGAACCTTAACGATATCAAATGGTATGCCATCCAGCCGAGCTAAGGAAGCTTGTAGAGATTGACTGTGCTGCTGATACCGTGGACAGAATAATAACATATGTTCAGTGTCCTCAACAGTCCCACAGGTGCCACAGTTGTGTGAATCCGCCTTTCTAAGCTTGCGAAGAAGACGTCGGCTGTAGGGCACGTTGAGGCGGAGCCGGTGGCCTAGGGAACGATGTCGGGAAAGTAGAGGCAAGCCCCGGGTCAACGCGGTGTCGTCGGTGTCAACGTCGTTTTCCTCTCTGTTCATTTCAATAATTTCAGCGCAAAACGAGCGCGAACGAACACGGAGTGCACCTATTCCTGCCACCGGCAAGCGTGCCGAGGCGGGAAAAGAGTGCCGTGCGCAGCGCGAGCGAGGCGAATAGACGATTTCACAAAGTGCCAATGCTTCTTGCGTACACGTTGCATCCTGGGAGATTACTGGAATTACTGGAACCGTCTTTCACGTTTCGTTTTCGCTGTCCTCATGGACAATCAGCCGAGAGAGAAGGAAGCGAAACGGGCTTGGCGGCCTTCTCCTTTGTTTCCAGCAATTAAGCTCTCTGGGATTTTCTGAAGTCGCCTGTTGAGGACGAAAGCGGAGGAACATGGAGGGGAGTGACGCTGTACATTCCAATATCTAGGGGCTTTAGTAGCCACTAGCAGGCACAGAAAGCCTGTGTTTGAAACCATCTGCGGCGATTGGCCGAAGCAAGTCGCTGTCAATGCTGTCACGTACCTTCTTATGGTGCTCAGAGGCGTCTTTCAAGATATTGTGTTTTGTAGCCACCGTTTTCGCCGCTGTGCCGTCACTGCTAGTAACTTCCGGTTTCCTTTCTATTAGACAATCCAGCAAACCGACTCGAGACAAACCTTGCAGATTACGTTCTGCCGTACCTCAAAACTGTCTTCAGGCACCGTGAAGCCGAAGCCGAAAGTGAAGATGCCCGTTCGGTCTTCTCGTTCACCTCAAAAGACACGACGCTCTGCTGCAGGAAGTCTTCCATGTAGGACTGTCCACGTAACGTACAGTCGAATACATGTCCAATCTCAAAATCAGTCCCCTGCTCAAGAGTGTGCCTTCAAGCAGTCTTTCAGTATCTACATAGGCGGTGTTGCCTATAACCCCGGTAACGCATCAATTTTTCCGCGAAAGAGAACACGCTTCCCGCGTGCCGACGCACGTGAAGCGAAGTTACCGACGTCATAGCTGGCAGTAAAACCCTGCCGCAGATGGGTCGCTTAGGAAATATGTCACGGGCGAAAATGAGATACGTGGCCTCCGGAGAAAGCTTTTGAAACAAGGCCACGCTCCGTCTGCTGCGCTCATCCCTCGCATCGTATGTTAATGGTATACACACTTACTTCATATAGGCATACGCCTGTAATATTATATATATACACTTTTTCACACACCTAGACGCGCGTGGAGTACCAGTGGCCTCCCACATCAAACCAAATACGTTTTCCGTTACGGCACACGAAGATTAAATTTGCAATTCGGATTGTGCCGTTTTCATCGATGCTGTTTCTTATATCAAGTATATCGAATTATGCATCTGATGCACAGTTTGAAAAAAAAAAAAAAAAAAGCAGAATATAAATCAACCGGAATGTATAGGTCGTATCCTTTCCCTTTTTTTATGCACCTGAAAAGCTCGACCCGCGTTTTATTATACCAGTCATAGGCAAAAAAAATTACGGGTCTTGCAACGTTGTGCGGTTGTGGATTTCTACCTTGGATGGGATTGGATATATGAAGCAAAATTTGGAGACGGCGCTTCCCCAAATGTGGGTCCCTCTACCACATGACACTTGAAGCTGAGTGCTCAGCGACTGCTTGGAATTGTGCCACGCAATGAAGGAAATCACAGTGTGAACAAGTAAGATAAGAGAAAAGATAACTAAGGAGCGAAATTACTGGCGCACGAGTGATTTCTACCTTGTGCTTGTCGCTTCTCCGATGTAATTCATTATCGATTTATGTATAATATTGTCTCGTTTTATTTTTGTTTTATTTTGTGTCTTTTGTTCAATTTGCGATCGGTTTACACCCGGAGTTTCACGATAGTAACGATCCTAACGATAAATCCTGCCACATCTTCCAAATATACACAGTCGGTATTCTGCTTCTCGCAGCGTATACGAGATAGTCGTGACCATAGCAAATCGAACTGCAGCTGGCAGGCATTCAGCACGAATATCTCCTTTTTGTGTACCCGTACACTCGTGTGTGCCTATATAACGTATGTCACAACTCTCATATGCTCGTGTGTGTGTATGTGTGCGCGGTTTATCCACTTCGTTCTCCTCGCACTGACGTTATTCCGTGGACGTATTAAAGCAGGCCACCTCCAGCGAATAAAAAAAAAGAGAGAAAAAACGCTCATCATCGTCGTAATGAATTTGTTGTTGTGACTGCACAGTTGCACGAGCAGCATGGTCGCGTCATGATAACGTTTGTTTGCTCTGTATACCAAGTCACCAGCGGCATGGATGGCATTGAGGCTCGCAATTTTGACATGTGCATGGGTGTTCTGTGGCTCACTGTAGTGTATCCAAAGCATTTTACGTAATGAAATGCAGATCTCAGGACCGTTTTTCCAAGCCGTGGAGGTGACGCGGGTTTGAATCCTGGCACCGGCTGTGCTGTCTGAGGTTTTCCCTGGGTTTTCCGAAGATTTCCAAGACGAATGTCGGCACAGTTCCCCCTCAAGTCGTCCCAGGACGCATACTAACACCCCCTGTCCCCCACTTCTTCCTGTTGTCCTCTCTCCATCTGCACCGCGCGCTATGGTGTCTCCTTATCTCCAATTGCGTATGTATAGTTGACGGACTAGATTTCTTTTCCTTCTTAAGTTGAACACGACTATAGTGGGTCCAGATCCTTCCAAGGGGGTGTGCGTTGTCCTAGTTGTCCTAACTGTCCCACCCAAGCAAGCCGGTCTCGTGACAGCCACCACCGCCGCCACCATCTGTATTACGACTGCTTACTTAAACGTTCTCCTTAAGTACGCGCTGTGGGCGAATGATTGGGCGATTGTGTGTCTCGGGTGACTAAAAAAAGATACCAGTGTTTTGCAAGTTTCGGTGTCTGCATCACTAGTAGCGCATGTGTATCGTGCCCGTGTGCAAAGCAGCAGGTGGACACGATCGGCGTTACCTTTTCCTTTTCGCTTCCACAGCTGTGATAACATTTCATGCGGCGCAGTACAAACAGGCATTTCACTAGAAATGTTTCTCCGCATTTGACTGCGCCAGAATGTTCGGCTTCATTCGAGCTTCGTGATATAGAGCGACGGCATGCGTTGCAGAGTTGCTTTATATTTACTATTTATTATTCCTTTACTATTCCTTCTTACTTTTTCTCTATTTGTTTAGGACCAGCTGCCGTGGCATGGTGGTTAAGATTATCGCTTTCCACGCCGAGACTGGGAGGTGACACCGGTTCGAATCCTGTCACCGCCTGCGCTGTCTGGGGTTTTCCCTGGGTTTTCCGAATACTTTCCAGACGAATGTCGCCACAGTTCACCCTGAAGTCGGCCCAGGACGCATACTAACCCGCCTGTCCCCCACTCCTTCCTGTTGTCCGCTCTCTATCTGTCCACGTCTGTCCACGCTCATAGCCACAGTTGCTTCGCGGTGCCAACACGGAATTTAAAAAATATATATTTATTTGGGTCGGCTTGAAAGCAAGCGATTCGGTTCCTTCTTATGCCACCTCGATGACATTTCTGTCAGGATAGGATAGAACGGATTTATCCCCTTTTCTCGGTTTCATTAGAAGGGTACAAAGACATCAGTAAAAACAAGGAACACAAAGAAAACAAAAAGGGAAACCCGTTGGCGGTAGCGCTATAGATATAAAGAAAGAGAAAAGACGCACTGGCTCGTCCAGAACAGATAAAAGTGGAAACTTGCGCGCAGATCAGATTTATTTATTTGTTGTTGATACCCTACAGTTTCACAAAGCGGCACTGCGTAGCAGTCAACGGTGATACATATAAGAAGATACAAAGCTGTTACGCTTGAGCAAATTAAAACAGAAAGAAAATAAAATAGAAGACGGGGTAGACTGAAAAAAGAAAAAGACAGGGACAACGCTCTGCCCTCGAAGCACTTATGACCTTACTCTAACTACCCCAGGAACATTACTAAATAAATAGATTCCCCCTCTTCTTTCTCTTCATTTTTTTTTATAAGGTAGGACTTCGGTCTTTACCGTGAGGCGACTCAATATTTCATTTCACCACATTACGACCAGTAACGAGGTGGTAAAGTATCGCCCCTGACGGTGCAATTCCCCAATCATAATCACAAAATCAAGTTATTTTGTTGACTGCTATAAAACAAAGGAGCCGACGACTCCAAGTTCCTCATGTATGAAAGCAAAGCAGATAAGTGCGTATTCATGTATGCCTAAGAACAAGGGAAAGCTAACTACTAAAACGTGGAAGGGGCCGCGATGTCTCATAAGAAATTTCCCAAGGGCGTTCGGAGCCTTAGCCAAAGTGGCCTGTCCACCATGCAGCGTATTCTTCAAGTGTAATGGCCGAACATCTTGTCAGTATATAGGGTAATAGAAGATCAGATGGATGCAGAATGTGCTGTCTCCGATATTCTTCAAAAGAAAAGATATGTCGATGAGACGATGCGAAGGTACCACGGTGCTGCACGGCACCTAACTACCACATAAATGTGAATAACCTCACTTCAAATGACAAGTTCCTGCGTCAACTCCGATTCAAAATCAACGTCGTTCCTGCGCTGCTTCGAGCAATTGCGCTTCCTTTTAACTATACTTTTGATAATAACTTATTCTGTACTGCATAACAACATATATAAAAAAATAAGAAGGAAAAAAAAAAAACATTTGTTCAACGTTGACATGATGTAAGCGGTCGCGAACAATGCAGTATGAATGTCACCATCGAACGTACCAGGGATGGGCAGTACTTAAACACATTGTAATTAAAATAGCATATAAAAGATAAATACACGTATTTATATTTGTATTTAAATACAGACTTCAAAATGTACTTATGCTTATATTTAAATACATTTTTACAAATAAATGCTATTGTTCCTTGCTGATTTGTTGTTATGATCATTATTTCTCTAATTTCACATGACATCTTCCACACTGTATTTGTGTTTCGTATTTAAACACTCGTATTGGAAAATATTTATACAGAGTATTTAAATATCTGTTTCGACAAAGTATTTCGCATTTATATTTATTTGTATACGTATTTATATATATTTATATTTGAATACTCAAAAAATGTATTTATGCCCATCCCTGGAACGTACGTTAGCCATTGCAGGAATTGTACGGTGGATGATGTCCTACATCCCTGAGGCTCTTTCGCGGAAAGCCTCTCCAAAATTCACAGCCTCGTCTGCTTTCTCCAGGAGTCAGGCCTTGCAAAAAGACTATGAGTAGTGCTCTGACTTCTCACCAATTCTGCCAGCGACCGCCCTAGATCTTAACTTTCGCCGTCATAATCCGTTCATCTGGTATCACACTATCATCAACATCTCATCCTGGCTGCAGTCGTGACGATGCCCACATACGTGAGTCCAACAACGGCAAGCCGGTTTTCGCCCCCACCACCACCACCATCGAGCGTTAGAACGAAACACGTCGTCCTGCCGCAAAATCGAACAAATATACACACTCCAATCACGTCTTATCCAATGTCATGCCCAGCGTGACCATGACGTTAAGCGAGCGGACGGGAAGGCTGGGGAAATAAGGACGACGCAGAGCTGCATTGCAGAAACAGAAACAATCATACCCTCCCATTAATTCGGTAAACATTGGCCGGGCTAGGAAATCTAGCGCAGGCAAATCAATGCGGAGAAGCATGAGGCGCACTGCGAGCCACCGAAGGGGAAGAAAATGGACGGGTAAATAGCGGTCTGGGGTGCTTAGCGTCAGATCAAGAAGGCGCACGAGCGTAAATACATAAACCTGTCCGCAGACGTTTATAGTTTCGGTATAAATATCGCAAATTATTTTTTAAAGGCACAAGATATGCGTAAGGTCGTTGTGTTTTCGATTGACCAGTACGAGGATTTTCCGCTCGTATGTGAAATAGACAACACGTTTGTAGTGTGGTAAGTCCTGGACGTTAAAGGGGGAACTCTACCAAGGTAGCCCGCCGACTGTGTCGGCTCCAAACGGCGATTTTAACTTGTTGGCTGTGAAACGTTTTGTACAGATGAATCTGATAGGTCCGTATCTTCACCATATATAGCACACTGCTAGCCAACCATCATCCCCAATGACAACGTTCTCGCTCCTGATTTGTTGATAACGAGAGGCGGAGTCTATTATGTAACAATTATGTACGGTATTGTAGCTAGGCTCCGCCTCTCGTTTTCAACAAGTCAGTGACGACAACGTTGTCATTCAGAATGATGGTGGGTTAGGAGCTTGCTATGTGGTCAAGTTCATTTTTAAGAGTGTACACTGTAAAAAGAGAACTTCGCCGCATAGCACGCAGTGCTCCAACCATTGCCATATACGAATGGTATGGTTATCGCTTCTGATTCGAAAAGAAAGGTGGCCGTATGCCATTTTGTGGCAATTTGGCTATAGGAAAAGGCGTACGCCCCCATTTCTCTTCGAATTGGAGGCGATAACCCTATCATTCTCGGCAATGGTTGGCGCACAGCGTGCTATGCGGTGAAGTTCTGTTTTTAGAGTATAGAGCAGAACGTTTATGTGTAACTCCGCACTGGCGTGTGATTTGGTGATACAATCCTTCAAATGGGACGTAACAATGGATAGAGGTTTCTAGATGGCGGTACGTCTACTCGCCTGTATCCGAAAAAAAAGTGCGTTTTTGTATTAACACTGCGCACATTATGAAGGAGAGTATTGAACAAGAAATTATAAACAGAATTACGAAGCGTAGAAGTACAATGTTACACCTAATACACCCGCATCTAAATACCCGCAGATAAGAGTTCTCATCTCCTTTAAACTGCTTACACGTAACCGTCTATGGCTGTGCACGATCTCACATATTATATGCAGGAGGCAATCACCGTGTGAACATATTTCGAGTGTGAAGTCGTGTTCGTGCAAATGACGATTGCGGCAATTGGTGTGCAGCTGTGCAAGAGGTGAGCAGCTTCCACACGTACACTCTTAAAAATGAACTCCACCGCATAGCACTCTCCTAGCCAACTATCATCCCGAGTGATATCGTTGTCTGCCCTGATTTGTAGAAAACGGGAGGCGTGCCCCTTTTTTGTGACACTTATGCTGTTCATAATTCTCACAAAAAAGACGTACGCCTCCTGTTTTCTACAAATCAGGGCAGACAACGATATCATTGGAGACGATGGTTGGCTAGGGGGTGCAATGCGGTGAAGTTCATTTCTAAGAGTGTACGTAACGCGTTGGTACAGCTCAGCACAATGTAAGGAAAAAATGAGCGAAACGGGAAGTAATTGCAGCTTATACTCCCCTACATCGGAATTACTCCCCGTTTTAGTCCCCTAACTCTGTAATTTACTCCCCACGACTGCAATAGTTACTGAGCTTCGCAAATGGTCTCCTGAGTGCAACAGTTTGTACGTAAACATACGCTCTTTTTGAATTTGATAGAATAAGGCTATATAACTTAGCTAACCTAACAATTTTCCACCCATACAGAGGAAGAAATAACAAACAACAACTTTATTTTGACTTTGGTGTCAGAACACCTATAGATGTTGTTTCAGAACAGAAGAAAGAACACCTATAGGCGTTCTTACTTCGCAAACTGCGCCCAATGCAGGACGCAAAGGTTTCGTATCACTCGACATGTCACGGCTGACGGTTTAATTCGAAGCATTTTAATTCATGCGCATGATTTATGTACCTGGGACTGTTAGAACACAGCGTGAAATGTAGTCCCCACCCTGTGACACTCATTTAGCCCCATGCATTGTAGCAATGCATTTACACCCCAAACGGACTAAAATTACTCCTTGTTTTCTTAGAATATGGGCACGCTTAATACTATATGGTCGATGTTAACTAAAGATGTCAATATGCATACGTAAACTGTGAGGACTAGTTTCCCATTAACGGAAATAGATTATGCTGCAATTTCACTCCGTATTTTTTTTACACCTTTTGTAAAAGGAAGTGGGGGGGGGGTTCTTTTTTATTTTCAAACGAACGCTCTTTTTATCCCGCAGGCTCAACTAAGAAATGTACGAGTAATAACAGTGTTGAAGAATTGACACAGTGTTTTAATTCGAATGCATTCCCCCTAAAACGGTGTTTTCTGCAGAGTATATGCATTCGAAATTATACATTCTGTTGAAAGCAGCATTCTGAGGGGTTGTTTTACAAAACGCCTGTCTCTACGGTGTGACACTTAATACACCACATAGGTGTGTGTCATAGAACAAAATATTTGCACTCGAAGTATGCAAAAAAACATAAAAAAATATAGGTACATCCTGGTACAGATTGTGTCTTTCTGGACTGGGCTCAATAATTTCATCATTGCGGACCAGCCTCATGTCGAAAGATGACATCGACACTCTTCACGACTGGCGCAACTCCTCAGGAGGAGCCTCCAAAATTTCCCGTCGGTCGTGTCTTGGCCCGGGGCCAACTGGAACGGATCGCGGCCGATGGCGGAGAAGGAGAAGGGAGCTATGTAGCTGTGTTTGTCCTCTCGCCTAAGAGAGACTTTCTGGGAGAACAGCGAGCGATGGAGTCGTCGCGTATGTTTTAGTATCACTGGTATCACTTTTTTCACGCGTCAAAGTACTTAAAAGCGGCAGAGCGTCGTGAAGGATGTGTCGGTGACGATTCCAGGTGGCAGGGTCTCTATGCAGCTTAATAGTTCGGCTGATAACCGAGCAGTAGCTGCAGAAGGCGACTGCGTTAAAGCGTGCTCGAGCGCTGCTCAAGTCGGCGTCGAAATGCACGACGAATCAACAGGCCCAATTTACACGTTCCACGTTTTGAATACGATGAAGTTGTACAGTTTTTAGAGCCATACGACGCACTCTCGGGAAAAAAAGGGTGGAGCAGTTACACCTTTTAGGAGGTAATAGTTGTCGCATATGTTGTGCCTAAAAGGTTGCAAAATTCTACCTGTTACCTACGAATGATAGGATTACCGCTTCTGATTCAGTGAGCGAGGGAGGCGTACGCCCTTTTGTAGCAATTCGGATATATGATAATTGCTTTTACGACCCTTTTACATCCTTTATCAGAAGCTATGTTGACCTATAGGTGGTAACTATAGAAGTTACAACCTTTTCACACCCTTTTTTCTTAGAGTAGGCAAGCGTATCGAATCGTGTCGGAACCGGAGAGAAGTCTATACGCCACCGTTTACATGGATGTGTATGGAGCCCAGACCGAAGATGGCGCCACGCCGTGTCATATTGGAAAGTTATAGGCGCATCCGCAAATACTGCCGTTTCGTTACCTTTGCATTCGCACCGAACGCTAAAATGTCTCAAACGTAGCGTCTACGCCACATTTCCAAGCGCACTTCAGAATGAATGGTACAAGGTTGCAAGCTCTGCCCCTCTACGGCCCCGCTGCTTCTGTCAGTGCAGAATAACCTACGTATCCAAAATGGAGCGTGGCTGAGAACTGAGAACTCTCCAATACCGCCATTTTGTCATCCCGACTAGGAGTAGCAGACGACACGGCTAGTCCGCAGCCGGACGCAACATCCCATAATCCTCTCTTCCGTCGATGCGCGTCGCAAATTTACATACACAATCTGAATGCGCACCCACCGTCTCGATCCACGTCTGTTTAGCGGTTCGAATCGAATACGCTCTCCTCTCGGGACGACCCGTTTACATAGGTGGATTCGATTGGACCGCTGTATACGCTACGCTTGTGTCGTATTGATGTAAATGCGACTCATGAGTACGAGGGCCCGAGGACCCACACGGCACCACGGCACTACACTGCGAGGCCCAATACAATGGCTCCACTTCGTGTGGGAGTGATTAGAAATTATAGGTTCAGGTATTCTTGTTCAGTCAAAGTCGAGCAAGTCATTGTAAAACAGTGTTGTGCTCATCGTCTATCCCAAGTTACTCGCTCACCTTTCCTAAGGATAAGGTATGAAGGATGGTGATGTCCGAGGTGCATGGATAATTTTTTCCTGGGAAGAGCCTTATTTCACGAATGCCTCTACCGCCTTTCTTCTTCTCCTTTCATTCCTTTTTCTTGCAAATGCGACGACACGACGGCGTGTACTTCTCAGTCTTGACCTTTATGCCGCTATGCCAGAGCATATGGATTTCTCTCTCTCTCTCTCTCTCTTTCTTTCTTTTCTTTTTCTTCTTCTCGAGGTACCTTATTCTCACATGCTTCTACGGCAACGGCTTTCGTTCTTTCCTTTTTCCGTTTTGGAAATAACCGCTACGCCAAGGCGTGTGCTTTTCTAGACTTTGAAGCTGACATTCAAGGCACGTGGCTTTTCTTTTGTTTTTGTGGAAATGCATTATTTCTTAAAAACCTCTACAGGTTTGGTTGTCGGTGCTATACAGTTTTGTAGCAACTAATAGCACGCGACCTTTTTCTTTTATTTTTTATTTTTTGGCAAAGACATATTTCTTCTCTTCTCCTGTTCCCTCAGAACGTCAACGCCCATCGCGTTCACATCTCTACCGATTTTATGGAAATACGTTCACACGAAGCGAAGTAGTTTTCTTGACGCATTGTCTATACTCTTTCTCTCCCTTTAGTGCATACAAATCTACTTGAAACTACGCCGTCCACTTCGTGTCTTATCGGACCCAAACATGCGTTCTCACGTCACAGTGATACATACAGAGCGAATTTTTAGACACTAGCAGGTAGCGCTCTTCGACGCCATCTTCTCTCCCTCAAACACTAGGTGCCGTCTCAGCGGCGAAATACAAATAAAGAAAAAATGGAGGCTTTGATGGAGCCGGTGCTACCATCTGCTCCATAACGCTTGGTGTGTGTTAGCAGTGAACATGAGTTCAATTCACATCCCTGGGCCTTTCCTTGTTCTTTTTTTTTTTCACATAAAACATATCCCCCGCCCCTCCTGGGCGGCTCAGTTCGCGCAATGCACGGGAGCAATTAGTTTAGGTTAGGTTTACAATAAGAAAAACAAACAGATGCTGGCTCCTATGCAACAGCAATCTTTCAGCTGAACTTGGCCACTCAAAAACCTGCAAACAACCACTGCACGGAATGATATGTATCACTCCTGATTTGCTTGAAGTGACAGTGCGTCTGGTGCCAATTAACATAACTATACATAAGTGTCACAAACAGCAACAGCAAATGTAATGATGATGATGGTGGTGGTGGTGGTGGTGGTGGCGATGATGATGAAACGGGAAATTCGCCATCTGAGTTGTGGCCCACTACCTCAATACCGGCGAGGCGGTATACAAGACAAACATGACAGTGCATTACGACGCATATTAGCACATAAGCATGCATAGCGAAGCGAAGCACAGCATACGTATAAGCATGACGATGGATGAGGGCTACGAAAAGGATAACGTTACCGGGGGGGGGGGGGGGGGAGTAATGTCGGTATTGGATTAACAGAGCGTGGAGCAATTAGTGTCCTGTTACAGAAGTCCTAGACTGTAGAAACACAGTAGTAGGTGGGGGATGATATGATACG
This sequence comes from Ornithodoros turicata, assembly GCF_037126465.1. Lineage (NCBI taxonomy): Eukaryota > Metazoa > Arthropoda > Arachnida > Ixodida > Argasidae > Ornithodoros > Ornithodoros turicata. The sequence goes on from NC_088203.1 coordinate 82,637,384, forward strand.
ATATGATATGTTGAATTAATAATGGTCGAAAGTCAAGTTAGGTGCGTGGACAGACGTGAAAAACGTAACTTCATCGTATAATATGCTCAGTACCAATCGTCACTCAGAGTGAGCAATTTCGTTATCTTTCCGCGTTTGTTAAAAATAGGAAGCACACACCTTTTTGTATCAATTTGTATGTATCGTTAATTGATACAAAAAAGCGTATACACGTCCGATGTTCAAGAGGAACGAGAACGATAGCATTCCGAATGACGCCTGCTGACGAGCGTGTTATGCTGTGAAGTTCTGTTTTGATAAAAACAAAACGTGACAGCATAACACGCTCCTAGCCAACCATCGTCCGGAATGACAGCGTTTCCTTTCTGCGACACTTACATATGTAGTTATGTTAACTGTCACAAAAAGGTAGACCCACGCTTTCCGCAAACGAGGAATGAGAACGGTATATCATTCTGTGCAATGATTGACCTTCGGCGTACCATCTGGTAAGCTCTGCGCTCTAAAAACAGAACGTCACTACATACAGGGTGTCCCAGAAAACGTGTCATTGAATTATAATAAAAAAACTACACCACCTAGAGTCATGCGGTCAATGGCATTTGTTCTTACTGGGTTTTTGCCACCTCCTCGTGTGAAAGTCGTGTAACGTAAATTTAATTATGTAAATTTTTGCGAGCTTAAGTCGGAAATTTGCCTAGTAAAGGTCACTGTTTTACCCCACCAATGTGAAGAGCGTGTCTAATTTAGTCAAATTAATGATAATTGACAGGGATATTCAGAAGCTATCCCATCGGAAAAAATAGCCGAACATCATGCTCTACGGAGGTCGCACAGAATAGCGCACGATGAATTTTGCAGCGCAATCTTTGTCAGTCCGACGAAAGGAGGTTGGAAATCCAGCCCTCCCCGACATCGCAGAAAGAGATAAAACAGGCACGGCTTATCACGTCCGACTTTCGCTGGGATAATGCTTTCCCTCTCCCAATTTTAGGAACTGTTACTTCTTGTACTATCACTCTGTGGGCTGGCTTCGGAACCTCCTTTCGTCGCACTGCGAGCGATTGCGCTCAAAAAGTCATCGCGCGCTATGGTCCGGTGCTCCGAAAAGCATGATATTCGGCTATTTTTTCCGATGGGATAGCTCGTGCGTATCACTGTGAATTATCATGAATTTGAGTGAATTCGGCACGCTCTACATATTGGTGGGGTAAAAAAGTGACCTTCACTTGGCAAATTTCCGAGTTGAGCTCGCAAATATTTACATAATTAAACTTGGAGTACATGACATTCACATTAGGAGGTGGCAAAAACCTAATGAGAACAAATGCTGTTGACCGCATGATTCTAGGTGGCGTAGTTTTTTTATTATAATTCAATGACACGTTTTCTGGGACACCCTGTATACTACGCTCTCAGCAAACCATTATCCCGAATGACATCGTTCTGTCTCATGATTAGATAAAAACGGGACGCGTACGCCTTCTTGTGCCATCTTATGTATATGTTAGCTGTTATCTTATATAGGGCGCACGCCCGTCTTGTTTTGCTTTGAGCAAACGCCCCCCCCCCCCCCCCCCCACACCCACCCACGGCGCTTTCCACAAATCGGGAGTCATAACGGTATCACTCTGTGCAATGGTTGACCTTCACCGCATTGTGCGCTGCGCGCCAACCATTACTACACTCTTAAAAATGTGTTTCACCACATAGCACGCTCCTAGCCAACCACTGTCCCGAATGAATGATGGTTGGCTAGGAGCGTGCTATGTGGTGAAACAAATTTTTACGGGACAACGGCGAGCCCTTTCACCATCACCACCCCCACCACCTAGTTTTTACGGGTGTCAGTATCGTTCATCCTGCTATGCCTCACTTTGAAATACTCGACTCGCTTCTCCGCCCCCGCCCCCCCCCCCCCCCCGCTTTTTTTTTTTTTTTTTTTTGTTGCTATAGTCGTGACGATGCCCACACTCTAAAAGCAGAACTTCACCGCGTAGCACGTAGTGCGCCAATCATTGCCGCGGATGATAGGGTTATCGCTATTGGTTCGAGGAGAGACGGAGGTGTACGCCTTTACACAGAATGACATCATTCTGTGTCCCGATTTGTTCTTTTTAAGTGTTGAGAGAGGCCAGCCAATATTTGGCTTGCTACTCTTCAAAAAAGAAAAAGGAAGGGTTCACCCGGTCCCGATGTGTTCAGTTCAGCGGTAGGCGCCTAGCTGGGACATGCATAACGTGTCCCAGATAGGCGCCTCCTCCAATTTTCAACAAATCAAGACACAGGATGATATAATTCGGAATGATGATTGGCTAGGAGCGTGTTATGTGATGAAGTAAAAACAGAGCTTCACCGCATAGCACGCCGTGCGCCAACCATTACCACGAATGATAGGGTTATCGCTTCTGATTCGAGGAGAGAGAGGGACGTACGCCTTTTTGTGGCAATTTGGATACATGGTAATTGTCACAAAAAGGCGTACGCCTCCCTCTTTCCTCGAGTCAAAAGCGATAACCCTATCAATCGCGGCAATGGTTGGCGCACAGCATGCAATGCGGCGAAGTTCTGTTTTTAGAGTGTAGCAATCGTTGGCGCGCAGCGTGCTATGTGGTGAAGGTCAGCCAAACTAATTTTTAACAGTATTCGATTGATAGGGTTATCGCTTATGAATAGCGTTTATGAGTGATAGGTTATTCGAAGAGAAAGGAGTGTGTACGCCTTTTTGTATCATATATCCGAATGACACAAAAGGGCGTACGCCCCCTCTCCCTTCGAATCAAAAGCGATAACCCTATCATTCGCGGCAATGGTTGATGTACAGCGTGCTGTGCGGTGAAGTTCTGTATTTGAGTGAAAACAACACAGAAAAAATCGCTGACGGAAGCGTCGTACCTCTCAATCCTCTACGGCCCCCACACGCACACTTTCTGGGTAACATCCCATCTTAAACATCCCGTGTCATCATCACTTCTTCATTTATTGTTGTTGTTGTTCTGGGTAACGCGTGGCAATTGAAATTGCAAAGCAGGAACTCTGATATTCAACGTAGCAATCAACCACACGAAAGACTGAGAGACAGAGAGACGAAGAAATAACCAAACGAACAACGATCCATCCCGCGAGCCAATATCGCCCAGCCAGCATTGCTCGCTTTTATACACCCAAACAAGCGGTTTTCTTCCTTTTGTGCTGCCTGTGCACTATTGAACTCCCCGTACCCGTTGTGCATCAGATCTCGTCCTTGCCCTTATCGGCATATACGAAGGGTGTTAATCCGATTTGGACGTCCAAAGAGAGCTCCCTCGACAGCTGCTTTGCAAGGCAAAAGCGTACTCACTCGCCTGACGACCAACGGGGAACTTGCCATGCAAGAGGAGCGCGCAAACAGGCCAGCTCAGCTGCCAAGGACGAGCTTGGTGTTTTTCTTCTTTGGGTTAACGCGCGAGGATGGAAGGTATACGCACTTCCGCAGAGCCTCAACGTAAATACTTTCTCTGCCTACGCAGTGTGTACGCAGGGGAATGCGGGTGCCATTCAGTCTGATATTATAGGACGCGGACTGTTCTATTTTATTTGTTGTGTAGCCGCTCTTCCTATCACGTGCGGACAGGCGACCGAGGCTAGGCTGTAAGACAACAGTCCTGAGTTATTTTACTCCTGTTCTGGTCTATATACCATACATTGCTATAACTGTTAGACCGTTCCGGCACTAATGCGTGGGAATAGACTAGAAGCTGTAATTGTACTCGAATGGACCGTCTTCCTGGCGGCGGGAGACGACATGATGAGAAAACGACGAAGCAACGATGGCAAATTAACGCAATGTGGGCGTGGCTGGCTTTTTTTTAGGATATAGCAGAACAACATCTGTTTTGAATGGTATAGCTTCCTCCTATCTAAGCACACAACACATGATGCACCCCAAAAAAACACACGAAAACTTGTTAAGGCATATTCATAACACGCCATGTTTTCATGCCAACTATCTAGTGTTGTACGTATCGCCGTTACAGTAATCAATACTTTTTCGGAGTGCGTATCGGCGATACTTTTTAAAATCAGTATCGGAAACGTATTTTCGTTACAAATTTATGGTAACGCGATATCGGTATCGTTACCGATACCGATACTTTTTAGTGCCCCACCAGTTCTTCATCTACCATATTTCTCACTCTTATTCATTGTCGATGGTCCTCCTAACCATGGACAAGAAGCCCGTGAACACACCTACGTGCTCCGTAACCAGAATTATGAAGTTATACCGAACACATGTTCACTGTTTTTCTTTGAAACTGGAGGAAATAACCACGCTGTGTTCAAGAAAATAACTGAGATCAACGAACAGAGGTCAAGTCTTTGACAGTGCCCTCTGGATTCCTATCCAGATAGTGGATTCCACTATTAGCTGCCGTGTCCCACTGAGTCACGTTCACATACGGTGCTGCATTGTTGACTTCGGATAGGATTCCTTGGGCATTGGACTCCCCGGTATGTGTGGGCCTGACACTAACGTAATTGCCACACTGGCGTCTGTCAGCTGCGGGAAAGATCACGGCCTGCAAGGATCACTGAAGACGGGTTCCAGAACCAGCTATTGATAAAAGCACGGTCCGTGCTAACCGTGATAAAAGTTTAGCAAAACCATGATAAAAAAAAAGCATAACGTGTCCGAGCCACATATGAAATATGCTTTAGCTTTACTGCAAAACATTTGACGTAAGCGATATTTCCATGTTGCATCATCTTCATATTTCAAACACAAGTATCGCGAAAAGTATTTCGTTACTTTTTTTCAGTAACGGTAGCGATACTCCGTTACTTTAAAAACGAGGCATCGGTACTTTTTTCTCAAGTAGCGAGTATCGGTATCGCGATACCATATCTGGGTAACTGATGGTACAACACTGCAACTATCATGGCGACACTCGTACAGTTCGGCGCAACAGAGTACATGCATTGCGAACAGCTTCATAGCGCATGCGCACAGACCGGCACAGAGAAAGATGTTAGAGACGGAGGGCTTGACACTGAGTTCTTCGTCGTCATCTACACGGAACCATCCTCCTTCATGCGCCTAACAGCGCAAATGCAAAGCTCCCGCTTCATTCCGTGATGCCTTTATATTAGGAAACGGAAGAACCGTACGCCGACATTTATGCCTGCCATGTTTCGGCAGCTGATACATTATAGGCATTGCGAGAAAAAGCTTCGCCAACTCGCATCACAGCCTACAGCATGTTTTCATGTCAACAAACATGACAGCCGCTGCCAGAAGTGGCTGGGCATGCGCATACGTGTACCCAGAAATGGTCTATTGTTAGTTATTTTTCTGCTGCTGCTTCTTCCTCGAGTGTATAGTTATACGCGCTTGAGTTTCACATGAGCCTTGTATGCGTACAGTTGAATCGCTAACTTGAAGAAACAAGAAAAAAAGAGAAGTGTTATTGTTATTTACCGCATTTATTCTTGACACATGATTCTGTAGTCATGGACCAGAGAGAAAACCAGCAAAGGTGCGGTTTAGGTTGGTTCGTATAAAGGAAAACAAAAAATATAATAATATGGAGTGGTTGGCCCGAACCTACACCGGGTCAAATTGCGTTTTAACCTATTCATCTCCTTGGTTTCCTCTCATTGATTTCCTCTGTTTTGAAGACTTTCTTTTCGAAACAATTTTCGAAGCGTATACGAAGAGGGGAGTCAAGTCCTGTAGATCACATGATCACACGAAGACTTTCTCGAAAAAATTTTCGAGAAAGTCTTCGTTGTCCACCACAATCCAACATATCAATTTTGTTAACATTATGGATATGGTGATATGGTGAGCTTCAGGTAGCACAATGGTGACGACACTGACACGCCAAATTCAAAGTCACATATACGCAGCCTGCTGCCGTTAAAAGTAAGTCCAAAGCCTAATCATTATTGCAAAAGAATTTGACTGACGTTGTCAGCGATGCCAGCAACCGGGAATGTACAAAGCGCAAAGCACAAAATGTTGTGAACAACAACATCAGTTAAATTATGAATGATGATGTCACGGGGGAATTTCGTGAGACGCTTTTGATGTACTCTTAAAACGGGGCTTCATAACACGCTGAAGACAACAGAGAGACAGACAACGGAATTTCTCACTCTTCATTTGTGGGGAAGGTCGCGTGATTTCTGTGAAAATTTAGATACCTGTGTATTGGCCCTGGACCACCTCGGGTTTCCAATCGGAAGACGCTCAAAGCCACCGAGCCTGCCTGCCTTTAACGCCACCTAGGTACAGAAGGCCTGCTCATTGCTTCCTCTTTTTCCTTCGCTACGTGGACATGTAAAGTAAGAATTCGTCTGCTACTGCAATTGGCCGTTCTGCGAATTAAAGAACTCGCAATTGGAACCTGTACAGCTGAATATGTAGACAAAACGTGCAACACGCTTTTCAAAAAATCAGTTTTGAGAAAGGAATGAGACCGTTTTGCGCTTTATTTCCAAGTTTTCTCTTTTGGTATGCGAGGACGTTCAATCATTGCTCGCAGACGACGGTTGTTCGTCTTCATGACCACGACCTTCGAAAACATTTTTGTCATGGGCTGCCGCTGTTGAAAACACGATCCTGATTGGCTGACTATTAGTTGCTACGCCACGTCGACAAGTAAGCAGACTGGGAGGTACCCGGGTTCGAATCCCGGTGCCGGCTGTGCTGTCTGGGGCTCAGACGCTTTCAGACATATGTCAGTACAGTTCCCTTAGAAGTCGGCCCAGGACGCGCATCTCCCGGGGCGTCAGTCGTGACGTTGCCGACATCTCTGAGGCCGACAACGCCGAGCCGTTTCACCACCACCGCTACCGACGAGTAAGCAGGTTTTCTGTATCTAGGTGGTGTTGCTACTTCACTCTCTCATCTCATCGTCACTTGTCACCATTTAATCATCGCATACTGGTGCAGTCGTGACGATGCCCGCATTTTTGAGACCAAAAACGGCAGGCTATTTCCTCCTCCACCGCCACCTTGTGAAAATTATCAGCAACTGCATAAGTGTTCGAAAAAGGTGTTACGCGCATCATTTTCAACAAATATCGGGACAGAAAGATATCATTCGGGGCGATGGTCGACTAGGAGCGTGCTATACGGTGAAGTTCGGTTGTTACAATGTACAGTAAAGTTAACTGTAACAGTGTGTCACGCGGCGCAGTGCACGTTATGGAGATAAATTCTGTTTTTGGAGCGCGTGCACTGAAAAGTCAACTTAGTGGGTTCGTGTACGTTGGCTACAGGCGTAACAGTTGACGTTGTGCGTTCTTAATGTGAACGGTCTTGTCAATATAAGTTACCTACCCCAATCTAAGCCACTCACCCTTACTAAGCATATTTTGTCGGTGTTGCTGCCCGCATGTGGTGGCCGAGTGAAGAAAAAGAGAGAGAAGAAGGAAGAAGCATTCTACCCTAAGATTTATTTTTTATTTTTTTCAGACATTCATTACAGCTTGCTGCCGCAATTTGTTCAACGCTAAATCGAACCAACGGATAGGAAATCGGATAGGAGAATTGATCCTGGTGTTAATTACCGCGTGCAATCGAAATAGTAACACCTTAGACCTCTAATCGTATCATACACCACAAAACGTGCACCACCCACACAAACAATGTCGTGTACAACGATGCCGTGTACAACGATGCCGCATCGTACAGTAGCGGAATATGTGACGCTTTCCTTTTTGACATTGCATATATAGACTCGAAAGAGCTCTAACAATCCGTAAACGCGCGACGTTGTTGTCGATTCTGCCCTTTCGTGCGCTATAAGTGACTCGGTCGTCCTTCGAATCAATTTCCTTTCCGCACGCCAACGGACACTTTGCCCGCTACCATAAGGAAACGGAGTCTTTCGCGATGTTGTTACGACATTTTTCGACACCCAGCGTCTTCGTCCTATACGTGATGTCAACCTCACTATCCAATTACGAGTCTGACAGCTGGGTAATCCGAACGAAAATAATTATATTCCTCCAGACGTGACAGCTTGAAGTTCCGCTGGGTGCACAGGGCTGCAATGTACCCTCATGCGTTAAGCTGGGCGCGCAATCAAGGTGAGCTCGGGTTGCTGTTCTTCAGTCACGCCCGCTACCGAAACACGAACCCCCGAGGAAGTTCTTGAAATGAGCACGCGTATCGCCGTGGCAGCTGCGCATTTTTAAACGGTCGCGAACGTGCCCTGCTGCTGCTTCGGGAATGTTCGCATGTCGTTCGCTGCAATATGTGCATTCTGTGTTTTGCCTGCGGGCAAAATAAAGTTGGGGAGTTGCGAACTTGTTTTCTTACACAGATTTTAACACACAACCTCACCCCATACTACGCTCCTCCGTCGTTCTGGATTATGTTGTTCAAAATGGGAGGCGTACGCCTTTTTATAACACTTATACACACTCTTAAAAATGAACTTCACCGCATAGCACACTCTTAGCCAACCATCATCTCAAATGATAATGTTATCTACCCTGGAATATGCCGCAAGGAATATTATTATCTTTCTTTTTTAACGCTTTTCGTATAATATAATGGAGCTTCCTTTCGTCGTTATTATATATAGGGCATGGAAGTTGTCCCCTTTCGTTTTAAGATTTACATGTACTTGTAGCGAGAACCAAGAGTGTAGCCTAACTCACACTCTGATCCCCGATACTGATGGGACGGAGGCACACTGTAGGTGAGAGGTGCACTAGAGTGGTCTTACCGCTAGGCCCGTTTCTTGAAGAAAGCGCACGAGGCCGCGAGTTTTTCGACCTTTCGAGACCTTGGGGGAAGAGGACGTCTGTCAGTGTACCAGGCCTGGCGTGGGGAAAGCGTACGCCCCCTGTTTTCAACAAATCAGGGGAGAGAATGATGTCATTCGAGATGATGGTTGGTTAGGAGGTGAAGTTACTGCCATTCCGTTTAATGACCCATGCCCATGAAGCAGCCCTTCCTTCGTATTCTACCCTCTCTTCTGGCGTTTTACTAACTCACGTATATTCAGTTTGAGAGAGACATCGCTTCGATATTCGAAAAACGCGAATATGCGCGCACGGCCCCAGCTATAACGTTGAACACACTTTAGATCCTGTACAGTTCAAAGTTACCGATGAACTTGCTGGTCGCGAAAGACGTGTGGCAATAAATTTAGCATTTTGGGGAGGTCGTCTGTCTCGCTTCTTCTCATAGCTTCATCGGGTTCTTTCCTGACACCCGTCCAAGAGCCGAGCTTGGTACATGCCAAGCCCCTTTAAATAAATAAGACTCCAGGGAATCCGGCCGGCAAGGAGATCAACAAGGGCGACAGAATAACGCAATCCGTGTTCGCTCGGAACATCTTATATACACTTGTGCGTTCATAACGCATAGATATGCACGGTCTGTAAGAAGCTCGAAAGGGAAGATTTTTATTTTTTGTTTCTCTCTTACAACCGCTCGAAACATCCTTGAACGGCTCAGAAAATTTCTCTCGATCGATTTTATAATCTCGTTCCCGCATGCACTAACAAGCCGCAAGGAATGTTATTATCTTTCTTTTTTTAACGCTTTTCGTATAATAATTGAGCTTCCTTTCGTCGTTATTAGGGCATGGAAGTTGTCCCCTTTCGTTTTAAGATTTACATGTATACTTGTAGCAAGAACCAAGAGTGTAGCCTAACCCACACTCTTAAAAATGAACTTCACCGCATAGCACGCTCCTAGCCAGTCATAATCTCAAATGATAGCGTAATCTGCCTTGATTTGTTGAAATCGGGAGGCGTACGCCTTTTCTGTGACAATTACGAACAGCATAAGTGTCACAAAAAAGGCGTACGCCTCCCACTTCCAACAAATCAGGGCAGATTACGATATCATTTGAGATTATGACTGGCTAGGAGCGTGCTATGCGGTGAAGTTCATTTTTAAGAGTGCAGCCAATCGTGTAATCATTTGTTTGTTTTACATTTCCCTCATGGTGTTTTTTTTATGCATGTTAATGATTTCCTCAAAAATATAGTGAACTAGAGAGGTCCATGTACATTTCTTTGCATAGTGTCTCGCGTGAAAGTGCGCCTGCTTCGAGAATGATGTCATCATTCTATTCTCACGAAGTTATCGCTGGTCCGATCGGAAGTGGCGAGCGAGGGCCATTGCTATTAATGGGGCGCGACACCCTTGAGCCTCCGTGCGACTCGCCATACATTTTTAAAGCCGTATAGATAGCGCCAAGAGAAATTGTTCCTAAACGACCACCAGAATGCGTTAGTGTTGTCAGCGTTTTCCAATGATAGGCAAGCCAGAGCGATGTGCAGGATACGTAGACAACACAACAATCAGCCTTCTATCTGAGCCTTCGTGTTGTCTTGTTTACGTGCCTTGCCCATCGCTCAGGCTTGTCTATCACGGAGTTTATCGACCAGCTAGCCTGCACCTAATCTTGCTTCCATGATCCTCGGTGCTAATTCCAGTGTGTGTCTCTCTCTCTTTCTCTCTTCGTTTTATCCTCTTTTTGTTCTGTATAGTACAGCCTCCCGAATACACCTCACTCGTACCGTGAACAGCTCGTACCTGCACACTAAAAACAATGCTTCACCGCATAGCACCGTGTGCGCCAACCATTGCAACGAACGAAAGGGTTATCGCTTTTGATTTGAGGAGAGAGAGGGGCGTACGCCTTTTTGTGGCAATTTTGGGTATATGGAAATTGCCACAAAAAGTCGTACGCCTCCCTCTCTCCTCGAATCAAAAGCGATAACCCTATAGACAGTGGCAATGGTTGGCGCATAGCGTGCTATGCGGTGAGGTTCTGTTTTTAGAATGTATAATCAGTGACAACAAAAGTCCTACACTTGACCCTGCCCCCACACAAGAATCGCTCCGCGCGCGCGAATGTAGTGCGGCGCGGCCAAGTGGAGACTGGGGAGAGAGAGAGTGAGCCGACACTACACCGCGAAGCGGGGGCGTCGTGCAAAGGCTAGAAGCCAATCGCAGGAGCCTTCCACGGATGAGTGGGCGGTCCCAATTGTAGGAATTAAGTTGTCACTCACTATAGTTGATTTCACTTCATCCTCATATCACTCGCCTAATCTCGTGTAGTGAGGGTACTGTACTCCAGCGGTGAAGCACCATGTCATTGATATCATCTGTTCGGTGATGTTGTTGGTTCGCGTGTATATTGTCTGGGGCGGTAAATTTCATGGATTCCCAAAGCTTATGCCCTAGCCACACACTCTTAGATATGAACTTCATCGCATAACATGCCCCTATAGGTAGGTTTCACCTACGTCACGTTGTGACGTGGCAGTGACGTGGCATGCTCGTGAGCTCCTCCCACTGATGGTCACTTTTTGCGATAACGGCATTGAAAGGTGATAAACTGCGCCATTTTTCAATGCAACAACCATAGCGTTCATAAAAGAAAATGTGAGAACGACAATGACGAAGTGTCTTCGCAATAAAAGAAGGGTACGGAGGGTACGGAAGGGTACCGGATTTCAAACCACCATTCAAGGCTTTGTTTTCGAGCAAAGGCTAGGTAATCTCGGCAGCTGCGCCGAAAAAGTGACCACCACGGCACCACCATGGCGGCCAAACGCGTTCGTTTGACGTCATGTGAAAACACCCTATAGCCAACCATCATTTGGAAGGATGTCGTTATCTGTATCTGCCCTCATTTGTTGGACAAGGTTGACGCGTACTCCTCCCGTTATCAACAGATCAGGGCAGATAACGATATTATTCGAGATGATGGTTGGCTAGGAGCAGGCTATGCAGTGAAATTCATTTTTAAGAGTACGGAATGGCAGCAACTTTACCTCCTAACCAACCATCATCTCGAATGACATCGTTCTCTTCCTGATTTGCTGAAAACAGGAGGTGTACGCCTTTTTTTTTTGTGACAATTATGTCGGACATAATTGCAACAGAAAAGGCGTGCGCCTCCTGTTTTCAACAAATCAAGGCCGAGAACATTGTCATTCGGGATGATGGTTGGCTAAGAGAGTGCTATGTGGTGAAGTTCATTTTTGTGTTTGTGGCTTTTCTTCTTTTTCCTTTCAACGGAATAGTAAGCCGACCTACGCCTGAATAGCCTTTCCTCCCTTTCTTTTTCAACAAACATATCCCCCCCCCCAAAAAAAAACGCGTGCCTCAGGAGCGAATGATCTTCGCCGATGGAAACTCAGTGGTGGTGGTTGTGATGATGAACACCTGCCCCAACCATCTCCATCGCTCCAAAGCACGTGGCCTTCTGACGTGGATTAAGCGCTGCCCTCCCTGCGCTCCCGATCGGCGCGGTTTCGGCTCATTGGCATAGCAAAATTCGGCTGTGGATCTTTTAACGCACGTGCGCGTTTCAATATTGTTTTTTTTAATCGAATGACTTTCAACGAGGATTGTCTCCCATTCTGCTGTCTTGCTTTTGCTCGAAATCCCATAACTAAAGCTTTAATTGACGTATTTTAGGTAATAGTCAGTTGTAGTTACATACTATCTTCGAGAGGATGTTCTCCTGGCCGTATATAACTCAACTCAAGTAAAATAAAAAACGCACCCGTGTAGCTTTCACAGCTTCTTTTTTAATATAAAAACTCGGATAAAAATGAACACCTCTACAGACGCACTTTCGTCGTGGTCCTTAGGTACCGTTCTACAGCGCTAAGGTAATGATAAAAAATCAATTTCCTGCTCGCGTAATCATGTGATCAGTCACAAAATTAATATGCCTCGAATGGAAATTTTAGCATCCTCACTGAGCACTACAAAAATTTCTACATTTAACCAATACCAGAAGGACGTCGTCTACAATGAACTCCTGCACGACTTTTTATTTTTATTATTCTTGTCAGCTATGGTTAATGGCCCTAAACACGTTGCATAAACGAGTCTCTACAGAATCCCCTGTCCTGCGTGGTTGTAGAAACAAGGATGACAGGTGAACGACCCCTTTGATCAACAAAGTTGCGTCTTTCTGGTGCTTCTTTGGCAAGCGTCCGACAACGATGATGACGCTTAAACGAAGTGCCGAACGCGTCTCGCCTATCCAGCTGGTGCCGTTCTGACAAGAGATAGCTTAAAACGACAGCTCGCATTGCAAGAACCAAAGCGAAAGTACTGGGCGAATAGCCTGCGATTCATGGTCAGGGTGCACAGCAGAGATCTGGTCTTTTCAGACGTTTTTTTTTTTTTCTTTCCTTTTTCTTTTTGCTCTACTAGACTTGGAGCAGCTCGTCCCTCGGCGAGCTTGCTCACATATCCATTTTTTGTTCTCCTACCATCATCATCATCATCATCATCCAAAAGCGAGTGTCGCATGGTAGATTCAATCCGATCAAAAGTGGCATCGATATACCAGTATCCGACGTCGCTACGAGCGTGCTATGCGGCGAAGCTCTGTCATCTATCTACAGTACAGAAGCTATCATAGAGTTTTGCACAACGCATGATAAGGCAAGGAAAAGGCATCTTCCACAAGTGGGCAAAATAACCATTTGCGTGTTAAAGGAACTATGACCTCTACCGAGCTAGCCCGCCGACTGTGTCGGCTCCAAACGGCGATTTTAACTTGTTGGCTACGACACCTTTTGTATCGATGAATCTGATAGGACCGTATCTACACTCTAAAAACAAAGCTTCATCGCATAGCACGCTGTGCGCCAACCATTGCCGCGAATGATAGGGTTATCCCTTTTTATTCGAGGAGAGAGGGAGGCGTGCGCCTTTTTGTGGCAATTGCCATGTATCCAAATTGCCACAAAAAGGCGCACGCCTCCCTCTCTCCTCGAGTCAAAAGGGATAACTGTATCATTCGTGGCAATGGTTGGCGCACAGCGTGCTATGCGGTGAAGTTCTGTTTTTAGAGTGTAGCATATAGCACGCTGCTAGTCAAATATCGTCTCTAATGACAACTTTCTCTCTCCTGATTTGTTGAAGGCGGAGCCATTATGTACTGTATTATGACTACAAAATAGGCTCCGCCTCCCATTTTCAACAAATCAGAGACGAGAGCGTTGTTGTTCGGGATGATGGTTGGCTAGGAGCGTGCCATGTGGTGAAGTTCATTTTCGTCTACTTTCTCCAGGAATCTGGCTTCGCTCAAAGGCTATAAGTACTGCTCGAACTTCTCGGCAACTCTGCAGTAACAGCCCTAAATCTTAAACTTCGGCCGTCATCATTCCTTCATCTGTTGTCACACCACCTCATCTCATCCTGGCTACAGTCGTGACGCAGCCCACATACATGAGGCCAACAACGGCAAGCCGGTTCTTCGTCACCACCACCACCACCGCCGCCGTTCATTTTTAAGAGTGTAATGCAGAACGGTATGTGTACCTGCGCGTTGGCATCTGATTCGGTGACACAATTCTGATAACGTAACAACGGATAGAGGTGTCTGGATGACGGTGCGCCTACTCGCCCGTATCGAAAAAAAGTGCGTTTCTGTATTAACCCTGCACACGTTATGAAGGCGAAGTATTGTACAATAAATTATAAATAGAATTACGAAGCGTAGAAGAACAATATTACACCTATTACACCCCGTAACTAAATACATGCAGATAGGAGTTCTTACCTCCTTTAACGAGAGTGCGATGTCGGCGTACCTCGTTCACTTGTTCGTTCCTTTGACCCTTATAGGGCTCCGATACGCATAATATTAATCCACTAGATGACTGTGAATGTGAGGTTTCGGGGGGGTAGTCGAACATGTGCATGGATATTTCATGCGTCACGATTTATTTGTTATTGTTATTGTTGGGTTTGTTCTGCTGCTCCTGCTTTCACTGCGAAACCTAACTCTGTTGTTGACACATTTCCTGTGGCGGTACCCTCTCGGCTTAAGCTCTGTGTCGGCTTCTTGCCGATGGAGCGAGGGCGGACCTGACAAGTTGTCTCGATAAAGTTTTGGAGCGGATGGTACTGGATAGGCTAGAATGGTGGCTTGAGGGATATGAAGCTATGCCTGCAGAGCTAACTGGTTTCCATCGCCATTGCAGCGCCATGGATTCGATCCTCGACCTTGTCACCTCCGTCGAACAAGCAAAGAGCCAGAAGAAAATTGTCATGGCGGTTTTTCTGGACGTCAAGAGACCTTACGATACCGTCAGTCACCCCTTTGTGCTGCACGCACTGCTGCAAGCCCAGGCTTCTGACAGAATGTTCTTATGGCTGGCGGATTTTCTGCGCAACAGAACACTCTCTGTTCCCACGCATAAGGTGTCCACGCCGAAGATTGGTTTAGCTCATGGGGTACCACAAGGGAGTGTCTTAAGCCCAATTCTATTCGATCTGGTAATGGCAGGCCTAAAGTCCTGCGTTGGCCGAAGAGTTAAAATTTCCATTTATGCCGATGATATTTGTATTTGAACAATTGGGAAATCAAGGCCAGCCATACGCCGTCGTCTTCAGCTTTCTCTGGATAGGATTTGGCGGTATGCCAATGAAGCAGGTATGAATATCTCGGCTGAAAAAACAGCAGCTCTAGCCTTTACTAAGAAGGATATGCGCCAGTGTCACCTTTGCATTGGTAATCAGACGCTCAGACAAGTTAAGCACCACATATTTCTTGACGTCATCCTGGACTCCAGCCTGTCCTGGAAGAAGCATGTCGACCACTTAGACACCAAGGCCCACCGGTGGATATCTGTCATTCGTCACTTTGCCGGAGCTAAGTGGGGAATGGATGAGAAGTCCCTTCTGGCCCTCCATCACGCTTTAGTTCGTGGCACACTTGTGTACAGCCTCCCTGTCCTGCATGGCGTCTCCCAGACTCAAGAACAGCGATTTCGGTGTACACTTGCGCGAAGTCTGAGGCTATGTCTTGGTGTGCCGAGAGCTGCGGAAACTCGAATAGTGATAGCCGAAGCCCGTGAACTACCGATAGAAATTCTACGGCAGACGGAAACCATTCGCCATTACCTACGCCTCAGAACGCACCACAGTCGTCGTCCCCTTCTAGCAAAAATTTACCGGCGAAGCCAAGGTGCTGTCTTGAAGTGCCTAATGAAAGTGAGGCCCAAGCTTCCTCCGTTCATAATCCACCCAACAGTTCCCACGACACCTCCGTGGTCGCTTCCGCTCCCATCACGCTCCCTATCTGTCCCTGGTCTCAAGGTCCCAAAGCATCAAGTGCCACCTTTAGTTCTTCAGCAGTTGGCAGCGGACATGACGCACCTTAAATATCCTGACCACACTGCCGTCTTCACTGATGGATCTTCCGTACGGGATGGTTCGTCGTGTGCTTTTGTTGTCCCATCAAATGCAGTCGCACATGGATATCGTCTGCCACACCGTACGTCATCAACATCGGCGGAGCTGTATGCCATTCTACTGTTTCTTCAGCAGATCTCCCAACTTCCTCGGGTGCCTGGGTGGTATACACCGATTCGCGGGCTGCTCTGCAATGTGTGGCAACCATGGGGCTTCGTGGGTCTCAAGCCCCCATCGTGGTAGACGTTCTCCAGCAAGTTCGCCGTGAAGGCCATCATATATCCCGGCAGTCGATCCCGGGTCACTGCGGTCTAAGAGGCAATGAGGAGGCTGACAGAGTAGCAACGGCTGCCCACGAGTCCCCGGCAGCCGTGCCCATTGTGCTTTCGATAGGCGACTAACTGCGTGGTTTCAACCCCTGGCTCTGCAGCAATGGCGCCGGGACACCGCGGCTCAATCTCTAATGCATTCGATGGACCCAAATCTGTCGTTTTCTTTCCCTGCCCGCCTCCTACGCCGTTTTACCTGCCTAACCGTAGACTCCGGCTCAATGTTGCTTTCACCCCGCAATTCAAGTGTATGATCCGATGCTGTGACATGGGCCTCTGCTCCGCCTGCGGTGTCGTGGCGACCGCTCAACACATTCTTATGGAATGTTCACTCTACTGCAGGCAAAGGCGGACATTGTGTGGTGAGCTTGCCCGCCTCAGCAAGAGGCCGCTCACCTTAGCTGCACTCATTGGCCCCTATGAAGATCCTGTGCTCCATCGTCGGGTTCTTCACCTGTTCATGAACTTCTTGTCGTCCACTGGATTACTTCAGACGCTTTAGTGCTTTCTTGTGTTTTCATCATTCGTTCATCACCTTCACATAATGTTCCCGTGCAATGGGGTAGGGTACCGCACCACAGCGGTGAAACACCCCATCTCATCGTCATCATTTATTGTTGTTGTTGTTGTTATGTTATTGTTGTTTCATGCGTCACCCTGTTATGTACAACAGATTGCATAATGAGATGTACGTCACGTAAATAATGTGTCCTTCACCCTGTCATACTCTTGTAGACTCTTAAAAATGAGCTTCACCGCACAGCACGCTCTTAGCCAACCATCATCTCGAATGATATCGTTATCTGCCCTGATTTCTTGAAAATGGGAGGCGTGCGGCTTTTTATGAGCAGCATAAGTGTCACAAAAAGGGCGTACGCCCCCCCCCCCCCCCGCCCCGTTTTTAGCAAATCAGATAGCGATATCATTCGAGATGATTGCTGGTTAGGAGCGTGCTATGCGGTGAAGTTCATTTCTAAGAGTGTATACGTGGTAACGTAAAGCACAAAAGAAGATTGCCAAGGACAAAAATGTCGGCGTCAGTGCACTTGAGAGACGCATGGAAACTAGGACCCCCCCCCCCCCCGCCCCCCTCTTTAGACTTACTTAAACTGTTCCAGGGCAACAGAGGGGTGTGTCCATTTATGTCACGGGCCACGCTGCTGCAAATTGGCTGCGCCTACGAATCGCCTTGTCTGCATGGTGGCGTAATTAACTAACAAAGGCGGACGAATCGTCCTGTAACGCCTCGGTACGAAGGCTGGGTGCGTGGACTCAATATAACTGGATTGGACAACGTCAGCTTGTGTCGCTCGCGACAAAGGCTGGTGCAATTAGCGACAGGGGCTGCAGAAAGAGAGAGAGAGAGCGAAAATGTGAAGTCTTGATTAGAGCCCAAGCTTCGTCGTGGTATCGGTTACGACAAATTAATTAAGCCTCGCGAGACCCAATCGATGTTACTTCCCAAAACAATACTGTGAAGTAAGGCTGATTAAAAAGAGAAAGGGAAGCAATCATATATTAAGCGCGCGCACTAGCGAACAGGCAAGGGCTCTTTATGTTAAGCTCTTGCGGAACGAGAAAAAGAAAAAAAAAACAAGAAAAAACAAGAGATATGATAAGTCAACAGAAACTATGAAGTCATCGGTGACATTATTTTCACTGCTCATGTCCAGGCTAACAGCAACGAAAAATGCAATAAGGAAAGTAAATACTTTGTATATAAACTGAAATGAACTCGAATGAAACGAGAAATCAACTGAGATGAAATAGCAGAAGACGTCTGAATGATGTCCGCGTGAGCCGTGTGTACTACGAGGCAGTTCGATGACTGGGAGGGGTGATGTTTTTCTATTTTTATTTTTTATTTTTTCCTTTCTGTGGGTTACATTTAGGAGATCTTTGTGGGAGTAACAGAATTCGTGAGTTGACGAATGCAATAACTTCTCTTATATGCATATGTACTATATATTCAAACTCGAACTCAAAAGGAGGCATTTAACATGCAATATCCGAATGTCCGATATGCCGCTATTATACGCTAGTACGTATACTCCTAAAAATGAACTTCACCGCATAGCACGCTCCTAGCCAAGCATCATCCCCAATGGCAACGTTATCTCGCTTGATTTGATGAAAACGGGGGGGGGGGGGGACACTATTTTTGTGGAAATTATTACCTGCACTCTTAGAGATGAATGCTATCTAATACTCTCGAATGATACCGTTATCTGCCCTGATTTGTTGAAAACGCCTTTTTTTGTGACAATTATGAACAGCTTAAGTGTCTCAGAAAATGCACCCTCTACGCATCTCCACCCTTCATCCTCTATCCCCCATCCTTTGTCTTTTTTTTGGTGTAGTCGTGACGACGCGCACTTCTCTGTGGCCGGCAACGGCGAGCCGATCCCCCGTTAACCCCCCCCCCCCCCCACACACACACACTCATTTCTAAGAGTGTACGTCCCCATTGATTTCTTGTCCTCAACCCCACCATCATTATAATGGTGGAAAAAGTATTCATTATCATCAAATAAATAGCTAATCTGCATTATACCTGGTTCACAGTATGTATATGTTATCCACGTGTGTCCATGTATAAGCAGTACATCATACACTTTCTCTCTTTATCACTGGAAAGGAAACCATCCTACTGCGATCTCTCGCAGTATCTATATATATACTTCGCTGCCTCGATCATCCATCTATTTTATGCATTCCACATGCACACCCTCGATACGGAGTCGCCCTTGCCAGGAACGATACTAATATTGAAAAATGTCAAAGCACTCCCCATAAAGCATCCCGCGAAACTACCGGCTGGAATGATTTCTTTCTCGAGCCTTGGCAATGTTTCTCTACAGGCGAAAGACGAAAAACGATGGCAACATAATCGGCCACGCGTAACGTTTATCCGTGTGCGCAGTGTTGCTCCGAGGAAGCTCCACTTTCATCTGTCGTAAGCAGCCGAAGCTGCTGGTCCCCTTTCCTAATCGCGAAACCGTTTGAAGCTTCAGTCACACGAGAGCTTTGTTGACACGCGAAAACTTAGAACGATGCTGGTTCAAACTCTTATGCAAACACAGTCTCGGCTTTTGTACACGAAGAACACTCTGGCGGAATGAGCTCCCTTCGTCTGAGTTTACAAAGATGAAATTCTTTTCCAACCGGGTGGTTCTGCTTCCACAAAGTACCAGAATTATGTTGGTCTCATGCGATGTTGTCCGGAACCCTGCACAGCTGCACGGAAAACCAGGAACAAGGGTTTTCCGTAGGGGTTTCCGAACTATGGGGCTCCCGGTTTTCGGATTTATTCCAAAAATTCCCCCTTCAGCGCTCCACAAACATAGCCTCACCGCTTAGCACGCTTAGACGCACCACATAGCCATCCATCATCCCGAATGACATCGTACTTTGCCCAGATTTGCTGAAAACGGGGGCAGTACGCCATTTTTCTGGCATATGTCGGCACAGTTCCCTTGGAAGTCGGCCCAGTATGCATATTCCCCCAGAGCGTTCGTCGTGACTTTGCCCACCTCTGTGAGGCGAGCTCTTTCAGAGACCAGCACCCGTTTGTGGCCTTATGAAGTTTGCCACAAAAATGGCGTACGCCCCCTGTTTTCATCAAATCAAGGGAGCCAACGTTGTCATTCGGGATTATGGTTTGCCAGGAGCTTGCTATATATCGTGAAGCTCTGTTTTTAGAGTGACGGGGTTTCAGTAAGCGAAGGTTCAGCAAGATGAGCCGTGTCCTGCACTCTTAAAACAGAATTTCACCGCATGGTGGCTCCTATAGCCCCCTAGTTATTCAGTAAATTAGTAAACCGAGATAAGCCTTGGAGCTTTCATCAGCCCCATGACCTAATGACATCATTCTCTCCCCTGATTTGTTGAAAACGGGAGGCATACACATTTTTGAGACAATAGACCTCTCCCTGCCGACAAACAAATGACGTCAGATGGTACAACAGCACCGCCAACTTGGTAGACTGTAACATAGCAAAAAATCAATAAGTGACAAGAAAGCCACAACAGATATAACATTTTATTCTATGAATTTTGTGTAGTTTGATATTATTAGTTGTATGGCCTTGTCCTGCTGCAGTATATATACCGGTAGTTCTATCTTTTCGGTAGCCCTTTCTAAAGATGGCCACCGGGCTCTTCCATGCTCTAGGGCCTCAGGAGTACACTTTTCCCTCTGAGTACACGTGGTATTTCTCTACAATGCAAGCGCGAACTAAGCCGTACTAACAAACCACATTTCACACAGGATTACGAAATTGACTTTCGAGACGATGCAACTTTTTGGTGGAGCCCTTGTTTCTTTCTGCAGTGGAAAGGGAGCACGAAGCGCATCTTTATGGAGACACCCAAGCGACTGAAAAGTTACCTCATTTGTGTGTACCACTAATAAAACGAAGCGACCCGCAACTTTCATAAAAGAATACAGCTTACTGAAAGGGCAGCGTTCTCCGTCCTGCGTTGTTTTCGATTTCACTATGGCTACCGAAGTCATAAGGTCAACTAGCGTAAACATAAGTGTCATAATGAATTAGCGAAGAGAACGATGTCATTCGGTATAATGGTTGGGGCTGGTTCGTACTTTTCTTCTTTTTTCTTCTTTTTTAGATTGCCTGGTATCGCAGCCCTCACGGCAAGGAAGGGTGTCACGACTCCGCGGCAGCCTTTCGCTTATCAGTGCGCGAAGCATCACTCTAAAAACGGAACTTCACCGCATAGCACGCAGTGCGCCAACCACTGCCAAGGATGATAGGGCTATCGCTTCTGATTCGAAGAGAGAGGGGGGCGTACGCCTTTTTGTGGCAGTTTTCATATATCCAAATTGCCACAAAAATACGTACGCCCACCTCTCTCTTCGAATCAGAAGCGATTACCCTATCATTCGTGGCAATGGTTGGCTCACAGCGTGCTATGCGGTGAAGTTCTGTTTTTAGAGTGATCTGCCTAACGCGGGCGAACTCCGCCCTTGCCATGAAGACACCATGACAATGGATTCACTCAACAGGGCATCCTATTTAGTGACTCGTCCACTTGACCTGAGGGCATCTTGAAGTAAACGTACACCGCCTATACAGTCTAAAAACAGAACTTCACGGCATAGCACGCCTTATTCTAGCCTGCAGAAGGCGAGTCTTGCTCAGCGACCCCTCTCACACTTTGCTCTCCCCGACGAACTCATGCACCCCCTACGCATCTCCACCCCTCACCCTCAATTCTCCATCTGTCTTTCATTTTTTTTTGTGTGTGTTTTTTGCTATAGTCGTGACGACGCCCACTTCCGTGCGGCCAACAATGGCGAGCCGATCCTGCCATCCCCCCCTCCACACACACACACATACACACACACACACTGTTTTTAGAGTGTTGCAGATACCGTCGTCCAAGTCATTCCATTAGCGGCGATCAATTTTCGATAACATAAGGCATTTGTGCGCTTTCGAGACAGCCCTAAATCTGTTTTCGAGTCATTAGCGAAGCTTCATTGCTCTGCTGCAAGCCGGCTCTCGCAACATTCGCTATTCGTCGTCCTGGTATATTTCTCAAAATGACGTTAAGGCTTACACATTATGAATATGATGTTCCTCGATATCAAATGCAGAAAACTCCATTAGGTCCGAAACATGTTCAAACTCGCCGTCGCATTTCCGACGCCTGTATGCGCATAATATCCCACTGTTCGATTGTTGGCTTCTCCGCAGCGCTATTATGTACTGCAGTGAAGTATAAGAAAGCGGGCTGCGCCATTTTTTGTTTTCTTAAAACGTACGAATTTCGTGACCTGGCATATATCCCCTTCCTTCTTTCCTCATAGCATGCCCTCTTCCCCAGTAGAGGGCAATATAGTGCCGTAAGATATGGGAGTCGAGGACATCATCGTATAGGTGTTTGCAATACGAAATATAATTTGATCAAATTTAATTCCGAACGCAACTTGCTCCTTAGTAGGAGGTAAGTACTACACCTATGTTCAATCTGAGAACGACAGTAAATGTAGTCTGTCGACAGAGTTACTCCGAGGAAGAAATTATTGTACTGTGCCGTCCACAGCAGGGAAGAGTAACTGACGTATTTCATTACCGTCTCCAGTTTCGTTAATGCTATATTTTCGTTTCCGTTATCCATTTCTGATACCAGCTTTTAATGTCGTCTCCATTACTGTTTCCGGTAATGGAACGGCTGTTACAGAGCTGCGGAAGGACAGCCCGTCCGGCTCTGCCAGCACCATGTTTTGCCCAAGTGCTGCCTTCGGTGTCACCCGTACACATTACACACGTAATTCTGCGTCGTTGGGATTGCGCACATCGTGCAAGGTTTTTAAAGAAATGTAGGGATATGTCTTCAGTCGCTCTGAGTTCGGCAGCCCACGATAGGCGTAACCTTCATCCAATGTCGCATTCATAGGCGGACGGTCTCAGTAGTATGCAATACTGCCATAGCCACGATGAAATGAAGGAAATAAAAATAAAAAATCATATGCCGTCACCTTCGTGCTATGGTGGACCAGAGTGCGTGGAGTCCATGTTGTGTAAGTCTCTTGTCTTGGTGTCCTGTAGGTAGGTAATGTCACGAGTAAGTAAGCGGGTGACGCACCCCAGATATCCAATATTGCGCTTTGTTTCTGTGCTGTCGTGTAGTATTTAGAGCATTACAGGGAATGGAGTTATCAAACTACAAAAATAAAATGAAAAGTCATTGAAATGTCATCGCACATTAGTAGTAGACATTACCCGAATTCAATAGCGGAAGATAATTTTCGTTTCCGTTTCTGGTAATGGAGGACAGTGGTATCCGTTTCCGTTATCATCTCCAATTTCGGTAACATACAGTTTCTCTTTCCTTTACCATTACCATTACCCTTCCCTGGTCCGGAATGCTGAAACAGTTTCGGTGTCGACGCACTACTTTCGGCGGCTAGTTACTGCAACCTATATGAATAAGCGCATAGGGCGGGGCTTAAGCGTACCGTTCTCCGGTTGAGCACGACCATAGATTTTTTTAACGACACTATACGTGTTCCACGGGACAAGACAACGCCTTCAGATCCACTCCGCATTTTCTAGAGACATCTGTGATTGGGCTTAGAGTCACTAAATAGGTGTACAGAGTCTGGCATTCCTTTCCGCGCCGGAGCCGCCGTTCGTGTCACGTGGCTTCTCCTTCCAAGAACTCGACGTTAATGTTGAGCCACCTCCACGCAAAACCGGTTTCCTGGGTTGCGAGCTGGCTGGGCTGCTCGTTGTTCTCCTCCTGTGAAGAGGGAGATTGGCGGCGTTGCTAGGCGACGCAGCCACGCCTGACTCAAGATGGCGGGCTCGCTCGCCGGCGTGGCTCAGTGTGGCTGCTCTGCTCCCTATTTAGTGACCCTACACTCTTAAAAATGAACTTCACCGCATAGCGCGCTTCTAGCCAACCATCATCTCGAATGATATCGCTATCTGCCCTGATTTGTTGAAAACGGGGGCGTACGCCTTTTTTGTGACACTTATGCTGTTCATAATTGTCACAAAAAAGGCGTACGCCTCCCGTTTTCAACTAATCAGGGCAGATAACGATATCATTCGAGATAATGGTTGGCTAGGAGCGTGCTATGCGGTGAAGTTCATTTTTAAGAGTGCAATTATGCTTAGGCGGGTGAATGACGCTTCCTTGCCATGCTTCCGGGTTGCCGTCTGCTTGGCGCTCGCCACCTTCACGTACGCCCCACTCTCAAAGTGCGGGCTGCATTCCCCGCTGCCGGAGATATACAGGGTGCGTCAGGTAACGTGTCATTTGACCAACGGACCAAAAACGGCTCAGCAGAAAATTATGGGGTAAGCGGCTACGTTCCAGCCATTCAATTTGCCACCCACTAAAATTACTTAACCACTTTTAATTGAAATAAGTTGCATTTTTTTAATTGAAGTCGGAAATTTGCCTAGTCGATGTAACGTTTCTTCTTGCTAAATCAGATAGACGGTGGATGAATTAGCCAAACGCACCGCAAAATACGTTACGTAGTACTGCGATTATGTCTAGAAAAGTAATCCGAAAATTGAGGTCTTTATTTGCGCATTTGTCAGCGACGCACTACGTCGGCCGCAAAACAGCGGCGTGAGGAGGGCATATCACTATCCACCCGACAGAGCAGCTGCAGAAAAGGAGGAAAAGGAACAAGAGACGCCGCGTATGTGCGGATAAGCGGGTTTCAGACTTGTACAAAATACTCCTCAAAAGTATTTAAAATAAGATACTAAATACTCTACGGAAAAAGTATTTAAAATAGAGTACAAAATACTCAAAACTGAAAGTAATTTGAGTAGAGTACTAAATACTTTACGAAGTATTTAAGATACTCTTTAAAGTACTTTAGTATTAGCAGTAAGTGAAACGCGTATCCTGAACGTGGCCTTACAAATGAAAGGAATAAACTTCATGAGCCATGCATATCTTTCATTTGCAACGTCTTGGTGTCAAGTAATGTTTGGTGAACTTTGGTGAACCCAAGTAAACTTTGTTGATATATTCTGACCCAAAACTTCGTAATCCCTCCTGCATGTCTGTTCGGGTCTTTCATCGTCTGGTACGTGTTTGTTGCTTTGATGACCAATGAAATAAATGCCGGGATTATCTTGTACCTAATCCCCTGGTGATTCACCTGGCAATATGAATAGGAACGGTTTTCTGAGGAAGTTGGTTATTGACAAGCAAGGCCAGGCTTGGGACCAGCCTATTGTACAAGAGGATAAATGACAGATTCGCGAATTCCCGAAAAAAAAAGAAGAAAAAGGGGGTTAAATTCCACTGAGCTGAAAATCTCGGCACGGCGGGAAGCGTATCTGGATATCGCTTGACGAGGAAGGAAAGTATTTTGAGTACTGAATAGCAAGTACCGAAAAAAGTATTTTAAATACATTAAAAATACTTGTCGAAAAAAGTATTGAGTAGAGTACCAAAATACCGGAAAAAGTATTTAAAATACTGTATTTTGAGTACGTACTCAAGATACGTACAAGTCTGGCGGGTTTCTGGTTGCTGGATGCGAAAGTTAACCTTCTCTTATTTTTCAGCTTCTCTGCCTATCAGGTGGAAAGTACCCTCTCAGTACCCTCGCTGTTTTGCGGCCGACTTAGTGCGTCGCTGAAATATGCGCAACTAAACCTCAATTTTCGTACAACTTTTCTGGACCAACGTACTACTAATCGTATTTTGCGGTGTGTTTGGCTAATTCAACCATGGTCCATCTGATTTAGCAAGGAAAACGCTACGTTGACTAGGCAAATTTCGGAGTTCAATTAAAAAATTAACTTATTTCAATCACAAGTCGTCGAAATTATTTTTAGTAGGTGGTAAATCGAATGGCAGGAAGGTAGCCGCTTACCCCCTATTTTTCTGTTGAGCCGTTTTTTACAAAGGTCAAGTGACACGTTACGTGACCCACCCTGTACATACCTGTGTGACTGTAGCTCTCATGTGATCTCGAAGTAAAGGTTACCTGTCAGTTTTCCCTAAATTTCCCTCAGCAATTTGAACGTGTAGAACTTCCATTGACTCATGTAGCTGTTGCGTGGAAGATGTTTGGTCACCCCTTTGCGGTATATGGGTTGGTCAAATTGCCGAACGTAGGCCTTAATAGACATGGGCGTGTTTTCCGTATATTTCGCTCTAATAGCACTCGGTGATCGTTCGTGACGAATGGTCATTTGCGGCCAGAAGGGACACACCCCGACATTTCGTGTTGTCCCGCTTGACCCTGGGCGCATAAATATAGGGGAGTTTTGAGGGAAGAGGGAAAGTGAAGCACACACCGAATTGAAAGTATTGAATGATACGTACGCTTAAAAAAGGAAGACGAAACTTGTGTAAGCGTGGTCAACATGCGACATTGCAATGTGATGTGATGTGATAAAGAAAAAATGGGGATTTGAGTTTCGACGAGGGCGGACTTGCTACCCCAGTACACTTACACAAACAGATGATGAGATGATGATAATGGAGTTCAAAATGTAGCTCAAAAGTTCCGACCAAGTGAGAGTAAAATGTCGGAATCTCTGGTGGGGCACACGGGACACATGTGATGAAGTATACTTCTAATATAATTATCGTTTGGAAAATGTCATAGCGCGGACAGTAATTCGGTAACGTCACGCTAAGAAAGGGGCAGGTACATGCCAAGTACTTTAGACTTTAGTGCTACAGCGTCTTATACAGCAGAACTTCACGCATAACGCGTTCCTGTAGCCAGCCATCATCCCGAATGACATCGTTGTTTCTTATGTATTGAAAACGGTAGGCGTACGCCTTTTTTGTGACAATTATGGAAAGCACAAGTGTTACAAAAAAGGCGTACGCCTCCCGTTTTCAAGAAATCAGGGCAGATAACGATATCATTCGAGATTATGGTTGGCTAGGAGCGTGCTATGCGGTGAAGTTCATTTTTAAGAGTGTAGCAGTACATAATACAATACAATACAGTACAATACAATACAATACAATACAATGTTTATTACTAAAACAAAAGTTCTACAAACAACTCTCTAAGAGACCGCTACACTCTAAAAACTGAACTTCGCCGCATAGCACGCTCTGCGCCAACCATCGCCACGAATGATAGGGTTATCGCTTCTGATTCGAAGAGAGAGGGGGCGTACGCCTTTTTGTGTCAATTTGGATACATGATAAATGACACGAGAAGGCGTACGCCTCCCTCTCTCCTCGAATCAAAAGCGATAACCCTATCATTGGTGGCAATGGGTGGCGCAAAGCGTGCTATGAGGTGAAGTTCAGTTTTTAGAGTGTAGGATATGATGCGGAAGATGTAGTACACTCTTCAAAATGAGGGGGGGGGGGGGGGGGTGATGGCAGGATAGGCTCGCCGTTGTTGGCCACACAGAAGTGGGCGTCGTCACGACTATAGCCAAAAAAAGAAAAGGAAAACGCATATCAAAACAAAACACAAAGGAAAGGACGGACGGATGGAGGATAGAGGAGGTTGAAGGATGGGGATGCGGTGAGGTGCACGAGTTCATCGGGGAGAGTACAGTATTAGATGGGTCGATCAGCTGAAAGCACATTCGTGAGGCGTACGTGAGGCGTACGGGAGGCGTACGCCTTTTTTGCGACACTTATGCTGTTCAAAATTGTCACAAAAAAGGCGTACGCCTACCGTTTTCAAAAAATCAGGGCAGATAACGATATCATTCGAGATTATGGTTGGCTAGGAGCGTGCTATGTGGTGAAGTGTATTTTTAAGAGTGTAGATAGAGAAAGCTTGCTTACTCGTCGGTGTGACGTAACAAGTTAGAGTCGGCCAATCTGGATCGTGTTTTCAACCGCGGTAGCCAATCACGAACGTGCTTTCAGCGGGCGTAGCCGTGGAGACGAACCACCGTCGTCTGCGAGTAATGATTGAACGTCCCCGCGTGTTAAATGGGAAAACTTTCAAAGAAAGAGCAAAAGGGTCCCCTATCCTTGACAAGACTGATTTTCTGGAAAGCGTGTTGCACTTTTTGTCTACAGGCTCCATTTGCGAGTTTTTGAACTCGCAGAACGGCGAGTCGCAGCAGTAGCAATCGAATTCTGACTTTATATGTCGGCCAGATGAAACGAAGGCAGAAAAATAGGCGATGTCAAGTTGCCGGTGGTAAGTAAATCAAAGAGTGATATTAAACGGTAGGAGCAACTTATTTATTTACATATGGTAACAAGGCTTTCGTGCATGCGACTGCACTTCTTCGGGTTACAAAAATATGAACATGGTACAGGAACATATACACATAGTTGACGGGGGAGTTTTGGCATGAGAGGATAATAGGGTGATAGAAAGGATGCAAATACGTGCATACATATTTATGTTCTTTTCATTTTTACCTGTATTTGCATCCTTTCCATCACCGTGTTACCCTCTCATGCCAAAACTCCCCCGTCAACTGTATACATATATGTTCCTGTACCATGTTCATATTTTTGCAACCTGAAGAAGTGCAGTCTCGGGCACGAAAGCCTTGTTACCATGTGGAAATAAATAAGTTGCTCCTACCGTTTAATATCACTCTTTCATTTATATGTCCACGTAGCGAAGGAGGGAGAGGAGGCAAAAAGCATGCTTTCTGTATCTACGTTGCGTTGCCTTGACGGGAAGACCTTGGGAAGACATAACGTTCGACGTGGCCTCCTGACCCCACTTGCTCGCAAACTTTGCATGCACCGGTGCAGTGCAGGTGTGGTGACGTTTCAGTTTTACGTATAAGCTATAGGCTCTACTCTTTTTCTTCCTTTTTCCCCTTTCTTAGCTTTTTTCCCCCCCTTACAAAAACATACATAAATGTAGAAAGAGAGAAGATGCCCCCCCACAGAATGCATTGCAATGCACATTGTTTCCTTTGTGATAAGACGGTTGTCACCACCATCAAGGTCAAAGGGGGGGGGGAAGATAGGTAAAACAAGAGGCGGGAACGCTTCCTCCTCTCCCCACATCTTCCGTGCGCTCTTGTTTGCGACAATCAAGCAGGCGGGGCTAAAGCATAATTTTTACAAATTTTTTTCGACCATTTCTGTTGCGATACTGTGCATAGTTTTTGTTGGGTCTGCGGTTATCCGTGAAGGACTTCATATTTCTGTAAAAAAAAAAAGTGAGGTTCGCTTGGCAATTTTAAAAGTTCGATTGACAAAAATAAATTCCCGCAATTAAAGATTGTCCAAAGCCTTCCTCAGTGCTGGCAAAAGTTTCCAGAAGGTAATTGACGAAAGTCCCACAATCATCCGGCGAGTACGTCGCTAGTTAGAATTTTTTATCGCTTTAGGTGAAACACCCTGTATGTACGCATGCAATTTTTTTTTTTTTTTTTTGCGAGACACCTTCTGCTCGTTATGCGTACTACTTTGTTTGGTTCAGTGAGACTATAATCCGAAGCGAAAGCCAAAACTACAATGCGTTCCGTAAGCTCGAGTCAGTTGCACAAACGAACGAAGTCATTGCATGAATAGCCGAAACGCACGAAATGTTCGAAGATACTTCGTACATAGAGAAGCTATTGTTCGACGCCAACGAATTGTTCCAAATACAATAGCCTGGAAACTTCGACGAAACTTCAAGCAGGCAGATAAACAAGCTCTAAGGGCAAATAAAACGCCACTGCCCGCATCTTTTCAAAGGCACGAAACACACCGTCTGCGCCGCATACTTTCTTTGACTTCACGTTTCAATGTAGAGGGCACCATATGAATAGCATTCGAAGCAGGCTAAAAGGCCTACTTTCTTTAAATTTATGCCCTTCAACAACTCTCTCATAGTCCTTTGAAACAGTATATATTTTATCTTCTTAATGGATCAACCAGTAGCAGTAACTGGGAATCGAATGAAAAGAGCACATATATTTGTCTTTAAATACTGATAAAACATGCTTCGTTGATTTAACAAGCCGTCGTTAGGTGGAGTACAATTCGAGTTGAATATTGAAACCCGAGCTATCAAACAAGTTGATGAAGTCAAGTATCTTGGTGTATTAATTGATTCTTCCCTGACATGGACGCCACACATCGAATCTGTCGCGAAGAAGATAGTCAATCCTTGCCATGCCTTGTTTTTGGCACGACAGTGTTTCCCGGTACCTGTAACTAGACAACTATACTTCAATCTTGTTAAATCGCATCTGACCTACTGCATTCTTGGGGAAATACCTTTTCCACTTATATGGATTGTTTATTCAGGGTGCGGAAAAGAACACTGAGGTTGATAACTTTTTCACATACTCAGCCTCCTTCGTCTGATCTATTTATGAACCTCAGTATAATACCTTTCCCAAGGAAAGTTCGGGGGGCCCCTGTTCCCATAGTAACTGCCTGACTGCCTGTTCCTCCGCAGTGAAGATTTACCGTTTGGCGTCGCCCCTTGTGTATCGAGGTTTGCAAAGCATTTGTTTTGTAAATGTTATTACAAAAGCAGCGTGCTCCGGAGACAGTTATATAGGTACGGCTTTCCATATTGAATATAGGGACTACGACATTAAAGGCTGTGTATTAAAAGGTCGCGGTTAGAGACTGTTTCCCCATCCCTTTATATACGCTTCGGCTACAACCCCACTCATAAAAAAGAAATGAAAAATTGTTAAAAAAAAAAAAGCATAAACGAACCGTGATCCTATAGCAAATGCAGCCTTAAAGCGTGTGGTAACAACTTCCTAGAGTAAGCCACTACTCCAAAACGTGTGCCACAAACTATACAGGGATATTACCATTGGAAGTTTGAAGCTGCCCGTTGTACAGGAGGAAATAAAAGCTCCTGGAAGCTACCCGTACCGCCGGCAGCGCTGCAATGACATCCCATGTGTATATGCACGACGAAAGAAAGGCTCACGTACAGTATTTCCTCTTTTCTCCTCGCTCTTGTAACCTTCTTAGATACTTACAGCATCTAAAACAGTAAGCTTCTTTCCATTTGTCGCGCATCACACCGTTTTATCGTGGCATCGCTGCGGAATTTCACGTAAAAAATTCAAAGCGACATGCACGTACGTTATAGGAAAATTGCAAAAGTATGCAGCGCATGATATTTTTTTTTTACTGCTTACTTACAAAAAAGTAAAAAAGAAAGGGTGATTGTGTTATAAGGACCGTTTATGTTTCCAAGAGATAAGATCTGGGCATGCATCCAGAATGAAACTTCAGTGTACAAGAAAAAAAAAAAACTTCTTCTTTGGCCGACACTAGCTATGAATGGGTTTTAGAATAGCGTTTGTTGGAAACGCAAACGCAACACGTAAACGCTATATCAGACACAACGGGCCAGTCCGCACAGTTCTTTTAGAACTGCGTTTCTGTGACGTAAGCTGCTTGGCTTGCGTCCGTCGCTTGCAGCGCAGTTACGCCTAGAAATGAAGACTTAAAAAAAGAATAGAAAATCAAAAACACAGCGGAATCACTTTTTCTAAGCATGCTTTGCTGTTAATAATAAAAATATATCGTATCGCGAGACAACTCACTGTTTTCTTGTGAATTACTTGGCGACGTTCAGCAGACGACGGAATGCTCACGCAGTTTCTCGTCGGCTGCGAGAACAATGCAGAGCCACGAAACCAGCGTTGCGTGGCCCCGCAATGTCTTATGAATAGCGATCTCGCGCAAAACGCAAAAACTGAGCTTGCGTTCTGGGCATGCGCAGTGTCGGACACGCTATTTGTCGTCACGCAAAGCTCCTGAGTCCGCTATTCTAAAACTCCATAATATGTATTCCCAAACATTTTTTATATCAGTGTTACTTTTGTCGCAATTAGAACGTTTGATCTTATAAAACAGCTGGGAAGCAGGAGAGCCGTTGACGTTTGGCATGCCCCTGCAAAGATCGCAAACGTTTTATCTGGGTCGTTGCTTTTCCAAATGGATGTATTCCCACCAGAACGGTATGCGAGGAGAGCTATACGATTAGAACAAAGACGCGCGAGGAAAATTGTTCCAACGCAATATTCTCCATCATTCCCCAGCGGGATTTTGCTAGATTACTGATAGGCTGAAAGCAGCCGTGACGTCAACGAGGAGCATAAAAAATGCGTGCGCGGCTTAAATTGACCCCGAAGGAGGCTTTATAGGCACGAAATTCCCCCATCGTCAAAAAAGGCGTTTCAAGAGCACGCAATTGACGATGACGGATAGATAGATGTTAAGCGGCACGAAAGGCATCGTCGTCTGTGTGGAGTGTTGCCTAGCTCTCTTGACGTATTTTACGGGTTGCTGAAGAACGGGTATTCTACGTCCATCGGAGTTTGTCAGCAGGGGATAAGCCGCATTTTGAGTGAATTAATAGCTAGAGCGGCACGCCAGGCACTACGTTAAGGCATAGCAGATGACAAAGGCAAAAAAATAAAAATAAAAAGAGTGAGATTGTGCCCTTGTCGAGCAATTGTTTTCCTACTTCGTCTATTCCCTATCTTGTAATATGAAATTGACACAATAAAAATGAACTGATTGATTTACTGACTGATATTTAAAAAATGTGTAGGGTTATCGATTACAACTCAAGCGAACCCCTTGCAGGTTTATGTTTTAAACACATATCTACAGCATGTAAACGTTGAAGTAACGTTAAATATTTTTTGACTACGTAAACTTAACGCGACAGTCTCTTAAAGGGAGACCCCGGGACAACTCGAAAATACTACAGTCACTGTGCAATTAAGTTCGGTACATTCTTCAGAAATGAGAAACTAAGTTGGTTTGGCTGTCGCGTATTCGTTAGTTGCCAAAAGAGCCGGGAAGCTTATAACGAAACCGAAACTCCTGAAGGCTCGCTCTCCGGCCTCATGTACCCTGCGTGACGTCACAGGTAGTCTCGTGCGGGCTGTCGGCTGTTTACCTGTTTCGGGTACGCGCTTGGTTACTTCTTCGTGCGCCATGGATGACGAATCATCTGCTTCCTCGATTTCGTTGCAAAAGAACTCGTCAGCGGTAGAACAGAACCTACAGAAAGGCGCACGCCAAGAATACCGGTGAGGGGAAGCCCAGTGTTGCTGGACCGCTCTTTCGTGGAAGAGCGCCGAATCACTCGCAGGACAATATTCGTTTTCTAATTATCTGTGCCACACTCTTAGAAATGAACTTCACCGCATAGCACGCTCCTAGCCAGCCATCATCTCGACTGATACCGTTATATACCCTGATTTGTTGAAAACGGGAGGCGTACGGCTTTTCTGTGACAATTATGAACAGCGTAAGTGTCACAAACGCTATGCGGAGCGTGCTATGCGGTGAAGTTCATTTTTAAGAGAGCACCTGGAGTTGAGAAATTGTGTCCACTGAAACTGTATGGATTGATGTCGCACTGTTACTTCAGCACGTCTTTGGAGTGGAGACTCCCTTTAAAGGAGGTCAGAACTCCTATCTGCAGGTATTTAGTTACGAGTGTAATAGGTGTAATATGGTTCTTCTACGCTTCGTAATTCTATTTACACTTTATTGCTCAATACTTCTCCTTCATAACGTGTGCAGCGTTAATACAAAAACGCACTTCTTTCCGTATACCGGCGAGTAGACGTACCGCCATCCAGATAACTCTATCAATTGTTACGTCGTTTGAAGAATTGTAGCACCCAATCAGACAACAACGCGGAGGTACACATAACGTTCTGCTGTACACTCTTAAAAATGAGCTTCACCACATAACACGCTCCTAGCCAACCATCATCCCGAATGACAACGTTCTCGTCGCTGATTTGTTGAAAACGGAAGGCGGAGCCTATTTTGTAGCCCTAATGTCATACATACATAATAGGCTCGAACTTTCTGTCCACAAGAAAAAAGAAGGAAGAAACAACAGCAGCTTTATTGTGACATGACGAATGAGGAGTTTCATCGCCAGGGGCGATACTCTACCCGATTGCTGGTGGTGATGCGGGGAATGAAATAATGAGCCCCTTCACAATCAGGATTGAAGTCCTATGGTGTCCAAAAAGGTGAAAAGAGCTTTGAGGGCAGAGCGTTGGTGGGCTAGATTTGGCCAGGGACCAAGCAGTTTTGAGAGTGAGAAAGAGAGGGCGAGAGTCATGAAAGCGAATATCTCGGAGGAGTGACTTAGGACCTGAGTAAAATATCGAAGTCGAGATGCTAAATACTGAGTTTTAAAAGTATTTGTATAAGATACTAAACTTACTCCACAAAGTGCTTAAGATAGAGTAACTCGAGTATAGTATTGAAATTGCCTACAAATCCGTCCGCTGCGCTCAACGCACGAGCGCTGACGCGAGGCATCCAATATTTTCCTCAACAGGTGCCGACGTCATCTTTTAATCTCCCTATTGTTGTGCGCGCAGCCAGTGGGGCGCGTCGGAGAAGACAAAGCGGTCTTTCCTCTCCAAAGCGCGCATGTTATGAGCTTGGACGGCTCTGTCGTCATTTATTAGTACCGTCACAGCACAGTTTGTGAGCAGTACACGACGGATTCAGGTTCCCTTCAAAAGAGCGCTGTCCCCGAGAACCCTTTTGTCTCCTCCTGTTTCTTGTCGCCAGAGTTTGTCACAGGGGATAATGCGGAGTCGCGCTTATTTAGTGACTCTATAGACATGTACCTTAAGGTGAAATATACGTATACTATGCGGCTGACTGTGGACAGCCAAGCGTGCATCCCGTTTTGACGCATATAGCAGCATCACGACACAAAGTGGAACTAACCAGAGTTGCGGAATGGGGGTCTCCCATTCCGTTCCGATTCCATTTCTTTCAGTTCCTCGGAATGAAAACGTATGGTCGGTTCCCACTTCTGGAATGGCTTGACAGCCCAATCCCATTCCCTTAATTCTCTCAATAAAAGAAAAGGACCGGTAACGATACTGGCAAGTCCAGCAGTTCTAGAGGAGATTGACATCACCAAGCACGGAAAAAGCGCAAAGACAAGGTTATTTCACTCCTGACCGTGTGCAGGTGTGGTGCAAAGGGTGCGAGGGCAGAAACCAGCAGGTTGAAACAAAAACTGCCACCGAGGCACCCGGAAGTATTATTTATTTCATTGTATAAGTAACGTTAATTCCGTGGACTTGCTTAGCCGAAATCCAAACTGTGAATTCGTTGCTGTTTCGGATGTTCCTACACTGAGAACACCCTTTCATGTTTTTACGTGTTGAGAGAGGTCAGCAAGTATTTGGCTTGCTACTCTTCAAAAAAAAAAGAATCTCATCTCCTTTAGTGGAGGTGAAGTGTACCGAATCCTTACATCTGTTATTTACTCTTAGGTTGTCGGTTGAGGTCAAAGTACTAGGCGTCATTCTATAGTTTAAAAAAGTGTCAGAACAGTCTAACTCGTTTCCCAAGAGGCGATCACCATCTACTTCTTGCAGTGCTGAGCAGCCTATCTTTTTTCCAGCTACGTCGCGCAGTTTTTGCTATATATAACATCTGGTTTCCTAAGCTTCGCTAAAAATCAGTAAATTAAGGGTATAGGGAATGGTAGGCTAAAACGATAAGGAAGATGGGCTCACTAATTCTGTGACTCATGTAATCAGTCAACAATACACAAATCAGGTTACAAAAATGATTTCTTGGAGTGTCTCAGTCCAGCATTCAACGGATTACGGAACGCCCAAAGTTCTTAGGGTATCTTGACCCCTATCTCTCACGAACTTGTGATATGGACGATTATTTTTTTCCGAATCGTGCGTAACAGTTGAGAAGCTATTCACGGCTTCTGCGCTTTCTCACACAGAAAAATAACCGTTCGTCGAGAGTTCTTCATGCTGCAAGAACCTTTATCTGAAACCATCTTCTAGAACGAAAGCATGGCTAAGAATCTCCTGGCGTCCTACTCTTGAGGAACCTTTTAAAGGTGAACAATAAAGACAAGACGAATAACTACAAAAATCCATTCTCGAACGGTTCTTTTTCTGTGTGTATATACATATGTTGTCCGATAAGGCAATAAACGATTCATAGTACAGTTCTGGTTGTTGTTGAACCTATACATCATTCCAGTTTGTGTTTTATCAAAGCGTGCC
Source organism: Ornithodoros turicata (assembly GCF_037126465.1). Classification (NCBI taxonomy): domain Eukaryota; kingdom Metazoa; phylum Arthropoda; class Arachnida; order Ixodida; family Argasidae; genus Ornithodoros; species Ornithodoros turicata. Next base: position 82,673,374 of record NC_088203.1, read on the forward strand.
AAAATTTATCTAAATATTATATATATTATTTTTATATATATTAATATGTAACTTATCTAAAAATAGTTACACACTCGCGAGTGATTTGTGTCCTGGGGCTGGAAGAAATGACGCTTTTTCTGCGCCGATTTCCTTCTTTTTCTTTTCTGTTTTTTTTTTTTCAATTCTTTGGAATAGCAAGTTGGCTTTGTGCCTTGCTAACCTTTCCTTTTCTTTCTTTCTTCTTAATAAACATATACCCACATCGGATGACATCGGATGATATTGTTCGGTAACACAAGAGTAAAAGATAGGCTAGCTCCTCTATTAAGGAGAGCACAAGCAGTCACAAGGAGACCGAAAACCTTTAATGCTGCGGCACTGAGCCCCAGCCCATGTCTGCCTGCGTGCTGCACGGCACAGTGCACGTTCCCCCACCGTCATGACCATGTTGTATGGATGAGTGGTTTGCGTGTTGGACAGTCTGGGAGGTACCCGGGATCGAATCCCGGTGCCAGCTGTGCTGCCTGGGATTTTTCCTCCGACGCAGTTCTCTTAGAAGTCGGCCCAGGACGAACATTCCTCCAGAGCGTCAGTCGTGCCGTTGCCCACGGCGAGTTGTTTCAGTAGTACCACCATTACCACCCCACCATCATGCATTGTCGTCCATGTTGACCATAACGACAAGAGTGATCACAGTTCATAATCACAACATCTAATAATGTTGCTGTTACAGAGGTAACACGTGTTGGCACAGCGGTACTGTTTCAAAACCCTTAGGAAGTGGAAGTACCATTTATCAGATAGGCATCGGATGACTGTTGCAGGAGATCAATATTGAGGTCGCCAAAACCGTGACATAATCCTTTTCGCACACAAACGAAAATAGCTTCGGGAGAAATATTGAGCCAATTCAGCTGTGCGGCCCAGTGCCGGATTTAGGGAGGGGCAACCGGGGCGTGTGCCCCGGGGCCCCCACCAAGAGGGGGCCCCCGCCACTGCAGTATCTTCTTCCTTTTTTTTTTTTTGTAAATGGAAGTTGTTCTATAAATAGAGGTTCTGGCCAGAGTGACGCTTACAAGAGGCTCAAGATGTACAAGAGATGTACAAGAGGTCAAGGTACAAGATGCTCCTGCAGAGCGGAGGCGGTGGGAGCATTATTCAATGACTACACTTTTTTGCTTAAAAGCGCTGGATGATATTGCTAAAAATGAAAAATTTCGTATGTACATCTCCATGATGGTCAGCAATAGTTCTTGTGAGCGCGCGCATTCTCCAAACTGAAGTTAATAAAGAATGGTCATCGGACAGCCATGACGCACAGCGGATTGAATACTCTGTCACTGCTATGCATAGAAAGGGACATTATGTGAGAACTTGATTTTACAGGACTCGTCAGTAATTTTTCGGTTAAAAAGTCCCGAAGAGTCACGATTTACGCTAGTAGTATAATGCAGCCTTGACCAGCAAAATACTGCTTTTGAGATAGCAGGAAGATAATAAAAGATCCAACCACTGTACGTGGAATGTTTTCATCTATATCATAGGCAGTAGTCGCACCATGACAAAGCGCTTCTGTAGACGGCACCACAACTTTCCCCTATGAACGCCCACGCACTGCTCTCAGAAGGCAGAGGAGCCCCTAGCGAGCAGGCTGCTCCGGGCCCCAACCACTGTAAATCCGGCACTGGTGCGGCCGGTTGGTGATAGATACAATACTGTAAATACATAAGTTCCACACTGTACGGACGGACGTGCTTCATAATTCACAGCAGTCAATGAAAACACTCGCATAGACAGAGCTTTTAATATCATTGGTTATTTGGAAGGACACACCATCTCCTCGCTAATGTGGCCGAGACAGGACAAAAATGCTCGTACCACGAAAACAAAAACATATCAGAAGCGTCATTATACCATGTTTTCTGTTACATTACTGCAGTGAATGAGAAGCGCATTTCATTAAATAAATCACGAAGCTGATCTATTTTATTTGACGTCGAACGAACATTTAGATGCAGCACTCCCATGGAGCCTTTGTATTCTGCTGCGAAAACACCAAAGTTGGAGGGCAATAGTGGGAGGTCATATTGGCATCTCAGGCAGCAAGCGTATTAAAAAAACAACAACCATGAGAGCTTTAGCAAGTCGTCCTTAGACTCAATTATTACGACTGGGCAACCGTCATCACGACCTGCACGTACCCTACCATTCCGTATATTTCTAATTGACCTCCCCCTTCCTCGCAATCCAAGCTTCGAGCAACCTTTTCTGTGCAAGACATGGATGTTCGTTAATGGTGCATGTGTGTGTGTGTGTGTGTTAACTTAGCAGGAACGCTGGATCTAACACAGTGATGAAACCAATGTCGCTGAACGCAGCATTGCTTTAGTTTTCCGTCACATTTTTATGCTTGTGTGTTTATTTGTCCTTTGAATGGGGAGAATTCTTGAGGAGGAAAGGTACATATCTGCAGCATCGCTCTCCGCGCGCAACCGCCAGGACTGTCTTCGATGATATTTTCTTCTCCCCCACCATTTTTTTTTTGTTGTTGTTGTTGTTTCTTTTTCTGAAGGAAGTCCCTCATATTCTCCCTGGTATAATACCCTAGCCACACGGCGAACTTAATGCATTAAATGAAATAGCAGTCACTTCACCACATAACCAACCATAATCTCGGATGGCGTCGTTCTCCCCCCTGATTTGTTGGAAATAGGGGGCCTACGACTTCTTTGTGACAATTATGTCGGACGTAATTGCAAAAGAAGAGGCGTAGGCCTCTTGTTTCAACAAATCAGGGGAGGGAACGATGCCATTCGAGATTATGGAAGGTTTGGAGGTGAAGTTACTGTCATTCCATTAATGCATTAAGTTTGCCATGTGGCTATACTCTATGCGGTGAACTTCATTTCCAAGAGTGCAGGGTGTGGGAGACACGATACACTCTTAAAAATGAGGGGGGGGGGGGGGGTGTCGAGGTAGCTTGCCGTTGTTGGCCGCACTCAAGTGGGCATCGTCACGACTATAGCCAAAAAAAAGGAAAAGAAGGTGGGAGAAAGGGGAGTTGAGGACTTCAAAGTGATGTAGAAGCAGGATGACCGGTACTGATGGGACGGAAGCACACTGTAGGTGAGAGGTGCACTAGAGTGGTCTCTCCGCTAGGCCCGTTGCCCTAGGCTCTTAAAAATGAACTTCACCGCATAGCACGCTCCTAGCCAACCATCATCTCACATGATATCGTTATCTGCCCTGATTTGTTGAAAACTGGAGGCGTACGCCTTTTTGTGACAATTATGAACAGCATAAGTGTCACAAAAAAGGCGTAAGACGTTTTCTCCTGGCGGATAATATTACGAAGCAAAAACCCATTTTGGGAAGATTCCGATAGTTCCAAGGAAAAGGCGAAGCCTCACCATTCTATGCACCACAATCAAATATGAAAATAATGCGCCTTACAAAATAAGAAAAAGAAAGTACAAGGCACAGCCATTCTTCGAACCCAAATAGGAAAAACATCCCACCCCTTTAATATCCGACATCGTTCGTTGTCAACCTGGAATGACATTCCCCTTCCTCTTGGATCCTCTAAGTCAAAGCCAGGTGAAGCGCACATGTCGACTGCCTCCACAAATCACATCTTATTGCTGGTACCGGTGCGACTGACGAACGCACCTTTTCGCTTCGATAGAACGGGAGCGCCGCCCCAGGCCAATGCCACCACAGTCAAATCTCCCCCGTTTCAACTCTGCCTGTTTGCTGCTGTACAGACGTGGGGACAAGGAGAGGGAAAAGGAGCAGGAAGATCGCGATTTATATGACGTATTGATCGCCCAGGGCATGTGGGATTCCCGAAGACACTGGAAGTGGAACGCTCTTTCGTCCCTCAAGAATTAATGGATACTGAGAGTTCATAAGCCGGCCAAAATTCTGCGCCTAGGTTTCGAGCCGTCTTGCTTCCGGACTCCTAGTTTTTGGAACAAACCCAGTGATGCGCATGGTGAACCACTCTGGATAAGATGATGTCGATGAAAACGCCACCGTACTAAAAAAAGGTTCTGATAATAAACACACAAAAGGCGCTGCAAATCAGACGCGATTGTGTTATGACGGTTTCTACCAGTGCTGGATTTAGGGGAGGGCAGACGGGGCACTTGCCCCGGGGCCCCCACCACAAAGGGGCCCCCACCAGTAACGGTCTTCTCTAAGGGAAATCTGTTTTGCATGCCTGAAACGCATCCCTAGCTGAAACGGAAACTTGGTAAAAATCTGTCCTCCGTCCACACATATCGACCCCGAATAACACATTGGATACACATATAGAATACACGAGTGGAGCCCCCACAGCACAGTGCCCTGGGGCCCCCACCACTGTAAATCCGGCACTGGTTTCTACTGTTCTAGGAATGTTCCACGAATGTTCCGACGAGGAACCTTCCGGGACACGACGATGCTTCATGATAGAAATTAACCAACCTGAAACCGGCACACCACTGAAAAAAACAGGGCACAAGCCTCGAAGCGTATAAGAACATTGAACAAACAAACATTGAAAGACTGAAATACGGCAGCCATCGATAAAGCCAGGCAGCGACGGGGACTCGGACCAACATTGATGGATTGCTGCCGGTCAAGTGATCTGTTGATTACATAACGCCGGCATGGCTCTCCCGACGACTTGACAAAAGCCTCATTCGGATGGACGGAAGGACACACTCCTTGCACCTTCTCTTGCACTCATTCACTGACCCTCACTCACACACACTCTCCCCCCTACTCGGTGTGTAACTGGTTTGTCATGTTTTGAAACGACAATACTTTTTCTTTTCTTTCTTTTTAATGCTTATGACGGGGATGTGTTCACGTGTTTTATGTACTGCTTTGGACAAAAGTTTACGGAACACAGAAATGGGGTATGTCTCCATTGCAGCGGCCCTTTACTATAGCTATCAGGAAGAAATCAAACAAGAAACGGGTGACCGGCTATTCTATCCATCTCTCAGTATGTGTGTCCTCTCCTGTTTGCTGCTAGGGTGTCGCTCCCATGGAGAAATGCGGCACCACGGTGTGTCGTAAACTTTTGTCCACGCTGCACGTCGTGCTCATTGCTTCTTGTATTTCGCACTAGCGCCGCGAAGCAACTGTGGCTCTGAGTGAAGTACAAACGTGAAGAGATGGATAGAGCACAGCGGGAAGGAGTGAGAGGGGTTAGTATGCATCCTGGGCCGACTTCACGGGCGAACTGTGCCGGCATCCGTCTAGAAAGTGTACCGGAAAACCCAGGGAAAACCTCACGCAGCACAGACAGTGGTAGGATTCGAACCCATCACCTCCCAGCCTTCAGCACGACCTTGGAGCAACCACCATCATGCTCCTTGCCGTACGCCGTTCCCTCTACCGGTGTCTCAGTTAAATCCCCGTGCTAAATAATTCACAAACTGGTGCACCAATCGAAGAACTTTTGGTTTTTACAAGCATCTGTACGATACCACCCACACTCTTAAAAATGACCTTCACCGCAGAGCACGATCCTACACTCTAACAAAAGAGCTTCACCGCATAGCACGTAGTGCGCCAATCATTGCCGCGAACGATACGGTTATCTGACCTTCCCGTTGGTTTTGGGGATGTTCTTACGTTCTCCTCACCCTTCTGTCTCACCTACTTGAACTCCTTAGATGTTTGTGCTGTTAAGTAAACTTTCAGCTGTGTTTGAGGCCTTGTCTGTGTTGTCGTTTTTTTGTCCCCTAGTCTCGGGTTTTTAAGTTATGGATCTATACCACCAGCTCCCTTGCTACCTCTCTATCCTCTCGTTATCAGTTTTGATTCGCGGAGAGAGGGAGGCGTACGCCTTTTGTGGCAATTATCATATATCCAAATTACCAAAAAAGGAGGTACGCCCTCGTCTCTCCTCGAATCAGAAGCGATAACCCTATCACTCATGGCAGTGGTTGGCGCACTGCGTGCTATGCGATGAAGCTCTGTTTTTAGAGTGTAGCCAACCATCATCTCCAATGATGTCGTTATCTGCCCTGATTTGTTGAAAACCGGAGGCGTACGCCTTTTTTGTGACACTTATTTTGTTCATTTTTAAGAGTGTACAGACTGCTTACCGTGTGAATGACTCGGAGCCGCTCATTATTTCAATACAACGAATTAAAACTAGTTTTTCTTGGGCTAGTTTTTAGTTCAACTTCGTTCGATCGTTAAAACTAGTTTTTAGTTCAATACAGAAGCACGCTCGCTTTCCGCATGCCACGAAACATCTCTCGTCAAGATGTTGCATTAATCCACCGAATGCGCCTCGATGTGGCCTTTACAGCTCAGTGGCGTTACCGCTTGAGGCAAGTTGACTCTCCCACCTGCTGCTACTGTGGTGCTCTTGAGGATCTGGAGCACATTCTTCTTCATTGCCCTCACTACGAACCTTCGCGAACCACACTCTCCGAGTCTCTTCGTCAGCTGGACTCTCGCCCTTTCTCCCTATCGAAATTGCTTGCTCCCTGGCCCAATCCAGCCCAGCAACGCTCTGCGCTCAAAGCTCTTCTGACATTTCTGGACACCATCGGACTTCGATCGTTATTGTGAAGGGGCTCGTTATTTTATTCCCCCCATTCCATCCAGCAATGGGGTAGAGTATCGCCTGTGGCGATGAAACTCCCCACTCTCCAAGGTCGAAAATAAAGTTGTTGTTAGTGTTTTTTGTTTGTTTAAACATAACTAAAGCAAGGCGCCGTCGGCGTTAAAATTGGCACTACCCCATTTGGGACCTTCCGTGGACACCTTTTCGAAAAAAATCTGCCACCGAAGCTGGTCATTTGTTGCAGTAATTAATTGGTTTCGGTTCACATATTATTGTTGTGTATTGTCGCAGTGAAGGGCAAAAGAATGCTCTTCCACTCCCGTATCCACCAATGAATTACGTGTACTTGAGCTTACTTCGCAACGTAGAGTGCTGAAGAAAAAGTAGCAGCGTCAGACAGGCTACGCGAGTCCCCACCCAGCGCCCTTTCTGTTATGATCGCACGGAGGAAACACAGTTAATCACATAGTACCTTGATATCATGCTTCCACTGATGCTTCATTTTTTTCTTCAGCACTCCCTATTGCGAGGTAAGCTCAAGAACACTTCATTCATTGGTGGATAAGGGAATGGAAGAGCGTCCTTTTGCGCTTTCCCGTGACCAGCCGCTATAAAAAAATATGTGAACCGAAACCAATTAATTACTGCAGCAAGTAACCCGCATCGGTGGCAGATTTTTTTCTTAAAGGTGTCCACCGAAAGTCCCAAAAGGGGCAGTACCCATTTTAATGCCGACGGCGCCCTGCTTTGGAAGTCATGTTTTTCACGAAGTTCATTTGAATTTTTATTTAAGCCCCTCGCACTCATTCAAACGGTGCGCGGCTTGCGGGTGGTATCGGACAGATGCCTGTAAAAAAGAAAGATCTTCCATTGGTGCACCCGTTCGCGAATTATTTAGCCCAGGGATTTAACTGAGACACCCTGTATACACGCGCTATGGATTTCCATTTCCTTCTACTTTTGCACACTCAGCGTGAACATCAAGCGTGAATGAACGGCTACTTTACATTCCAGGTGCACTCTTAAAAATGAACTTCACCGCATAGCACCTCCTAGCCAACCATCATCTCGAATGATATCTTTATCTGCCCTAATTATCTGCCTCGGAAAACGGGAGGCGTACGCCTTTTTTGTGACACTTATGCTGTTCATAATTGTCACAGAAAAGGCGTACGCCTCCCATTTTCAACAAATCAGGGCAGATAACGGTATCATACGCGATGATGGTTGGCTAGGAGGTGCTATGCGGTGAAGTTCATTTTTAAGAGTGTGGTATACAGGGTGCCCCAAAAAGGTGTCATTGAATTATAATAAAAAAACTACACCACCTAGAGTCATGCGGTCAATGGCATTTGTTCTTACTGGGTTTTTGCCACCTCCTCATGTGAATGTCGTCTAACGTAACTTTAATTATGTAAATTTTTGCGAGCTTAAGTCGGAAATTTGCCTAGTAAATGTCACTTTTTTACCCCACCAATGTGAAGAGCGTGTCTAATTTAGTCAAATTAATGATAATTGACAGCGATATTCAGGAGCTATCCCATCGGAAAAAAATAGCCGAACATCATGCTCTACGGAGGTCGCACAGAATAGCGCAGGATGAATTTTTCAGCGCAATCTTTGTCAGTCCGACGAAAGGAGGTTGGAAACCCAGCCCTCCCCGACATCGCAGAAAGAGATAAAAGCAGGCACGGCTTATCACGTCCGACTTTCGCTGGAATAATGCTTTCCGTCTCCCAATTTTAGGAACTGTTACTTTGGGTGCGTTCCGAAACAAACCCTCAAGTCGAGTAGGTCACATGACCGAGTTGTACCATGTGACCACAGAGTATGCACAGGGCCGGTGTCATCACCGCTCCCATCTCGCGTGCGTCAGAATTTACAGAGACGACGATAACGACGACTGGGAATGTATTGTGAGCTCTTTACAGGAGTCACCATGCCCCGTCGGACATAGTTGAACTCTGTCTTGTCGGCCCAGTGGGCATTTGGCTTTTTCAGGACTTTGTGTATGTATAGTTACATACCGTACAGTTACATCCAGGGATTGCTTGTCTGGTAGCATTTCTTCCAAGACACTGCAGAATTATTCTTAAGCCCCTCTATTGGAGAATGAAACGGAAAAAGCAGCTGACATTGTCGCGATTAATTTGTCTTTTTTTTTTTTTGTGGGAGTGGAAGTTTTCACGTACCATTAGCTACCCCAAATGCATGCAGTGGATACATCCCGTTGCATTTGGTAGTCAAAAGAAATAAAAAGACGACAGAAGATGAAAAATACAAACGGTGGAAGCTGCTGGTTGGAATCCTGGAACTGAGGTAGTGGTGCGGGCGTAGTACGGGTCACGGAAATGTCCGCGGCGTTGGAGTCAAATATGAGCTATTACGTAAATGAGTCAGACAGACCGAAGCTCCAGGTGACCAACCCCAACAAGCTTTAATCATGAAGTGCCCAGAATCCCAACTCGAGCCAGGCGCCGCGCGCTCATCGCAATCCCATGCACCTGGTCGCCCATCGTCCTCCTCTAAGTTATGCAACACACTCCCGCGCCGACAGGGTGACCGCGTTGGCGGCGATCATATCCGTGCAGTGTCCAAGTGACGTCAGGTAGGGAAGTGGCCGATCAAGGCAGGTGTCCTCACGGTCTGGGTTTACGAAGACTGGCAATATTTCAATCGTCCGCGTCGACCCCAAAACATCCTCGCGGTGCGCCACAGGGTGTGGTGTCCTGTACAGTAGTCCTTGGCGAACCGTCTGTGGTCTGTGGCTGCTGCCGCTGTGTCGCTGAGTGTCATAAAGGAGACCGATGCGGGTGTCTGCTGACTCGTGTGCACGACTGTGGGCAAAGGTGTGGCTTCTAAAGCGCTGGCAAGGTCCTCCGCCGATTGCGGTTGAGCCTTGATTCTGCTCCCGACGTTCGACGACATTCTCCCAATCTTAGACCCGGCTTCAAAATGAACTGGAGCGATTATTTCTCTTTTAGCGAAGATCTGCGAAGATCGTTGGTAGCTTTGCACAACGTCGTGCGCATCACATTCGGAGTTTGACGATTTTTGTGCCACGTTGCTCGTGTAGACGGGGGTAGGCCTTCCGACAAACTGGTTTGAACTAGCGCATCCTTACAGTCAGTGCAGTCTTTCCCTGGTCGCTTACTGAGGTTGCAGTCCTCTGGCAATACTTTTGCATCACGCTGACACTCAGCGGTTTCCTGGTGTTCTCTTAGTCTTGTTTGTACGCTGCCATCGCCATTCCTCGAAAGATTCCTCAATGTTTGCTGTGAGGTCCGACTGGTGCGGATGGCGTGACATCGAGCGTCCTTGTATTGTGGCACTGTCTGTCAAATTTGATTGACCTTCAATTGCGCCAGCTGGAGAAGCAGGAGGCTGGCAGACCGGGACTTGGCTTTCGAGCTGACCAGCTGTAGTGACCAGCTGTTCCGCTGGTCCACACAATGAACGTCCCAGTAAGCAAGAGAGCCAGGCGGAGTGCGCTTCTCGCTTTCGAAATTGCCAGTTCCTCTTGCCATTCTTGCTCCAGTATATCTTGCAGTTCGTCATCGAATCTCTCAGTACTTATCAAACCCATGACCTGGGCATCCAGCTCCGCTAGGGATGCCTTCCCGGCAATCAGGCATCGGAGGTCTGCTTCAATTGCTGCCTTGGCTTTTATCGGTCGAGACAGAAGTACGGCGAGATGTTCGGTGGCATGGGTGACCCCGTCGCGGATTCCTGCCCGAGTACACAGTAGGGCGTCGAGTGCTTCGCTTGACATCGGAGCGCGGTCCGAACCCCGGGTTTCGGCACCAAATTGTATTACGTAAATGCGTCAGACAGACCGAAGCTCCAGGTGACCAACCCCAACAAGCTTTAATCAAGAAGTGCCCAGAAACCCAACTCGAGCCAGGCGCCGCACGCTCATCGCAATCCCATGCACCTGGTCGCCCATCGTCCTCCTCTAAGTTATGCAACATGAGCTGAACGGCTGAAACAAAAAACGAAATCGGAGCGCGATGAAGCGGTTCTAGGCGAGTTCCCACATATAGCGCTTCGGCTGTACTTTTGCATCGATCCCAAAGCGCACGGATGGATGTAGATTTAGCAGGAGTACGCTACGGTCATTGTTGCCAGACGACACGTGTGAATACGGAGATTTAATGCAATATCTTCTTTTCAAATTGAAAGGTAGAGCAGGGTTATTAGAATAGTTAGAGCTCCTAGGGCCAATATTGAAATTTATTATTGAACGTTATTAGCAGCATTTAATATTGAAATGTATTGAATATAATATTGAAATTTATTATTGAACGTTATTAGCAGCATTTAATATTGAAATGTATTGAAAGTTTAATATTGAAAGTTATTAGCAGAGGCACAAATGAATCAGGGGAAATGGGTGTGGCTGAGGTTAGGTTAGGTCTGGTGAACACGTATTCCATGTGTCGAGAGGGCCCATGTAGACTGCGATCCGGCGTGACTGAGGTTAGGTTAGGTCTGGTGAACACGTATTCCATGTGTCGAGAGGGCCCATGTAGACTGCGATCCGGCGTGACTGAGGTTAGGTTAGGTCTGGTGAACACGTATTCCATGTGTCGAGAGGGCCCATGTAGACTGCGATCCGGCGTGACTGAGGTTAGGTTAGGTCTGGTGAACACGTATTCCATGCGTCGAGAGGGCCCATGTAGACTGCGATCCGGCGTGACTGAGGTTAGGTTAGGTCTGGTGAACACGTATTCCATGTGTCGAGAGGGCCCATGTAGACTGCGATCCGGCGTGACTGAGGTTAGGTTAGGTCTGGTGAACACGTATTCCATGTGTCGAGAGGGCCCATGTAGACTGCGATCCGGCGTGACTGAGGTTAGGTTAGGTCTGGTGAACACGTATTCCATGTGTCGAGAGGGCCCATGTAGACTGCGATCCGGCGTGACTGAGGTTAGGTTAGGTCTGGTGAACACGTATTCCATGTGTCGAGAGGGCCCATGTAGACTGCGATCCGGCGTGACTGAGGTTAGGTTAGGTCTGGTGAACACGTATTCCATGTGTCGAGAGGGCCCATGTAGACTGCGATCCGGCGTGACTGAGGTTAGGTTAGGTCTGGTGAACACGTATTCCATGTGTCGAGAGGGCCCATGTAGACTGCGATCCGGCGTGACTGAGGTTAGGTTAGGTCTGGTGAACACGTATTCCATGTGTCGAGAGGGCCCATGTAGACTGCGATCCGGCGTGACTGAGGTTAGGTTAGGTCTGGTGAACACGTATTCCATGTGTCGAGAGCGCCAATCGAATGTTCTCAAACCAGGTCCCGATAGTGGTGGACTGGCAAAATTCCGGGTGGTTGCGGCGGCACCGAAAGCGACCGAAAGTGCGCTGGCACGGCTTTGACACTCGTTGGTGGCCACAACGGGGGCACATCATGGTGGTAGGGACCAATCCTTTGTCGTGAATCCATGTCACTGTTTTTTCAGTGTCCGTAAGTATTCGTCCGAGAGTGAAGAGGTTCATGGCGGACATTTGCGGAGCTTCTCGAGATGTGTCGTCTGCTTTACTGTCGCTATGGTTAGAAATGTTATAAAAGTGTGATTTTCTGTGAAATATTGCTGTTGTTTTGTGTAATATATGTTGATTTAGTGGTTACGATGTAAAATACGTCCCAAAAATACGAAGTTTTTAGATAATAAACTCGAAAATTTGTATACTTTTCCTTTTTTCCCCGATAGTGGCGCTCAAGTAGTGAGGAAGGGGTGAGAAATAGATGCCTGGATTACTGTTGTTTGGTCTGCAAGGTCTGCAACGTTGAAGGTTAATTTCGTAGAATAAATTTTAAAAATCCACTTTTTTAAAAGTAATTTTGCCTTGAAAAATATAAGGATTTTACCATCAGCCTCCACGCATGGTGTTTTTGTGGTTTTGTTGCTATTTTTTCTCTCTAGAAGCCGTGGTATCGATGCAAAAGCTTTTCCAAAAGCTTCGCTTGACATCGGAGCGCGGTCCGAACCCCGGGTTTCGGCACCAAATTGTATTACGTAAATGCGTCAGACAGACCGAAGCTCCAGGTGACCAACCCCAACAAGCTTTAATCAAGAAGTGCCCAGAAACCCAACTCGACCCAGGCGCCGCGCGCTCATCGCAATCCCATGCACCTGGTCGCCCATCGTCCTCCTCTAAGTTATGCAACATGAGCTGAACGGCTGAAACAAAAAACGAAATCGGAGCGCGATGAAGCGGTTCTAGGCGAGTTCCCACATATAGCGCTTCTCTCTATAGGGCTAGAAAATAGCGCTGTTTTTCCGTTTGCCGTTCTCACATACAACCGAGCACATAGCGCTATCCTGCTGGGGTCACGGGATATCTCTTTGCGACGTGATGCACCGGTGCTGCCGTGATTGCTTACTGTCGGCGTCTCGTATCCGCAGCATCAAGGGGGATGACACTTTCGATGCTGTGATCGCGATACCAGACTATAGTAACCAAACTCCCATGCATTGGCAGATGAAACTCGTGGCCATTTTCACGTCGTCGTCGTCGTCGCATTCCCGTCTTGCTGCTTCGAGTGATCGGAAGCAAAACAAACCCCAGCTTCCGCGACGTCACGGCTGAAAGAAACTCACGATTGGTTAACGCAGACTCACCGCTCAATATAGCGCTAGAAAAGTTGACCGGGGCTCTACTTCGACAAGAGCGGTTTTATAGCGGTTCGTAGCAATGCGAGGAGGAAAATATAGCGCAATTTTCCAGTGCTATGTAGCAAAGCGCTATATGTGGGAACTGGCCTTAATAGTACACGTATCGCGAAGCGCGCAAACGCCTCCTGTTTCATCTTAAAAGAAATCTGAGCTTAGGCGAAAAGACGGGAAATTCGTGACAGAGTTCTGTCGTGTTGTCCCTTCCTTCCACGCTCAGAATTTATCCAAGTTCCACCCAAGCATTTATCCACCAGCTAGCCTGCGCCTATGGTTACATATTTTATCTGAAACCTGTTCACACGAACGTACCGACAAACCATCTTACAACTGAGAAGGTACAGGAATAAAAGTAAAATTCCATTTAAAATTCCATTTCAGACACACGCACACAATAATAATAATAATGCTGGTCAGTAATAGCCCCTGCTCCTAATATAGTTTTGAACGTTTCACATAGAGCTGTGCCTTTACAAGGACCACGTGGCTACAAGGCAGTGAAACAAATAAACATAAAGGAAAGTTAGGGAGCAAGCGAGCTGGTGGTGACGATCCGATCCATGACTTGAAAACCCGAGACGAGGTAGGGATGATAACAGATCGTGTATGTGTTTGTCCGTTATCGTCCCTACCTCGTCTCGAGCTTTCAAGCCATGAATGAAATAAACATTGCAGGGCAGCTGTTAGTGAACATATGCTAAATAGATAATGGTAAACCAAGGTACATGGAGACAAAATAGAAAAGCGCACCAGCGAGACTCACTTTGTCCTGGGAAATGTATCCGGCTCACATGTCTTTGTGCGTTCGCCTGGTCCTCAAAAACCATGTGGCACAATCCGCATCGGGAGAGTGTTGCCATTTCGGTGTCCAGTTGTGTATTGATAACCCGTCGTGGAGGTCGAGGCTTTTCGACAACCACACGTTCAGGCTTCAGCTGGTTTCGATACCGCGCTTTCGCGGAAAAGAGCAGACGACAAAAGCATGACGTCATTACTCGAGCGAAGCTTCCCTGACCGGCCTTCGGAGGAGAGTTGAATCGAGTTAACTCTCTTCTTACTCCACCTTGTTTTGGAACGCGGGTACTGACGTCATCGAGTTACTCGACCCGGTTTTGGAACGGCGCTTCAGGTAGAGAGCTACTCCCGAG